>NC_132794.1:96701553-97010467 GCF_048418805.1 Vulpes vulpes
TCAAACTACAAATTTGGCCCAATTATCTACCATTAAAAAGTTCCAAAATCATATGCTACTGAAAAATGATAACCCACAATCAACATTTTCCAAAACTTTTCAGAGGTCCCCTAGTGAACAGCAGTTGCTTTGTACAAAGAACTGCTAATGCCATTCACGGGTCTGGAACTTGCTATTACTATTTTGAGGTTTCTATTTTGGATAGAAATGTCAATTATATTCAAGTGATTTTAAAAGGTAATTTAGAGGATTTTCTTTCCAAGCTAGCCTCTATTCCTCAAAACCTTTCAACATCACCTTTTTTCCTAAATTGTTTCAGTAATATAGAGCACTTACCTCTTAATAGGACTTTTAAAAATCATGATTATGTGATCAAAGCCTTCCATTAATAACTGGGCTTTTCTTCTTGGCTGCAGGGTGTATGTTCTCTTTCTGCTGCAAAGTAATGTTCCAAGAGTATGAGTATATACATGGAAATTTGGCTTATAGAACCAGTGTTGTTTGCTGTAAAGCAACCTTGACAACTACTGGACCAGCTCTGACCCACTGATGGCTATTGCTTGTGCCACACAATGTTAGCCAGCACAATATTTAATGTTCTTTTTCAGAAGTTATGAGCATTTACATTCAGGACCCACAACTCTGGATTTCTGTCGTCTCACAAAATTGGGGATCTAGTGATACTGAGTTCACACGCTTCCCTTGTAACAATCAGCAGGAGTCATAGATTCTCACCTTCACTATGTCCACTCCACTTTGTCACTATCCTCATCTCTCCCTATTTCCCCTCAATAATGAGTTTCAGCGCAAGTTGTCTTTTTGTTGCAATTGTACTCAATTTTCCAACAATGTTAATGGAAAAGTGAAATATTCATTGGTCACACACGTTTAGCAGACTCGGGTAAATTAAACGAGTGCAAGAGAATTACATGCTTCAATAAAAAAAGGAAGAAAGAGAGCAAAGAGAAAGAAAAAGCACATTAATCTGTGGAAGTGGAGACTATTATATATTTACTATGCAAATTGAGAGTAAATGTGTAAAGGAAAACAATTATGCCCAGCCTGCTTCATTTCTGTTTCTGTTTTAATCAGAAGCCAGTGAGGCGATGGAACCCACACAACTGTAGGAAACCATTGTTGCCACCTCTGGGGTCCAATGAAAAACAGGTAAGTGGTTGTACCTGTTAAAATGTGGAGGGCTTGGGAGGGCCACTCAAGAGCTGCAATTAGCCTTTGAGAAGGAACACTCTGAGGGGCACACTGGGCTTTTGCAGAAAAGAGCACTGTTTGGGGTGCCTGTCTTTGAAAAGGCATAATGAGGCTTAACCTGCAAAGGCTGGACAATTGGCACACCGGGATGAACTGCTAGTGCTGGAATGTACCGCTTTTACGGGGGTGGTGAAATGTGATGCAGTGATAGAAAAAGAAAGGCAAAGTAGGAACAGAAGGAAAACAGGAACTGAAGTCAAAGAGGAAAAAGCAGCAAGACAGCAAGGAGCAGCTTCTCAGTCCCTGCTCCAGCCCCCGGTCTCCCTCCAGCGCTCTCTGGAGGCGGTTTCCAGTAGTTAGCTAAGCCAAAATGGGGTTTTCAGACACTAACATACAAAATAATATAAAGGAAGGTGTGTGAGACATTGAGAGTCAATAGCTTCATAGCTGATAGAACTGCCGAACTGGTCCTTTAAAGATTAGAGCTTGTGACCTCTGCCTTAAGGAGAATATGGAAGTTTTAGAAACCTTTAGATAGTATGTATTGTATTATGTTTTACAAGTCCTCTCACTTTTTTTTTTTGTTTTTTGGTTTTTTTTTTTTAATCAGTTGAGTATAGTTCAGCTCCACAGTTACAGAAGGCAGGAATGGCAGACATGATCACCTGAATTTCCCATATGAGGAAATGGGACTAGAAGGCCATTCATATGCCAGCGTCATATATGTCACAAAGGCAGAATTGGAGCCAGGACATCCTGTCTACCAGCTCATTGGCTAATCACTGTTGCAGTGACTCCTACAAATCCACAGGTAACTGAATCCCTGTAACTAATGAAGTCCACAAAATCTACTGCCTTGGGACAAAGAACTCTGTTGTTTCACATGGCTCATTGTCCCAGGTCAGAGATGAAATCCATTTGTTTTCTGACTGATTTTATTAAGTTCTGAACAAGGAAAAAAAAATTGCATCTCCATTTGAAGGTATTGGATATTTGAGGGAAATTGAACTTAATGTTTCTTGAAACACCAATTTTATGTTTTTAAAACATAAAAACTCTATTTTTTTTTAAACCCTGAAGGAACACAACTCAGCTTACCACCTTAAAGGAACCATGTCTTGGATCACACAATTTCTTCCAGTGCCAGTGAAAAGCATAGCTCTGAGATGCATGGGGATATTTTCCTAGCTTCAATAAAGGGTGAATTCAGGTGAATTAGAAAAAAGAAAGAAAGAAAAAAAAGACATTCTTTCCTTAAGAAACTTTATTGCCATCTGCCGGGAAATTGAAATAATAGCTACACAATCCAGGAGAACAACAAGGTGAAAGTCATCGTCTGGACTTGTGCAGTGTACAACTTGAACAACAGTAAGTGGTTACCTCTGTTTTCTCAGACAGTAGTTTTATAGACTAATAAAAATGTTATATGGGGAAATGAGTGACTGATAGTTATATCTAACTAGTGTTTGCTTTGTTTTGATTGTTGTACTTGCCATATCCTTCAATAGACTAAAAGGTTTTATAGATTTCCAAACTGGAGGATGACTGCATTCCCCAGAGTTCTAGGCACAACAGAGGAGGAGGAGAATAAATCCTTTTCTTAAGAGACAAACTACAGGGAAAATGTTCTGTGAAACAGATCTGGAACAAAATTTATCTAAAGAAATAACATTCCTCATTTTTCCTATATTCACCATCATTTACTTCAGCTTTGCTAAAAAAGAGGAATCCAATTACGTCCCACGGGATGATGTGTTAGTATCTGTTGGGGTGGGCAGGGTCCTTGCCTCTCACTTATTTCTCCATGATTCCCTGAGATTTTTCAGATTCCTTAATCCACACACACATGTGCATATATACATGTACACAGACAAATATGCATACGGCAAATTTAGCATTTCTGAGTGAGTCTTTTTGTTTCATTTGCCAATTCCCTCCCTCTCTGTCTCTTCTGAAACAGCAATTTCCTAATCAGAGAAGAGATACTGAGGGGAATGTGACATCATTTGGATTATCTCCCACAAGAAGGCATGGCTACTGAACTGAAATACTGGGAGTGGGGGCTCATCTGACTATTTCTTTTTCTCTTGAATGTTGAGTATTTGCCCCATATTACAGAGCTTACAGGACCAGATCCTTTTGCTCTTCTTTCCTCCTCCCAATGAAGTAAATCTCCCATTCCCAGTCTCCTCATTTCTGATCTGGCAGGTCAATTTAAATCAAGGTCTGAAGTAGGAAGCCATAAACAATTCTCCAATCCAGCTTTGCCAGTAATAAAATGAGGGCACTGTCAACCTAATCTTCATGAGGTTCTTGTGTTTGATTGCTATCAATTTACTGGCAATGAGATGGTTGATTATAATATTAGCACACTTAAAAATTCAAGATAACCTGTTGAATTTTAACTTCATTATGATTATGAAATCCATTTTGTATCCTAGAAAGGTTATGGACTTTCCAATAAAGCCATTAGCTGCCTTATTACCAGAGGGATTACAAAAACAACCAGGTGAGTGCTTGCTAAGTATATTGGAGGGAAGTTTCAAACTTTGGGTGTTGACCTAGGTGACATTTAAAATTGTGTATAACCCTAGGGTCTATTTTTGTAGATAAATTCCACTAAATTTTTATCTCAAAAAAAGCTAAACAAATATTGATGAGAGCCAGGATGGTGTATTGCTCAAGATAATGAACTTGGAATCAGATAGTCTTGTGTTTGAGTTCCATTTCTACCATATTTTTTGATAGCTTGAAATTGCTTAATTTTTGAGTGTCAGGATCCTAGCCTATGAAATGGGAATAAAAATATTACTATATAAAAATATTTTGAGAATTAAATGTAATAATTAAAGATGTATAGCATAGTGCCTGCCACATTCTAAGCACTCAACAAATACTAGCTGTTATTATCATTAGTCATATTATTGAATGTAATTGAAAGCAGAAGGGACAATAAACAATTTCCCCAGCAGAAAACTAACAAGCTAGCCAAACAGAAGAGGTTTTTGAAAGAGCAACAACAAAAATGCAGATATTTCCTTGGCTTGGAACATGGAGATGAGGAGAACGATTGGCATCTCAGCATAATCTGTAGTATCCACCCATGTTTGTAACCTACATCCCTGCTCTGGGTCTTTCCTTCTGCCAATCTATAGCCACTATGCTCTAGGGCCATTCTCGACACATCAAATGGGAGTTATAAAACATGGACCTAAAAAACTATCAACCATTAGTCATTCATTCCCTTAATACAATATTTATTGATATCTATGTTACAGTAGGCTTGGTTCTAGAGACCAGTTGGAAAGTAGTAGGCTTGTTCCCTGTCATGATGTAATAATTTAACTTGTAGTTGGAGTGGTGTTAGATGGGGAGATGATATCTGAGAAAATTTCTCTCTCACTCTCTTTCTCTCCTCTTCCTGAACTTAGCAATGGCAGGGACATTCTTTTGTAATGACCATGACTTTGCTGCTCCTCTCAACAATAAGAGTAGTCTCTTGCTCTTTTCTTAGTCTAATTGCCCATGTTACCTAATTTGACCAATGGGATATTTAAAAATGTTTCTCACACTGAGACATATAAACTGCTTGTCAGCGGGTCTTGCTATCTCTTGCTGCTACTGGGAGGCCCATCATGTATGTGTATAGAAGTCAGAATTTCACTGAATTCTTTGAACAGGAGTGTGTTGACTGAGAAGTGAAATGATGGAAACTTCTGAAAATATTTTATGTCCTTATTGGGATGGTAGTTACACATATATGTGCATATGTGAAAATTCATATACCTTAAGTATTGTATCCACTTGTGCATATTGTCCCTACTCCATATACACAAGTATGTTCATAAACACACACGTGTGTGTGTGTGTGTAACTAGAGGATTTGCCACAGGTTATAAGAAAAATTGGGTGAGTCCAGTATCAACAGAAGTTCGAGATAGGAGTGGTCAAAAGACTGAGAGAAATAAAAACTGTTCAGGACCGACCAACTTGAAGGTTTGTTGATATACTTGAGGAAAGCAGTATTCATGGAAACAGTTGGAGAGAAATCTCATTGTATAGTAGGTGTGTAGTAAATAGGAGGTTAAAAATTTGAGATGATATCATATTTATCATAATGGGGATGTTAATATATGCTTGTATACAGATACTACTCAGGAGACAGGAAGAATTTGAGATAGAGAAAGAGAGTGGATAAATGAAGGAGGGGTGTTTTTCTTGAAACTTGAGATTTAAGAGAACCTGCCTTTACTGTGTATTATTATTGATCTGCTCTATTAATTGGGGTTTAATACATGTCAGGTGTTAATCCTGCATTAGTCCCATCTATACCTTAATGTAGCACCTAGACCCACCCAACCCCTCTGTAACCCCTGAATGTAAACAAAGAGGCTTGTCATCAAGACCTCTTAGTTCTATGGCACAGTTTCAAACTTGAGTTTTTCTTTTCATCTTTGTTACTGCGGGTAACCTGCTTTGCCAGTTTTCTTATAAGCACCATGAAAGATTACAGACAGAAAACATGCTAAAAAGCACACCCTGCCCCTGGCTGGGAATCCAGATTTATCAGTAGAGTGGTTTTAGGGTAGATGCGTCTTTAAAATTTCCCAAAAAGGCCCTCGTGTCGCTTCAGGTTTCAATTTCTCTCTTTCATTCCCACAAACCAAGTATATTTCCTCCTTCCCCTACAAAATTGTTTTGTCACTTTTGACATTAATGTAGAGAAGAAATCTGTGAAAGGCTGTTTGCTTCTCTTGATCTTATGGCCTGCCTCAGCTCAGGCATCCTTCAAGAGATAGAGGGGAGACAATGGGCTTTACTTTCTGGATTTGAAGGAAGATGAGGAGAGGGAATGGGGAAGGGCATTGGGCAAGATGCTTGGATCTTCCCATTTCAACTGTTTTCTCTAACCTAGATCAAAGAATATTAGACCTGAAGGGCTTTGGGGATCATTTAAATCCATTCCCATTCATTTACAGATAAAGAAACAGAGTGGTGAGGTGATTCGCCTAAAATATTAGTTAATTATTGACAGAGAGGGTCTCCAACCTCCTCTTCTATGCCTGTGTGTTTACTGGGAAAGTAGCTTTATGTAGCTGAGCTTTGATGACCTATAAGTGATGGTTCTCAAACCTGTGTGATCATCGGACTTAGCTATAAATCTTTTAAAAACCTAAATCTCACACCATAGCTTGTGATATTTGATTGTATGTTAGTGTCCCTGTCCTGAAATCTGTAATTAGACAGGAAAGAATTAATATAGCATGCCTGATCTTTGGCTAGATTTGTGGGCACGCTGGCCCTTGTCTGGTGTCTGGGTACTCGGACCTTGTCAACTTCTCTAAGTGATAAGAATACTTTGCCTGGCTGGCATGCCAATCACAATCACCTGATTTCCTTCTAGGAGTCTTAAGCTTGATAGTTATGGCCAGACGTGCCTATGTAATCAATTCCTAATAAAATTCTGGATTCTGAGTTTCCAATGGATATTCCTGGGCAGAAGAACAGTGCATGCATTTCTTTCTGCATTTCAAGGGTGGAGGGAGAATGTGCTCTGTGTGGGCTCTTGAGGGAGAGCAAAAGAAGTCCCACACATGAATTTAGACCCTGGATACCGCTTGATATATCTTTCCCCCTTACTGACACAGTTGCATATTCTTGCTGTGATGTTGCAATGTATCTTGGCCATGAAAACTATGCTGAATCTCAGGAATCCTTCTAGAGAAGTTCCATGTTTGAGGTGGTCATAGGGCTGCTGAAACAAATTTTTGTCTAAAGTGGTTCTATAAGTAATGACACATTGTTGACAAAGAAATAGAAACATGTCTTCTTCTGTGTCTTATGAGCAGCCAGGTTTGGAAATTCCTACAGAAGATGGGTTTGAAGGTCATGAGGAGATACCCTTAACTCCAGTTTTGTCTTTTACATAACCTTTCTCAATAGTAAAAGCAACCAAGAACATATTCTCCATTTGATACAGGCATTTCAAACTTAATAGCTTCAAAAGCAAAATCTGGATTTTTCATTCAAGGTCATCTATGATGTTCTTTCTCTTTCAGTATTTCTGATTACTAATTCTTAATTTTTTCAGACCCAAAACTCTAAAGTCACTCTTAATTCTCTTCTTTTTTTCATCCCACATTAAACTTTAATTCCTAGGGAGACTAATTTCACAAAATGTGACCACTTCCTCATAACTCCAGCTCTACCAGTCTGGATCCAGTTGTCCTCTCTCACCTGGACTATCATGGTGAGGTACTGTCATATGGATTTTCCACCTACCATTGTCACTCCATGAAGACCCAGATCACACACACTCCATGGTTAACCTATTTGCTCCATGGTGTCTCCTTAAATCAAAGGTCACAGAATATCACATCTCACCTCAACAGTCATCACTGGCTTCCTGTCTCAGAATAAAATCCCAAACCTGTATCACAGCCTGCAGGCCTCTATACTCTAGCCTCAACTATTGCTCTGACAAACCAATCGCATACCTCCCTTTACCATGCCCTCCCTTCCAACCGCATTCTCTTTCTTACAGTTTTCATGTCCTCTTACCCAAGTGTCTTTGTAATTGCTGTTCTCTTTGCCTAGAATGCTTTTTTTTTTCCCCAAATATTGGCCTGGATCAGCCTCACATCTTGCAGATCTCAGCTCTTGTGATCATAACAGATAAACCTTTCCTGAGCATCCGAAGCAACACAGCTCCCTCCTATCTTGCTCTTACTAATTGCCTTACCTTATTTCCTTTTTCTTCACAGCACTTCTGAACCCTGGAAGTTGTATGTATACAATTGCTTATTTGAATACTGATTTCTTTTTCCCCTTGTTTCTGCTCCCGGCTCTATGTATCTAGGATAGTAACTGACTCAGAGGAGGTGGTGAACAATAGGATAAAGGAGAGAAAGAGTTAAGATATAGAAGGTGAGGGGTGACTATCCAGTGAAAGGAGGTGGTCTAGGGAAGGCTTACTGAAGCCAGCTCCAGTGTGAATGGGACCCTGGGGAAAGACACAGGAAACTGATTGTTTCAGACACCAGGGGACAAAGCAGTTAAGGCAGTAACATACTACAGGGACTGGACCGAAGTCAATCTCCCTTTGGTCCTTCCCTCTATCTCACTGGGTCATTCTTTACAGTCAAAGATTTTCTCAGTCCTCAATTTCAAGACTAACTGACACAGGGGATTGACACTGAGGACATGGGAACAGCTCTTCCTAGTTTTTGTTCATGCTATGGAGCCTTTGTTAAGTCAGCAAACCTTTCCTTTCCAGGGCTGTATCCCCTGACAGAGCTGGGTTTCAAGGCTATTCCTCTGGGGTCCTGCAGAGCTAGATGAATTGATGAGAAGAATGGCCTTGGACCTTCCAGAGAAAAACAGGAGAAGAAAGCCCATTTCTCTTTCTTTTCCTTTATTTTTTTTAAAAATAGGACTCTGAATTCCAAATAAGCCAAGACTATAGAGAAACTTGAAAGTGATTAAAAAAAAAAAATCTTGGGCGCAGGACCCAAAAACTCCTCAAAGATTGAAACATTTGTTTGAAAGGGACAAAGTGCCATGCATTTTAAAAGCAGAATCACACAAAATAGATCTCTCACTCTCCTTCTCCCCCTCCTGCTGCTTAAGGGGATACTAGGACAAGTGACATTTCTATTACAGATAAAAATATATTTTTAACTATGTTTTGGAGATATTTGCCAGCTGGCCTATTATGGCTAGAAGGGAACTGCCATGAAGAATGAAACTCCACTCAGGTTATTTGGGCATTTGCAAGTTTTGCAAGAAAGACATATGTATAATTATGGAAAGGATATTTCGGACTAAGCTGGTGGGAGCAGGTACAAAAGTAGATGCACTCAACATCACTTTTTTTTTTTTCACTGTTGATTTGACAGAATTTAAACCAGATTGGAAATGTATTGAGATGCAGTTACATTCCAGGAATCTGAGGTGACAATAGCTTTCTTTTTTGGAGTTTTGTAAGTCAACACTCTGACCAATAACAAAACTCATTTACTACTTTATGTAAAGAAATCCCAGGCGGCTCAGCCAAGTCCTGAAAACCAACGTAACATAGTTTAAAATGTGGGCTGAAATCAGACCACCTGAGATCGAAGTTCAACTGCACTGTCTTACCAGATGTGTACCTTTGAACCACTTACTTAGCCTCTCTTCTTTCGTTTTGTCGTATTTTGTGTTATTGCAATGATGAGATCAGAGAGTCCCTCTGGAGCTTGTAGAGTAGTTCTTGTCAAATAATGAAGCCCAATAAATGGGAACTATCATTATTATTTATCTGGGACACTAATTCAGTGCTAAGTTAATCACAATCCCAATAAATATTATTCTCTTTTTAAATTTATTACTCAACAAATATTTATCAAATTCTTAATATCTGCTGGGTACCAGCCTATATAACATAGCTGACACAAAATAAAAATGGCCATTCCTTCTCTTAAAGGAGCAGGCAACAGGGCAATACAGTAAGGTATGAATATATGTTAATGGCATTGCAAGCCACTGTATTTATGATAAAGTGCCAAATAGGCTGTATAAACAATATATGCTTCAAACTGAATGGAGAGAAAGATTGGTGTGAGCTATGGAGGTACCACTTATGGGAAACGGTGTAACTTAGACCTTACAGGAGAAATACATATGGTCTGGATAAAAGAGAAAGAAAGTACATTGCACACTTAGGAGGGAACTGAGCAGGATATGGTGCTTGGAAAGGCAGGCTCTGGTCTCTGTGCTAAGTTGTCATGGTCAGTGTCAATGCAAAACTGAGGAAAGTAGAATGAATTTGATATTTTAAACTCACTATCAGTACTGGGAACAGGGTAGAAGACAGAGCTAGACTTCAACCTCTTGCATACTTCCTTTCCACACTAGCCCCTACATATCATCACCTCCATTTGTACATGAATCTTGACTTCATTCTCTCTCTTTGGTGGCACATGTTGTGTAAGTCAATGCCATGCACATTTATCTATTCCCTCCTCTGACTTCTCCATGAAGTAGGCATTGTTTCTTTATTCACCAGATGGATAAAGTGGTACTGAAATAGGCAAGTCAACAGCCCAAGGTCATAGTCTTTAGCTACCAGAATCAGGGCTTGAATCTAGAACAGCTCTGTTAGATGCCACGTATGACAAGTTTTTGCTTCAGGACTTTCTGGCTATACCACAGAGGCCTTGTTGCCAGGGGCCTGCCACCCACATGCTGTCCCCTTGAGCCTTGGACTTCAGGGTACCCAAGGGCATCCCAGTTTGGCATCTTCCTTTGGCTTTATCCCTGGGCCCCTAAATATCCTTTTCCCTTTTTTCTTAGTCAACTATGTGTTCCTTTAAAAACATATACAACCCTGCCTGCTTGCCATTGACAGAAAAGATGGTTATAGGATGGACCCTTCTAGAATGAATGGCCATATAACACTCACTGGGAAGGGCAATGATGGAACTTTACCGAGAAGAGCTTTAGGATCTGACTCAGTGCATCCCCTCACTTGCTGAGTTCCCTCAAATATCTTCTTAAACACTTTGGACCTCAGTATCTTCATCTTTGAAAAAGAGAACACTGCCTGCTGCAATAAGGATGCAATCAGATCATTCATATGGAAGAAATTTTAAATTATAAGCCATTAAACAAATGAAGAGCATTATTATTTGGCAGGCAGACTTGCTGTACAGAAGCAATCAGATTAACAGGAGCTGAGTTCACAAGAAAGGGAAGTAGAATAGGCATCCCAAAATATGCCACTTTGGGACCCACTCTGGCATATTGATTATCTTGAATTAAAGTTGCTTAAGAAATAGCAAGCATAAGAAGGACATGGACCTTCCTTTGCCTTCCTAAAAGCAGAAAATAAATCTCTCATGTGAAGATACCCTTCTTGTATTAGGAGGCAGGGAAACATTCTTATTGCCAGAGATAGGGAATTTGGGATCGAGAAGACTATATAAACAAACGTTGTATTTCTTCACTAATTAGCTCCCACAAGCCAAACCCCTTTGTTTTGTCAGTTCCTCACAAATTTATTATTTATTTGTCTATGAAGTATAAAAACTGACTACTTCGCTCGCTTCTTTGAGTCTCATACTTTCGGGGCTTCCATACATATGAAATTAATTTTATTTTTCTCTTGCTAATCTGTCTTCTGTCAAAGAACCTAGAAGGGAATAGGAGGAGAGTTTCCTCCTCTGTAATACCCTAGTGCTGCCACTTACTGTTGGAGTGACTTTGTGAATGCCACTTAATCCCTGAGCTTCAGTATCTGAATCAGAAAAATGGGGATTTCAGATTCCTAACAGGGTTCCTGTGAAGATTAATTAGGGTGTTTGCTTAGAATTTAGTTGTTTATTAATCATTCTAATCTTTACCATAATTGATTATTGGTAGGACATAAGGTATTTATAAAATACAAGTAAATATACACAGAAATTAGAGATGAGAGTGATTTGTTGAAAGGACTTCTGGTCCCTAAAGGGCCTTATGAAGGCTCTAGAATAAAGGATTATGCTGTACTGGATGGTTATGCTCCATAGTCTGAGTTGGCTGAAAAAGGGTCAACTGCCTAGGATTTAAATTTCTCTTTAGTGATGGGGTTTTAAGAGACTTGGTAGGTGAAAGCTTATTCACTATTACCGTTACTAATATTACTCCTCCTCCTCCTCCTCCTCCTCCTCCTCCTCCTCCTCATTCTATTCCTACTCTTGTCTTGATAAGAACAGGAGTTAGGCAAGTCTATGCTCTTCCTCTTTCAGGAGAAGAGAGTAAGGTGGGTCTGTCTTCATCAACCTCAGCCCATTGGTCCTTGGGAGAGCAGAGGCAGGAGTGTCTTATGTGTAGGATGAGCTGGTCAGAGCAGTAATGTGGAGCAAGGCCAACAACTTTCCTCATAACTGTGGCATCCACTTCCATATCTGTTAGCTGTACCCCAGACTTACTCAGTGGTTGCGGCCTGGAAGCCTGCTGGCCTGCAAAGGGATAGTCTTGTTGAAATTGAGATTCTAGAAATGAGGATGGCAAGAACTAAGTCTTTCTATGAGAAAGTAGCAGCATAATCAAGGTAAACAGGATACATTTATGGTTACACCAAGGGCTTGGGAACCCGTATACAATGGTACAAACCCCAGCTCTGCTATTCAGGATCCTTACAGTTCTCTGCACATTATATATGCTCTTCCAGTCTCAGTGTCCTCATCTATTTGATGGGAATAATAATGCCAGCCTCCTGAGCTGCTGTGATTTAATATGATTAAATAAGATAATGAATGCAATCAGAGGAGTGTTGTGATGGACACACACTAAATGTTCAAATATGAAAGCTATTTATTCAATGTTTTCCTCTTTGGGGAACATAGGCACAAATGCAAACTATATGTTAAGTTTCTGCCTGCTTGTGTCAAAATGAAGGCCTGATTTAGAGCTAATCTTGGACATGGCAATTTGCTAGAAGCTTTGAGGAATAAAAAGGTGTTTACTCAGTAGCCTTGTCTTTAAACAGCTTCTAAGCCAGTAAAATGTAAGTAGGAAAAGAATGAGTTACAAAAGGTCATATACATATGGGACCTAAGGAATAGTCAAAATAGCAAGTATTATAGGAATGGAGATGAGTAAATGGAATGAGCTGGGAAAACATTTCAGACAAAAGAATCTTTTTTTTTTAAATTCATTCTTTCGTTTTACAGTTAGCCTGTTGATTATTAATATTAGTGATACTCATATTGTCTTAAGAAATGTGCTAGAGGTCATGTTTGGTTGGGACTTGAAGGTTAAACAGGAAATACATGAAGAGAAAGGGGCAACTGGGATTATTTCTCCCTGGATTTAGTTGACTAAGAGAAAAAAAAAAAGAATGCTATTCATTTTTTTTTTTTTTTTGCTTTGGCTTTAACAACTTACTGATAATTACCTTATGTGATTATTCTCTCACTAGTTCTTGGAAAGTAGTTCTCTATCCTAACAATATCTCAGATTCAGGACATTCTTACATGTATTGGGAGTGTTATATTTACTTTAAAAATGAGCACTACATATAGTTCCTATCTTGACTGAGATCATTACTATGCCTATTAGGAAAGGTTATCCGTCCCTGCCTGTTATAACTGGGTGTGCCAAACCTCAAGAACTATCCCCTGGCACCGAGCCATTTCTGTTGTTAGTCATGTAAGCAATTAAGTAGGACAAGACATCTGCAGCATGACTACAGTACAACTACTCACCCCCTGAAGCCTGGGGACTCTTCTATTTACTGCTTGCTATAAAATATACTGGGCCATTGGCCATGGTTTCTTCAACTGCAGTCCATAGAGTGTGTAACTGCCATATGGGCTTATCACATCCCTCAGTGGGCCTTGGGGACACACATTGGTAAGTCCATGCTCACATTTCCTTCTCTGTTCTGTTCAGTGACTAATACCTTGTCTTATTCTGATCCACTGAGTCTCAAGGTCTACTTTTTGCACCTGTGGAGTTATTGTAAACCAACCTGCTTGCTGGCCTAGCCATGTTCTTAAGGGTCTTGTTACTCCTTGCTCTATGAGATTAGGTTCCTCTGATATGATCCATTCTATAGTTCAAGTTTAAATTTAACATTTTTCCAATTCTTTCCTCTCTCTGGATCTTATGACACTATTGTGTGATCAGAACATCAAAATCTTTCCACTCCAGTTTTATCCTATCCTTTGCTTCTTCACATTTCTCCTAAGGTTATTCTCCCTAGCTGAGACCTTCTTCAGGTGATTACATGAGGGATTTTTTTTTTTAAAAGAAAGTCTTGATTTAAATCCCAACAACACTACTTGAATTTCTTAATATATTAGTGCCTTCTTTTCCTCCCCAATCAAATGGGTTCAGTAAGAGTACCTAGCTTATAGTGTTTTATGAAGCTTATATGAATTAAAGCATGTAAAGCACCAGTGTCCAGAAAATAGTAGGAGCTCTGTTAATGTTCACCATTATTTAAAAAAAAATATTTTCATCATGGACTCCAACTTTGTGAGTCTAGCTACCATACAGTTTTTATAACCTTATCACTCACATACTTTAAAGCATATCTATGGTCTTGTCAGTAAAAAGGAAGGCAAACTCTTATATCTTTGGCCGTCCCAGACCTAAAACCATGCTAATTCTGTCCTTTGAATACCCTCTAACTTCATGGAATATTTAGATCCTAATACACATGTCCTTCTTCAAACATAATGCATCATTTTGTTTCCTTTCAATGAACTTCTTCCTGGCTTTCTTTTTTTTTTAAATAATAAATTTAGTTTTTATTGGTGTTCAATTTGCCAACATACAGAATAACACCCAGTGCTCATCCTGTCAAGTGCCTCCGTCAGTGCCAGTCACTCATTCACCCCCACCCCCAGCCCTCCTCCCCTTCCACCTCCCCTTGTTCATTTCCCAGAGTTAGGAGTCTTTATGTTCTGTCTCCCTTTCTGATATTTCCTACCCACTTCTTCTCCCTTCCCTTATATTCCCTTTCACTATTATTTATATTCCCCAAATGAATGAGAACATATAATGTTTGTCCTACTCCGAATGACTTACTTCACTCAGCATAATACCCTCCAGTTCCATCCAAGTTGATGCAAATGGTGGGTATTTGTCATTTCTAATGGCTGAGTAATATTCCATTGTATACATAAACCACATCTTCTTTATCCATTCATCTTTTGATGGACACCAAGGCTCCTTCCACAGTTTGGCTATTGTGGACATTGCTGCTAGAAACATCGGGGTGCAGGTGTCCCAGCGTTTCATTGCATCTGTATCTTTGGGGTAAATCCCCAACAGTGCAATTGCTGGGTCGTAGGGCAGGTCTATTTTTAACTCTTTGAGGAACCTCCACACAGTTTTCCAGAGTGGCTGCACCACTTCACATTCCCACCAACAGTGCAAGATGGTTCCCTTTTCTCCGCATCCTCTCTAACATTTGTGGTTTCCTGCCTTGTTAATTTTCCCCATTCTCACTGGTGTGAGGTGGTATCTCATTGTGGTTTTGATTTGTATTTCCCTGATGGCAAGTGATGCAGAGCATTTTCTCATGTGCATGTTGGCCATGTCCATGTCTTCCTCTGTGAGATTTATCTTCATGTCTTTTGCCCATTTCATGATTGGAATGTTTGTTTCTTTGGTGTTGAGCTTAATAAGTTCTTTATAGATCTTGGAAACTAGCCCATTATCTGATACGTCATTTGCAAATATCTTCTCCCATTCTGTAGGTTGTCTTTGAGTTTTGTTGACTGTATCCTTTGCTGTGCAAAAGTTTCTTATCTTGATGAAGTCCCAATAGTTCATTTTTGCTTTTGTTTCTTTTGCCTTCGTGGATGTATCTTGCAAGAAGTTACTGTGGCCGAGTTCAAAAAGGGTGTTGCCTGTGTTCTCCTCTAGGATTTTGATGGAATCTTGTCTCACATTTAGATCTTTCATCCATTTTGAGTTTATCTTTGTGTAGGGTGCAAGAGAGTGGTCTAGTTTCCTTCTTCTGCATCTGGATGTCCAATTTTCCCAGCACCATATATTGAAGAGACTGTCTTTCTTCCAGTGGATAGTCTTTCCTCCTTTATCGAATATTAGTTGACCATAAAGTTCAGGGTCCACTTCTGGGTTCTCTATTCTGTTCCATTGATCTATGTGTCTGTTTTTGTGCCAGTACCACACTGTCTTGATGACCACAGCTTTGTAGTACAACCTGAAATCTGGCATTGTGATGCCCCCAACTATGGTTTTCTTTTTTAAAATTCCCCTGGCTATTCGGGGTCTTTTCTGATTCCACACAAATCTTAAAATAATTTGTTCTAACTCTCTGAAGAAAGTCCATGGTATTTTGATAGGGATTGCATTAAACGTGTAAATTGCCCTGGGTAACATTGACATTTTCACAATATTAATTCTGCCAATCCATGAGCATGGAATATTTTTCCATCTCTTTGTGTCTTCCGCAATTTGATTTAGAAGTGTTCTATATTTTTTAGGGTATAGATCCTTTACCTCTTTGGTTAGGTTTACTCCTAGGTATCTTATGCTTTTGGGTGCAATTGTAAATGGGATTGACTCCTTAATTTCTCTTTCTTCAGTCTCATTGTTAGTGTATAGAAATGCCACTGATTTCTGGGCATTGATTTTGTATCCTGCCACGCTACCAAACTGCTGTATGAGTTCTAGCAATCTTGGGGTGGAGGCTTTTGGGTTTCTATGTAGAGTATCATGTCATCGGCGAAGAGCAGTCATCAAAAACCTCCCAAGACACAAAAGTCCAGGGCCAGATGGCTTCCCAGGGGATTTCTATCAAATGTTTAAAGAAGAAACCATACCTATTCTACTAAAGCTGTTTGGAAAGATAGAAAGAGATGGAGTGCTTCCAAATTCATTCTATGAGGCCAGCATCACCTTAATTCCAAAACCAGACAAAGACCGCACCAAAAAGGAGAATTACAGACCAATATCCCTGATGAACATGGATGCAAAAATTCTCAACAAGATACTAGCCAATAGGATCCAACAGTACATTAAGAAGATTATTCACCATGACCAAGTAGGATTTATCCCCGGGACACAAGGCTGGTTCAACACTTGTAAAACAATCAATGTGATTCATCATATCATCAAGAGAAAAACCAAGAACCATATGATCCTCTCAACAGATGCAGAGAAAGCATTTGACAAAATACAGCATCCATTCCTGATCAAAACTCTTCAGAGCATAGGGATAGAGGGAACATTCCTCAACATCTTAAAAGCCATCTACGAAAAGCCCACAGCAAATATAATTCTCAATGGGGAAGCACTGGGAGCCTTTTTCCTAAGATCAGGAATAAGACAGGGATGTCCACTCTCACTACTGCTATTCAACATAGTACTGGAAGTCCTCGCCTCAGCAATCAGAAAACAAAAAGACATTAAAGACATTCGAATTGGTAAAGAAGAAGTCAAACTTTTTCTTTTTTTTAAACCCCTTAAATGCCTAAGCTATCTATGTCTCAGCACAGTGAATGGAAAATTAAAGATTCAGTCAATATTTCCTTAATATATAGATGAGTGAAAAAATAAAGAAAGAAAGTAGGGAAAGAAAGAAGTAATCAAGCATTAGATCTGCCAGGTAAGAATTCGTGCATTGAGCATGAATTAATTTTCTAGAAGAAGATCACAATGACTATAGAGTTTCTTATGGCCCTCATGAAAATTCAATGTTTCATGTATGTATATATATTCACCATTTTTTTATCTTAGGAGGAACAAAAAAATCTCACTGGATAATTCTTATTTATGATTTCTTGCTTTCTTTAAATACAAATTCATACTTCTCTTTATTCTTTATTTTCTAGAGAGAATAAATCAGAATTGGGTATCATTCCTGGGATTTGAATAAATAGGTTTATATATGTGTTTATATCAAAAATCCTTATTTACATATAAGAAAAATATATGCCCAGCTTTGCCAGGGAAGTCCCAGTTTATGCATGTTATTTTGGTGTAATTATTAAGAGCTCCTCTTTTACTCTCAGAAGTATCTCAGTTTTGAGGAAAAATCATATTTTCATACTAGTCATAAGGAAGTTTTATGATTAAGATTGCATAAGAAATCAAAGAGTCAAATATTATTAACATGGTGCAGAATATTTAGGTGATCCATCAAAAATGTTTATTGAGTGTTCTCTGTGTACTAAGCTCAGTATTAGTTGTTTCTTTGAATGATGACCAGACAGGAAGATATTGCATCTCACACATCTTCTCTTCCCATTTTTACCTTTATTTGGAGCTGCTTTACTTAACCTACAGGTGCAGGGTGTTAGGAGGTCAGATAAAAGGATTAAAAACAACTATTTTAGTCCTGATTCTCAGAAATATTACTTGGATTTTCTTAAAGGAAAAGTAAATTATTGCCTACATAGATAAAAAGTTCAAAGCTATATCATTTCAGGAATAGTTGGCTTTGGATGTTCAACCAATGTTATTGAGAAACTGTGTCTATCTCAGCTTTTTGCTTTGTACCATGCTGGCTTCATCCTTAAGAAAGCTTTCCCTCATGGAAAACTCCAGGAGATCCAAACTGACTTTCTTGTAGCAACAAATCTATTAGAGATTTTTCTTTCCAGTTGGCTCTAGCATGTCTCAAGATTCATTTTCATTGGACCATTTTTGTTTATGAATCCATATATATATATGTATATATGTATATACACACACACACACACACACACATATATATATATATATATATATATTTTTTTTTTTTTTTTTTTCCTGAGGGTTGCAGTCAGGTAAGTATCCAACTCTTGGTTTTGGCTCAGGTCCTGATCTCAGGGTCATGAGGTAGAGTCCCACATCAGGGTCTGTGCTCATTTCAGAGGCTACTTAAGTTTCTTTCTCCCTCAACCCTCTATCCCACCTACTGCACACTCTCTAAATAAATCTTTAAAAAATAAAATGAACACTTATTTCATATTCTATAGCCTGACCAAAACTTTCTTGGCATTTTTAATTGGGCTGGTGTCTGTGCATGTTTTCTTCTTCTTCTTCTTCTTCTTCTTCTTCTTCTTCTTCTTCTTCTTCTTTTTCTGAATGACTTCTTCAGGTATCACTCAGGCTTTCAGGCTTTTTCTACCTTGAGACTTACCATCTGAAAATTTTCTTCAACCAGTCACAACTAGGGAAAGATATGGAGATTGGAAGGATGCATGGAATAGTTATATAGGCCAGGCCTGGAGATATGTATAAGACTTACATCTACATTTTACTTGTCATAATTTAAGAACTTAGGTAAACCTAACTGTAGGGGTATTGATGATTCAGTCCATCTCTGAGCACAGAAAGAACTTGCACCTTATTCAAGGAATCAAATATATGACTTCTGGTTCTTAGGGAAAAAAAAAGAAATCCATACTCCAGTCCAAAAGAGGAACTTCTTTCTTTTTTCTCTATGCCTGAACCCCAGCCATTACTATAGTTCTAGTACTTTGAGACAGGAGACTGATGTATTTGGAAAGAGCCACTACTTGTCCAAAGGCTAGATCTCAGATGTTGCAAATTGTCAGCCTCAATTACGAAGTAATTTTTGTCTTATCCTGGAGGGGATGTCTCCAGGCCAGGTGAGAGTCTGTTCTGACAAACCTAACCTTGCATCACAACTCTATCTTCAAACTGACCACATTAGTTCTCTTTGTGTTGGTTGCTATTTGCCTATTTATTTATTTATTTATTTATTTTAATGCAAGAGCCATTAAGTATGAACTCTCCCACATTCAACAATTCTTATGGCAGTATTTCCAGGCTTGCTTTAGTTAACAAGCCACCAATCCCTTGACAGCAATCCCTATTTATCACTCAGCTGTAAATATTGTCTCCAGGCAAAGCTTGGCCTACATGGTCTGAGCCCTCAAGCAATTTTATTTTGACTCCTTCTAAATAAAACTTGAATTACTCAGAGTGTGTGGGTGGGTGAACAGGAAAGAGGAGGCCCACATGAGAAGTAGAAAAAGGAGAAGGCAGAAGAGGAGGAGGGCGGAAGAGGAGGAGGGCAGAAGAGAAGCAGAGGTAAAGAGAGACACAGAGAGAAAGTGCAGGCTGTCTGCACGGTGGTCTCGGGAATCTTTCAAAGAAGGAGTAGGAGAAAAAATATATAACCACCTGTTAAAGAATCAGAGAAAGTGAGAAAGTAGAACAGGTAGGAAAATGAAAAAGAGGCCAAGAAAGGATGAGGGGAACTCATAACTGAGAAAGTGTACAGAGAAAAGATTATAGAAAAATAGGAGAGGGGTCAGTAAGAAGCCTGTTTAAGTACAGCTCTCTGTTTTCCCATTTCCTCTTTCTCACCAGCAAGAGAATTGATCAGTGAACATCAAATGAGCATATAGTATCTTCTGGGTATATAAGTCTCCTCAAATGCATCTTTTGAGGTGTGTCTATCATTTGTGTAATGGTGGGTAAGTGGCAAGTGGGTAGGACAGATTCTCAGAGGGACAGGCTTTCAGAAGTGGAAGAGGTCTGTGTCAGCTGGAGAACTGAGGAAAGGATTCATGGCAGAAATGAAGGTTCAGTGAATCATAGGAGCCAAAGAAATAGAATCAAGGACTGACTGAGGGTATTCTTGGCAGAGAGAGGCAGAGACACACAAAAAGGCTGAACTGGGAAATCTGCAGTACATGATCTTAAACTATAGAAGTATTTGATGGAGGCAGGGATAGAGAAAAAAGAGAAGCCAATGACAGATTTTAAGGAAAAATAGAAGTGAAGAAAAGAAAATAATAGAGATTGAAGGGAAAATAAATTTTAAAAAAGGCACGGGGAGAGAAAAGAACAAATGAGCTTTCAGATGCTTTCACATTTTCTGGGCCTGAATACCCTTGTTGGGCTAACACAGCACTCCAAGAATAGTTAGCCCTGCCTTTGGCTGATCTAGATCTGTGCCCTTGGTAAGATGCAGAAAGAAAAACTTCAGGCCAAACCATGTCCTGAATTGCAGGCCTGTGGGCAATGGAACAATGTTATACACCTGAACATGCCCAGCTGAAATGCTGGTGTTAAGACAGAAACAATGATAGGCAAGGAAGTCCACAGTCAGGTTGTATTTCTTTTGGATAATTTTTCTAGAGAATTTTTTTTAATGTGGCACACTTGACATTTAAATCCTAAAATATAAAATACATTTTCCTCAATCTAAATAGGATTAAAATACATTTGGGAGTGTGTTATGGCCTAATGGTTTTTAGTCCACTTCATAATTTAAAGTGATTCCTAGTTATAATAATTGTTTGTTGGTTATCAACTTTCATACGAGACAAATGTATTCATCAAATTCCTCATCAAAAGCCCACATACCCTAATACCATCTATAGTCTTGGTTTTTCATAACTGGACAAAACAAAAGCCTAACTATTCTTGCCTCATCCTTCACTACTCAATGATTCATACTCAGAAATTATGCTAGTTGAACCACTTTTGGTAACATGAATAATTTCATGCATCTCCTAGGTTTGTATTCAGGTTGCTTGCTCCTCTAAGAGTATTTGGCCCCTACCCTTTATTCCCCTTCCTTCAAACTATCTTGCTAGGCTATCTTTTTTCAACCATTCTTTTAAAAAAATTTTTTATAATAATAAATTTATTTTTTATTGGTGTTCAATTTGCCAACATACAGCATAACACCCAGTGCTCATCCCGTCAAGTGCCCCCCTCAGTGCCCGTCACCCATTCACCACCACCCCCCGCCCTTCTCCCCTTCCACCACCCCTAGTTTGTTTCCCAGAGTTAGGAGTCTTTATGTTCTGTCTCCCTTTCGGATATTTCCCACACATTTCTTCTCCCTTCCCTTATATTCCCTTTCACTATTATTTATATTCCCCAAATGAATGAGACCACATAATGTTTGTCCTTCTCCAATTGACTTATTTCACTCAGCATAATACCCTCCAGTTCCATCCACGTCGAAGCAAATGGTGGGTATTTGTCGTTTCTAATGGCTGAGTAATATTCCATTGTATACATAGACCACATCTTCTTTATCCATTCATCTTTTGATGGACACCGAGGCTCCTTTCACAGTTTGGCTATTGTGGACATTGCTGCTAGAAACATTGGGGTGCAGGTGTCCCATTCTACTGGCCAGTGATTAAGTTAAAATCAGGTTGTGAGGGTAGATCCTAATCCAGTCTAACTGCTGTCCTTATAAGAAGGGGAAAGGTGGACAAAATGGTCTCATTCTCTCCAGTCCCTATAGCCATTGCCCTCTCCCCAAGAAAAGTAACTGATACATGGACTTCTAACACTTTAGATTATTGCTGTCTGTGTTCAAACCTGATAGAAATGCATATATATGTAGCATATACTTCTTGTGTCTGGCTTCTCTTCCTCAGAGTTAGACTGTGATATTCATCTACACTGCTGTATGCAGCTCATAGTTCACTCATTCTCACTGTTCCCTAGTGTTTTTAGATGAGAATATATCACAGTTTATTTCACTATTGTTGAAAATTCTTTTGTAGAGCTTTTGGAGATTTAGAATTTCTATTAAGTAGATACCTGGGAGTAGAATCATTGCACCATAAGAGATGCATATATTCAGCTTTAGCTGATGCAAAGAGTTTTATTTTTTAAAAAGATTTTATTTATTTATTCATGAGAGACACAGAGACATAGGTGGAGGGAGAAGCAGGGTCTCTGCGGGAGAGCCTGATGCAGAACTCGATTCCAGAACCCCAGGATCACAACCTGAACCAAAAGTAGATGCTCTACCACTGAGTCACCCAGGTGCCCCAATGCAAAGAGTTTTAAATCGTGTTATAGCACATTTATACTCACAGCTGCAGTGAGTGTACCACTTCTTCATTACCTACATTCATTACCTATTAATATCATCTGTCTTTATCATTTTAATAATTTGAGTTTGTAGGGGTTTCTCACAGTAGTTTTTTTTTAAAGATTTTTTTTTTATGTATTTACGAGAGAGAGAGAGAGCACAAGCGAGCACAAGAGAGGGTCAGAGAGAGAGAGGGAGAAGTAAACTCTCCATGAGCAGGGTTTCTGACATGGGGCTTGATTCCAGGACCCTGGGATCATGACCTGAGCTGAAGGCAGACACTTAACCATCTGAGCCACCCAGGCGTTCCCACAATAGTTTTAATTTACATGTCATAATGACATGCCTTTGACCATCTTTTCACATAGTTATTTGACATATCTCATTCTGTGGAGGTGGTTCAATTATATTATCCATTTTCTATTGGGTTTTAGCTTCTCAATCATTAATTTGAAGGGGTTATTTGTATATTCTGGTGATGAGTCATTTATTACATAAATGCATTGCAATATTTTCTCCATTTAGTGGTTTTCTTTTTCATTCTCTTAATGCTGTTGAATGGAAAGTTTTTAATTTTAATGTCTGTATTATTAGTATTTTATTTTGTGGCTTTTATTTTGTGGCTTGTACTTGTTTTACATTTAGGCAATTTTGCCTTCTCCAAAATCCTATTTCTCTAATTTTTAGAAGGATATCTTTTAAGACAACTTATGATTCATTTCAAATTAATATTTTAAATGCATGGTATAAAGAGGGCTTGTTTTTTGACCTACCTATATATCTATCTATGTTTAATGATACAGATTGATATGGAAGTATGGGAAATGGACTTTTCTTCGCTTTCTTGATACCTCTTTTGGTTTAAGAAAATATGAATTTAGTCCAGTTTAGCAATAGTCACTTTTTGAAAAAAGCATTTGCCTGCCTTAAGATAACAAAGATATTTTCCTATGCTTTTTAAAGACAGAGTTATTTTTCTAGTTAAATTTGTAATTTGCCTGAAATTTAAAAAAATGCTCTGGGTGGTAGAGTACTATATATATATTTTTTCAATATGGGTAGCCCATATAGTAGCCTAAATTATTTAAATATCCATCCTTTTCCATTTATACCACATCATTTTTGTATAGAAAGATGACAATATAATTGTGGGTCTGTTGATGATTTTTCTACTGTGTTCCTATGGTAATTTGTCAATCCTTGTGTCAATACCACACTAACTCTATTACTGTAGCTTGGTAACAAGTATTATTATTTGGTAGTATAGTTTCTCTGGCTTTTTTTTCTTCCAAAAGATTGTCTTGGCTTTTTTTTCCTCTTAGAATTCCCAAATATACTTTAGAATCAGTTTACAATTTCAAAGTATCCTAATGGGACTTACAGTCTGTGTTCACTTTATAAAACATTTCCAGGAAAATTAAATTTTTCACATTATTGATTTTTCTAGTTCATGCAGCAAATATGTACACTTCTGTAACCTTAAACATTTTATATCAATAACGTTTGTGGTCTTCTGTATAGAGTTTTGGACATTTTAAAAAATATTTATTCCCAAATATTTGATGATATTTGTTGCCATGTAAAAGCAGACTGACTTTAAAATTTGTTACATTTCTTTATTGGTGATATGTAGAAATAAAATTGACTTTTACATATGGACCTTACTGCTTTGTCAAATTTATTTATTAATTTAATCTTCTGTACTCTAATACTTTAATCTTAGTACTTAGATACTAAGGGCATATTCGACATTCAAGAAAACTAGCAGATATTTAAACAAAATAAAACAAAACAAAGCTTTTCCAAACTGATGCCTTTTATTTGCCTGTCTTATTGAAATAGTTAAGATATCCAATAAAATGTTAAGTAAAGGATTATAAAGGGCACATATATACTCCTTTTTCCATCTTTCTGTGGGTAATTTATATTCCACCACTGATAATGATGTTTGTTCAGATTATTTTCTATTTTAATATCTATATAAATCTGAAATGATCTACCATTCTATAATGTTCACATTGATGACTTTTTTCTATTTTTCCTTGGTTCATTTTCATAAGTCTTAATGAGGAATATTATGTTACTGTTGTTATCAAAGAACTGAGACTTTTACAAAGTCTTATTACATGAAAGTATTTTTATGCCAAGAGAGTGTCAGGATTTCTTTGTTAACATTCTTCAAGTCTGGTTTGCTGTTCTTTTATTCTAACTCCTTAAAATAAAAGCTTTACTAAGGGCCGTGGCTCAGAAGTAGATTTCCACCATGACAAATGCCTGAGGCCCTTCACTTCTGAATAGCTCCAGCTTTGGATTCTTCTTTGCTGTCTGAATGTCCGAAGTACACGTCTTGCCTGGACTTTCTCTACCTTTTAGAAATGTATATACTGACTTCCTGACCCCTTTAATCTGAGTTTGTACAGAGTATAGGTCTATGTTTAGAGTAGCTTAGTGCTTCTTGCAGGAAACTGAATTTCTCACCATGTCATCTGCACATATTTAGTATTATCATAGTAGGAAAGCAGAATATAAATGCTCTTTTCACTTAAATATAAGCATAACACCTACTTCTACCCTCTCTAAATAATGAACTCTTCGATGAGTCTGCACACACACACACACACACACACAGAATTGATGTTAAGTGAGGATGTGCTGAATGTTTGGGATATGCAGTGAATAATTTAATGTCTGGCACAGAAGAAGTACCCCAAATAACAAGAATGAAGGAGTAAATAAATAAAAAACCTGGAAGGATGGGATGATATCTTTTTATGCTAAGATTTATTCATTTATTCAACAAACACATGATGAGTGGGAGACATGAGTTCTTCAGCTTCAGACACAGAAATGGAAGAAGGTAATGCATATATAAATATGCACAATATGTAGGTTCTTTCTTCAATTGATTTCCTGTTCAATAAAAAGAAAATGGCTAACAAATAATACATGGCAACATGAGAATATTACCATGTGACAAGTGTAAAACATGCATGATGGCAACAAGTTTATTCATTAGTGTATAAAATCTTGCATTTAATCAATTTATATTGAATTTCTAATCTATTTGAAGAACTGTGCCAGTCACTGTTAGAGAAAAAGAAGCAAAGTACAGAGTCACAATTGACATAATCACTGGCCTAAAATGGCTTAGCATCAAGCAAAGAATAAAGTGTATGTCCAAATAAACCTAATATATAAAAGAATATATTATAGAGATAGATAGATAGAAGATAGACTCAGATAAATCTTATATAAATCTTATATTTTATATGTTAGACTCTACCCATTGATTCTTTAATGCAGCCAGCATTCATTACATCTGGTTTTTCATTAGACATATGTGAGAGGCACTCAGATATGCTACTTATCTGAAAACAAAGACTCTTGACTGAATATTGGAGGCAAGGTAATTAAGTTTCTGGGAGGCATTATTTCAGGGTAGGATTCTATATAAGCAGTATGGAAGGGATGAGCACCCCAAGTATGAGAAGTGGCTTAAGTTAAATGTACAGGGACAGGGGAAATAATTCCTTAACAGACATACTGTCCAATCTGTATGCAGGAGAATTATAAAATAGAAACTAAGACAGGGAACTTAGGAGTAAGGTAAAATTGGCAAGCCTCTTTTTAAGGTCTCAGCCTTTTCATCAGTATATAAAAATTCACTTTAAGGTTATTCTACTCGTTTATTTATGGCATTGAGCATTGTCAGATCATTTCAATTCAGTGAAATCCAATACAATTAATTCAGTACAAATTGATTGAATGCAATAGTACATATATTAAGGAATTAACTTATAGCCATGATGCATGTTTTCTACTAATAGTTTAGCATTATGTAGGTTGCCTTCTCAGATCAGTTAACATAAGCTCTCAGTCATATTTTTATTCACAGTGACTCAGAGTAAGAGAGTGAAACAAAGAACCCTGAGACCTCAGTGTCCGTTTGAACAAGATCTTCTCTTGGAGATAAGATGCTCAAAGTCATATTTCCTCACATGACCAGATCATATTTAATAGAAGAGCATACTTAAAGGAGAATACTTTTGAAGTCAGAACATCACAGAAGGAACCCCAAGTGTTTTCTCTGTATCAGGAAAGAGGCAGGAGTAGGTGCAGAATGATTCATAATGAGAATGAATGCAACATCCCTAGTGTAGGTATTGTCCAAGAAAACATATTGCCTGCTTTCCTCTCCAAGTTTGGTCATTCTATCAATGGACACTATGACCCCAGCAGAGAAGCATGAAAAACCAATCTATGGTTTATTCAGGTGATCACATTTTAATTCTAAAAGCTAAATATTATCTTGACTAGTTGGCACTCAGCTGAAAAAAAAAGAATTTCAAAATCCTAGGTTTCATACTTATTAGCCAATCGGAAGTAATAATTCCAGCAAACTTGAACTAAGAAAAATATTTTTAAATGCTCAAAATCTTCACTAATATTTTTCTCAATTATTTCATTGTACAAAATTATATATATACAAGAGCAAATAAATTTCAAGATAACCATGAATAAAAACTATTCATCAACCCACCATCTAAAAATAACCCTCTCACTCTAAATTTTTCCCTTTTGAAAATGAATCTATGCTATACCTTGTACCTTTTTAAGGCAACAAAATGTGAACCTATTTCTACCTCAATATACTTACATCATTTTAATAGCTTTATCATATTCTATTGTATAGAAGTTATAATTTAACCAATTACCATTGTTGAACATGCATATTATTGCAGATTCTCCAATACTATCGACATGGCTGCGATAAACTCTCTTTACTAACTTTTCCATTTTAATTCCAGTATAGTTAATGTGTGATACTGTATTAGTTACAGGTATACAATACGGTTCAACAATTCTATGTATTTCTCAGTGCTCAGCGAACATTCTTATATTTATATCTTTACACACTTCTCTAATTACATCTCTAGAGTAAATTCTGAGGGTGGAATTATTGGATATAAAGGTATAAAGTATACATTTAAATTAAAATTTTAACCTAAATGATATTTTTAATTTTCTTTCTTTACCATATGCTAAATCTGTAGCTTCAACTTATTTCATGAGTTGATATAAAAATGTGTAAAGATACCTAAAGTTATGCATATTTTCATGTTCATTGCAGCATTATTTACAATAGCCAAGATGTGGAAACAACCTAATTGCCTAATTGACGGATAAATGAAAAAAGGAAGTATTAATATGTATGTATTATTAAGTCATACCAAAGAATGAAATCTTGCTGTTTGCAGCAACATGGATAGACTTGAAAGCATTAATCTAAGGAGGTAAGTCAGACAGAGAAAGACAAATACTATACAATCTCACTTATAGGTGGACTCCAAAACAAAAACAACAACAAAAGAAAGCTAAGCTTGAAGATTCAGAGAAAATATGGGTGTTCACCATGGAGGAGGGAGAAGGGAAATGGAAAAAATGGGTGAAGGAAATCAAAAGGTACAAATGTCCAGTAATAAGATAAGTCATGGGAATGTAATGTACAGCATGGGGACTATACTTCTGTATTCCATATTTGTAAGTTGCAGAGAGGGGCACTTGGGTGGCTCAGTCGGTTAAGCATCTGCCTTTGGCTCAGGTCATGATCCCAGGGTTCTGGGATCAAGTCCTGCTTCAGGCTTCCTGCTCAGTGGAGAGTCAGCTTCTCCCTCTCTCTTTGCCCCTCCCCTCCACTCATGCTCATCACTTTCTCTCATAAAATAAATAAATAAATAAATAAATAAATAAATAAAATCTTAAAAAAATAAGTTGCAGAGGGAAAGGATCTTAAAAGTTCTGATCACAGGTAGGGAAATTCTCTAACTATGTATAACGGTGGATGTTCACTCGGTTTACTGTCGGAATCATTTCATAATATATACAAATATTGAAACATTATGCTGTATACCTGGAACTAGTATAATGTTTTAGGTCAGTTTTACCTCAATAAAAAAGATATGCAAAAACATTAACTATGAACCAACAAATACATGAGAAATTCTTATTTCATTTTTTGTCAGATTATGAATCGATTTAGTTAATTCATTTCCAGAATTCATCTCTCTCTTTGTTACATTGATGAGGTAATCCCTATTGTAATAGCTATTTAATAACCAATGACTAGTAGTATTTGGACTTAAAAAGCTTTTGGTGGGGAAAAACTACCTATGCCTGGAACTTAGATTTTCATGAGTTCCATGAATTTGAAATTTCTATTTGAGATA
The DNA here is from genome assembly GCF_048418805.1 of Vulpes vulpes. Taxonomy (NCBI): domain Eukaryota; kingdom Metazoa; phylum Chordata; class Mammalia; order Carnivora; family Canidae; genus Vulpes; species Vulpes vulpes. Next base: position 96,730,294 of record NC_132794.1, read on the forward strand.
TCAACAGAACTCATGTGGGGCAGCTCATATGTAATTCCTGGATTTCTGGCAAAAAAAAAAAAAGTTAAAACTTCAGTAGAAACACATGTATGCATGGAGCAGCTATGCGTAATTTTTTTATATTGTGGTAAAATAATAAAATTTACCACGTAACCTTTTTAGTATACAGTCAGTGGTGTGAAATGCATTTACAATGTGCTACCATCACTACCATTTATCTGCAGAACTCTTCATCTTGTGGAACTGCAACTCTACATCTGTGAAATACAAACTCCCCATTCCCCTTTTCCCCTTAGCCCCTGGCAACCACCATTCTGTTTCCTCTGTGGTATAGGATTTTGACTTCTCTGAGTACCTCATATAGGTGGAATGATACAGTTTGTCTTTCTGCAACTGGGTTATATCACTTAGCATAGTATTTTCAAGAATGATCCATGTTGTAGCATGTATTAGAAATTCCTTCCTTTTTAAGGCTGAGTAATATTCGGTTGAGTGTGTATGTGACATTTTATTTCATTCATTCATCAGGGGACACTTGGGTCGCTTCCACAACTGACCGTTTTTGATGAGATTAAAATGAGATAAAACAAAACCAAAATCCTCTAGAGCTATTATTGATGAAATAAAAATATAAATATCAAATGAGATTAATAGGAGATAACCAATCACATATCTTAATAAATCAAAGGCAAAATATAAAAGAGATTACTAAATAACTATAAAATTGTCCAAGAAGAAAAAATGGCAAATATCTCTAGATTTTTAAGAAATCTATAGAAAAAATAATGCATTTGAAAGATTGTAAAAAATGTAACATAGCTTAGTGCAGGAATGAAAGAAGCTAAAAGATAAATTACAGGAAGAAGAGAAGGGGAGAAAGTGAAAATGGTAAGCAAAATAATAAAACAAAAATATAATCATAGTAAATTAGTAAGTATAAATTAATTATATTTTTATGTTTAAAGAATGTGTCTCAGATTTTTAAATAAGTATTTTATATAATGACAAGTGGTATATCTAACAAAAATAGAGGGAAGATAAGCAAAATAAATATTAAGCAACAATCTGGTATATCAATATTGGTATTGCAGAAATTGATTTGAATACAAAGTTTTATAATATATAAGATATCTGTTATGAAGTTGTATGTTTTATACTAACACTTTTTCATCTCAGAGATCCTGATATTAAAATAAGTATAGATATGAACTCACTTGTATTTATGAATAGTCACATAATAGTAATACCCATATTTACTCTCTCAGGGAAAATATATTGTGCCCTCCAATGACACTACATATTCGGAAATAAAAGTGAAAAAAAATAATTATTGCATCAAGAATGCTAAAGACAGATTTATTTTGATGACATCTAAGCATTCCACCTAATCTAAGAATTCCTACACAAGAAAACATCTCAGCCCAGGGACATGAGATATACTCATTTTGAGCCTCACATATCACTGCATCGCCACAGCACTTAAAATAGTGCTGGAGACATAGGCCTTTGATCAATCATGCATTGACCCACTTAATCCTTCATTTATGCATCCTGGGCTTCAGTTGTGAAGGACTCTTTAGGTTTTGTTTTCCCTAGTGGCAGTAGGGATTTAGGAAGCAGCGTCTCTGAATAAGTTTCTAGCAATATAAAGGGTAAATATAGTTAATTCTGAATAGGATCAGATGATTTTGTCTAATTCAATCTCCTTATTTCACATGTGGGGCAGCTCATATGTAAACTTCTCACTTACTTAACTTCTAGCTTACTGAGTCACATAGCTGATTTGCAGTTTTAAGTAGAAGAACCCTTATTACCTGTTCAGTGATGGACAGGATAGTTCAGAGTTTGAAAAATGAACCAAAATGTAAAATCTATCTCCATGATTGAACTTGCTTTTGACTTCAGTCATTTTATTCCATTTTTTTTTAGATTTATAAATAGAGTTTCAAGAAGTTAAGACCTTTGAAGAATTTATAAGGTAGGAATGAAATGGTAGTGTTTGTAAAACCCGTGGTACAGGGCGTGACAACATAGTTTGTGGCACTTGATCAATGAGGGCTATTATCAATATACTGATTATTTTATTAACATTACTCCTATGACATCAGCTGCCCGTCTTAGTTGGTTTCACATCTTCTAGGAGTCGGATCTGTACTTCCCTTTGTTCGTTCTCATGTACACAGTGGAGAATGCTTTCTCAGCCTCATTTCCATTTCTGAGTCACTTCCACTGCCTTGGAAAGTCAACTCCATTTGCGCCCCCAGCATCAGTTCCTGAGCTACTGCACTTCTCCAGGTCTTATGAGTTTTGCTTGTTAGATGCTAAATTACTGCCACCGGAAAGTGACAAGTCTCACTTTGCAACCTTTTTGCCACAATAAAATTCACTCAATAAAAACGAAAGGAGCCATAGAAATGCAAGGTTTGGGGGATCATAAAGCATATATATCTGTTGCGAGCAGTTTGTGTTTATCCAAGTGGCAGCATTCAGTGAATTAATGCTTAAAAAGTAGACAGCTCCTGTTAATGAGACAGATTATTTAGGAAAACAGAACTGTCACTACTGCTTGCCATGTAAAGCAGTGGATTTGTTACTTTTGAATGTTGGCTGCATTAGTAAAAACATCATTTATTCATATTGAGATGTTCCCCAGAGCTGCACTTTGGTTAATAAAGATAAAACCCTTATGTTGGTTGTCAGATGTTATCTTCCTATCCCGGGAACCCTTCCAACAGCAACCTGGGAACTTCTTCCCTGAGATGATTTGCTTAGTGGAGGATCTCCGTGTGTGTTTTCCAGAACCCCAGGTGGTTTTTTTTTTTCTAAATTGATCTCTTGGGAAACCTCCTATGAGAAGCTAAGAGCCACACCTGCATGGCTTGATAAAGCATGGAACTAAAGGGAATAGTAATAATAAAAACATAGAATCTCAGGCCCAGAGCAAATTTACACATTTGCATTGAAAATCTTTTGCAGCTTCCAATCTCTTTTTTTAAACTCTTTACAGCCAAACTTCCTCCTTCTCCTTCATGACTTCATCTCTCCATCACGTGTCAATTTTCACTGAAATCAAGAAGGGGCTCCTTGTCATTAAACCAAATAAATAGTTTTAGTTTTTTTCTACTCTATTAAAAGAATTTGACATTATCAATATGTCCCCGCTTCTTCAAAAACCAGAGTCAATTAGGTTCCATGATTCTGTACCATTCTGGTTTCCCTCCTACTGCTCTTGCTAAATTTATTTCCCTCCACCCGCAGGCATTCAGTGCTAGTGTTCCTCAAGCCTCAGTCCAAGCCCTGCTCTTCCCTCCTCCTATTCACTCTCCCTAGAGAACTTCACCTACACCAACACCTTGAACATTGTCTATTTGCAGGCAACTCACAAACTACCCTGCATCTCTGACTCAGATATCTCTTTGAGCTCTGAACTTCCCTACCCAGCTGAACCTCTGACAGCTTCCAAAAGATGTCTCAAAGTCTTCACAAATTCTCAAAATGTCTGGTCCAAAGGTTTGAATTTCCTCCCCAAACATAAGTCTCCTTCGAAATCACTGAACATTTTGTTTTCCACAAGCCAGAAAGTTGAGTTATCCTTAAATTATGTCTCTTGTACTTCATACCCCAAACTACCAACATGGATTGTCTACTTTAACTCTTAAATATTGATCATATCTATTTACCTCTTTCTACTTACAGACCCTAACGCAGAGCCTGAACATAAGGGAAACTCAGAAGTCAAATTTTGAATTAAAGAATCTCTTATTATCAACACTTCCATAAAAGCCTGGCCTGGGGGAGCCTGGGTGGCTCAGTGGTTTAGCACCGCCTTCAGCCCAGGGTGTGATCCTGGAGACCTGGGATCGAGTCCCAAGTCAGGCTCCCTGCTTGGAGCCTGCTTCTCCCTTGGCCTGTGTCTCTGCCTCTCTCTCTCTCTCTCTCTCTCTCTCTCTCTCTCTCTCTGCCTCTCATGAATAAATAAATAAAATCTTAAAAAAATAATCTGAATGGATAAAGTATGGTTAAAAAAAAAAGCCTGGCGTCTTGCAGAGCTTCAGAATTTATCTCCTCAATCCAAATTTGCTCCACTGTATGAATTCTCCATTTTGCCACTAAGTTGAATACTTTCCAAAAGATCATGTCATCTCCCTTTCCTCAGCTTGAATAATTTTAAATTTTTGATCTTCAAGAATCACATCAATTCATCAATCTCTCTTTACAGACCCCTCATACCCCACACACTGTCCTTTCTCTCCTTGTGACAACCAGAGGTCTGCTCTCTGCTCTTGACACCTGTTGTACTCTCTGGACACACACCCGATCTTCTATCTGGTCCTCAGTGCTCTCCGTGACCTAATTAATGTGCACTCATCCTTTATGCAAACTCATTTCTTACTCCTTGAGGAATATTCAGGGTAACCTCACTGACAAGGTCAATCATTTCTATTATACACTCTAACAATAGAGAAATTAAATTACAACTAGCTATAATATAATTTTTCTGTATTTGATTAATATGTGTAACCTCTCCTTAAAATATATTTTCTAGAGTACAAGTTCATTACAGGTAGGATGCCTGATTATCCTCCCCCTGTATCTCCAGAAACAACTAGCTGGCTATCATTGATAGGATATGGAGATATATATGGTTTAGTTTACCTAATCTAATATGAGTGAGTGTGTGTGTATATACATATCTTGAGTTGGACAATTAAGTTTCTCTGGAGCTCAACTTCCTTATCTATTTATTGGGGCTAAAGTCCTAATATCTAAAGTCTTCTCCTGTCTAGATATTTAATCTCTCTCATAATAAAAATACAGAAAACAAAATTATACCAGATTTCCATTCCTTATATACAAGACTGGTGAAAGATTTTTAAAAAATATGACAATAGGGTCTGTAAGTAAAGAGGTGGAAAAACAGTTACTCTGATACTCATGAGATGCTCTTTGGAATAATAGTTGGTAATAAATTTATGGAGATTTTGTCAATATTCAACAAAATTACATGTATCTTCACATTAGTCCAAGAAATACAATTTCTAGGAATTTATCTGAAGATATAACTCCAAAAATAGAAAAATTCCTATGTAGGAATATCCATTGCCACTTTGATGATAAATGAGAAATTTGCAGACCTATATGCTCATACAGAAAAGAGGGGTTCAATAAATTATCATATATCTACATAATGGAGTACAATGCAGCCAGAATAAAAGGTTGGGGATAAGAAAAATTGCTATGATATGGAATAATTTTCAGGATATATAATTCAAAAAAATCAAAACACAAAAACACACAAAGAATACCATTCTTTCTGTAAGGTAAATGAGAAGATATGCTATCTTTTAACTGAACATGTAGAAACACAGAAAAGATAAACTAGAGTTTAATGAAACTGGATACTTACAGAACATGGGTGAGAAAGATGGGAAGTAGAGAAGTATAGGGTGGGGAATAACGTTTCTCTGATGAGCCATTTTTGAATAGTCTCACTTTTACAACTATGTTCATGTTTCAAATTCTCATAAAAGAAAAATATAAAAATGTACAAGGGGAATACTAAAACATAATACAAATAGAAGCACATTTTGTAAACCATATTTGAGGAAATAATGTAACCACAGTGGAGGAAAAGAAAAAAAGAACTAAATAAAGTAACTTTTCAGTAGATTATGTGCTTTAGTCTAAAGACAAAATTCTAAAATATGTTGGGCTCTGGTTCATAGGTTTCTTTTTCACAAAGTAATTGGTTAACAAATCTGAAAACTACTTTCTGCATATTCATGGTCAAAGCAAATAATTAACCATATTGTAGAAAATGGGAGCCAGGTTTCTTATTGTCATAAAAGAAAGTTACAAATATTGAGAAGGAGAAGGACATTGTGAATTCTCTAGTATTCAGTTGAAATTGGAGGCATTGGTGTGAACTGATGACTTTAATATAAATAGGTAAAGAAATAATTATAGATATTTTTGGTTGTATATGTATGTTCACACATAAGTATACATGTATGTGGTTGTGTATATATGCATGCATCAATATGGATACATTGAGAAATAAATATAAATACACACATCAGGGTATACATATTTGTATACATACACACATCAGGGTATACATATTTGTTTGTACATACATATAGCTCCTAGTTCTCTGCACTGGGAGAGACAGAACCTAAGTAGCAATGAGCATACCTAGTGGTCAGATCTTGATTTCTCATACCATCTTCCACTTAAAGAATCTAGGATACTTGACAGAAATGGCTGATTTCAGACACAGGATGGTAGAGAACTAGATATGCTTAGAATATTATTTTGTGCCATAAGGTAATGAAGTACCTTAAGAATGCCAGTGTATGGGGCACCACATGCTAAATTTGGTACCATTTGAGCACATCTAAATAATAGTAGTAGAGTTTTTAATCCATACAATAAAATCATAATCCATGATTCCATTTGGATATAAATAAAATTCTTCCTTACAATAAAAATTTTAATAGTAAATGGAGAATGAATGATGGAATTAGAAAATCACCATTTGGCAATCATCATTATAACTCATTGTTTCAGGCAAAAATCATTAATGGATGCTGAAAATGGTGGGTGAAAAATTGATGAATAAGGGCATATTTGCATTGCTACTGTCTTAGTCTGCTGGGGCTACTGCAGCAAAATCACAATGATTGAGTTGCCAAACAATGTATATTTACTTCTCACATTCTACATGCCAGCAAATCCAAGATCAAGGTTCCAACAAATTTGGTTCCTGCTGAGAGTCATTTTTCTGGCCTGCACATGTCTGTCTGTTTGCTGTTTTCACATGACCAGGGAGCCGAGGGATGGATGAAAGAGAGAGGCTGAGAAGGGGGGGTTAGTGTTTGTCTCTATTCTTATAAGGACACCAGTCTCATCATGTAGGGCTGCACCCTCATTTAAACCTAAATCCCGGGATCCCTGGGTGGCGCAGCGGTTCGGCGCCTGCCTTTGGCCCAGGGCGCGATCCTGGAGACCCGGGATCGAATCCCACGTCAGGCTCCCGGTGCATGGAGCCTGCTTCTCCCTCTGCCTGTGTCTCTGCCTCTCTCTCTCTCTCTCTGCGACTATCATAAATAAAAAAAATAAAAAAATAAAAAAAAAAAATAAACCTAAATCCCTTGGGCAGCCTGGGTGTCTTAGCGGTTTAGCGCCACCTTCAGCCCAGCGCGGCATTCTGGAGTCCAGGGATCAAGTCCCAGGTCGGGATCCCTGCATGGAGCCTGCTTCTCCCTCTGCCTGTGTCTCTGCCCCTCTCTCTCTGTCTCTGGCGAATAAATAAAATATTTAAAAAATAATAATAATAAATAAACCTGATCCCTCCAATAGGCCCTACCTCCACATGTCATTACATTGGGGTTTAGTTCTTCAACTTGTAAATTTTGGGGAGGACATTGTCAGTCCATAAGTTTCCAAATATATCTTACCAAGATATTTAAAAAGGTGCAGCATATTAACTATACTTTGGAGACACCAAGCGATCATAATTAATATCACCAGAAATATAATAGATCAACATCATATGCCTTGGGACAAGATACATTGAGAAGGACAGATTACCACTGATGTGGAATTTCAGCCACTAATGATCTGAATTTAGTCATTTGGAAACATCAAGCAAGCCCAAATTTAGGGGAAATTCTATGAAACAGTTCTACAAATTCTTGTTTTGGATTATTCAAAAATATCAGTGTCATGAAACAAAAATTTAAGACTTCTAGATTAAAGGCCAGTAAGGAAATAGAACAACTGACTGGAACAAGTGATCTAAATATTTCCTTTGGACATGATTGGAACAGTGGTGAAATTAAATAATATTGTATCAGTATTAAATTTCTGATTTTGATAACTTCACTGTGGTTATATAAAAGAACATTCTTGTTCTTAGTAATTATGCTCTGAGTGATAAAGGCACATCACATCTGCAACTTATATTTTTTCAGTTTTATTGAGGTACAATTGGCAAATAAAAATTGTACATGTATAATGTATACAACATGATGGCTTGATATACACATATGTCATGAAATTACCACTATTAAGCCAACTAAAACATCCGTCACTTTGCATAGTTCATTTTTTTGGTGATGAGAACATTTAAGATCTATTTTCTGCAAATTTCAAGTATACAATACAGTATTATTAACTATAGTCACTGTGCTATACATTAGATTTCCCAAATTTGTTTATTTATTTTTAAAGATTTTATTTATTTATTCATGAGAGACACACAGAGGGAAGGTGAGACATAGGCAAAGGGAGAACAAGCTCTCTGCGGAGAGCCTGATATGAGACTCAATCCTGGGATGCTGGGATCATGACCTGAGCTGAAGGCAGATATATAACCAACTGAGCCACCCAAGTGCCCCTCAAATTTATTAATCTTGTAAGTGAAAATTTGCACCTTTTGACCAACCTCTCCCCATTTTCCCCACTCCTCAGCAACTGACAACCACCATTTACTGTTTCTCCAAATTAGACTTTTCTTTTAAATTTTTATTATTTTTTCCCCAAGTTGGACTTTAAATTCCACATATAAATGAGATCCTGCTTTATTAATCTTTCTATTTCTGGTTTATTTCACTCAGTATAATGCCCTTCAGTTTCATCCATTAGTCCCAAATGGTTGAATCCCCTTTCTTTTAAAGTCTGTAGAATATTCCATATGAGTACAAAATTCATCCATGTTGTAACACCATCAGTATTTTGTATCTTTTTATTACCAAATAACATCCCATTGGGTGTTTATACCAGGTTTTATTTATCTATTCATAAGTTGATGAACATCTGGATTGTTTACAGATTTTGACTATTCTAAAAAATGACACTATGAACATTTACATTTAAGTTTTTGTGTGGACATCTAATCTTAATTCTCTTTGGTACATACTGACTGGAGGACTTTCTGGTTCATGTGACAACTCTGTGTTAAACTATTTGAGGAACGTGCAAATTATTTTCCAAAGCAGCTATGCCACTTCATTCCTACCAGCAGTGTATGAGGGCTCCAGTTTCTTGACATCCTTGCCAGCACTTATCTTTTTTAGACTTCTGTATTCTGAACAAAGACCTCAAAAATATTTGGATTTATTTGTGCAAGTTTAGATTTTCACATTAGAGTAAGAGTATCTAGATCAGATGTGCTCACTTACGGCGTGGGGGTGAAATGGGGAGTGTTTATTTAAACTTGTGGTCACATGTTTGCATGCAGAAAGGTAGCCCTTTGATTAGCACCTGTGGGAGGCTTCTGCTTCCCTTTTGGACACAAGTGAAAATTAATCCCATTTTTTTTTTTTTTTTTTTTTTTTTTTTTTTTTTTTTTTTGCTGGGAAGGGGGAAGCATCAAACTCCATGAGCGCAGGAACCGTGCATATTTTTTTTTTGTTAATCTGTGAATTTGTCAGTCATAATTGGGACTATTATGATAGATGTAGAAAATAGCAAAAGAAATCAAATCAGGAAAACCTGATTTGACAGGAAAACCTAGGAACCAGAGATACGGTGATATCAGAGCAGAGCAGAGTTCCATGTCCTCACTAAGGAAGGCTAACTAGCCCCAGAGGCTGGGGCCTGTCAGACTCAGCCTCAGGCAGGAGACCCATCTGTAGTTGCAGGAAACAGTCATCTCCTTCCTGAACATCAAGGTGCCTAGTGTTAAGAACAGTGCAGGTCTTGCAATTTGGCAAGGCTAAGTCAGGTCTAGTCCAGTTCAAATACCAAGTAGAAGGCTAGGCTAAGAATAAAAGGACTGGTAGATTGATTTGGGCCTGGAAATCTTTTCAGTAAAAGTATCTTCTAACCAGTCAACCAGGTGTGTCCAAATGGAAGTTAAACATAGCAAGTGGAAGCTGTAATAGGTAGTTCTGCTCTCAGGGGCTGCAGGTCAGAGAAGCCCATGTGTGATCAACATAATATCTTTTATCAGACTTCTTTGTTAATTAAAAAATTTAAAGGATGTTGAAGGGACGGGAGATGTAGGAGACCTAGTAAAATCCCTTTATGACTATTTTGATGAAAATTCACCTGAATGTATTTTTCTTTAAGGAGTAGTTTTCCCACTATTATAAAATGAGATCCTCACATAAGGTTAAAAGAAGAAAAAATCATAAAGAATAGAGAAAAAAGGGGCTCAGGCTCTGGACCATGTGGTAATGAGTGTGTAGAGTAGCTTTTCCTCATAATCTGCCTCTTCCAAGGCTCTGCCTGGTTATCACTCTAAATGACAAGGGATTCAGATTCCAGAAAAAAAAATTCCATTAGAATGGTGGTATTCATGTTCTTCCTAGTACAAACCACAAAAATATGAATATGTTATACATGAATATCTTTGCACATAAAACATAAAAGTGAAATAATCATGTAACAGAATATCAATTTAATATCACTGAAATATTCTAAAATATTTTTCCTCTGAATTCCTGTAGAAAACTCCAAAGATAATTTAAACATTAAAAGAGATTTTATTGGTCAGCAATATATTTCAAAACGTAGTGAATTGAAGCAACAAGAATTTGCTGTTACTGATGAGTCTATAGGTCAGTGGCAAGTTCCACAGGCTTCAGTTGTGCTGGAGCTGGTGTGTCAGCTGGAGGCTTGTTTGCTCTGGATTGGCCTTGGCTGGAACAGCTGAGACCTTCTTCCATGCTGTCTTTCATGTCCCAGCAGATTAGCTAGGACTTCTTATTGTGTTGGTGGTGAGGTTCCAAGAGAAAGACAGTGTAGCAAGCAAAAGCTCTTGAAACCCTGTGTCACATTTCTCATGCATTCCATTGCCCAAAGCAAGTCAAAGGCTAGCCCAGATTTAAGGATTGGGAAAATATGCACCAACTATTTATGATGATGGGAGGCATTTACACATATCAAAGGATGTGAATGCAAGGAGGAGTAGAGAATTGGAGTAATTTTGTTAAAATTTTGCATGTATTATCATCAGTATTAGGCACAAATGGAAGCAGGTATATTACTAAATATTCTTGTACTACAACCTACCCTTTAGAACATAATCAGCTAATATTCGTGGCATATAACCCAAACACCCATCAGATGATTAAGTTCAATCTCTACATCTCTACCAAGGCAATCTCTCCAAAGATAATTTATCCTGAGTCATCTCTCAACTGAATTGTAGGCCCACATATTGCTGCAAATAACTCTATGTGGATGACCTAGAAATCCTTCTTTGCCAGGGCAGAAAGTAAACACATTATTTCCTCTGTAAAATATCAACATTGAAAAAAACCCAAAATTTTGGCAAGTTTTCACAAACGTCTGATGAAAGAGTGATGGTCACATTTTGTTGAATCTGACTCCCCAAAACAAGGTCAACAAAAATGGGAATTAGGCCAATTACACAACTTAGTCATGCAAGATTTCAAGTGAGTCTTTTATTAGTTTGACCATATTGATCTTTCTAAAAAAAAATCACTATTTTTGATGTTAAGAATACACTATTTAACTTTGAGACAGTATCTACAATTTGCGGAGGAAGTTGTCTTCTCCTATCTTTTATTTATTTTCAAATCCCCTGAACTCGCTCATCAATCAGAGAATGCACTAGAGGGACAGAATTTTAACAATACATTTTGAATCTCCAACCTTCAGGAATTTTTAGCACAAGTCTCATTTCATAATTTTTTGCTTTTGATTCCAAATTATTTCTGTAGGTCTTCCTCCTGACTGCTCTGGGTTATCTGGCAATTAATGGTGGAATTATTTGTAGACACAGAAGCTTGAGAGGAATCCAGAACTGCCTGCCAATTTGTAGTTTGTCAAAATCTAGCTCTTTGCTTTCCCTCTTATTTGTCTCTTAAAACCTTTCCAGTATAACCAACTTTCCCTATTTGTCTTTCTGCTAAAGATCATGATTTATAAATAATCTTTATTCCAAAAGCACTTCTGATTCCTTTTATTTCCTGTAAAGTGACTTTTTTTTTTTTTTTTTTTTTTTTTTTTTGTAGAGGGAATCACCATCTCTAGTATATTTTCATGGCTTATCCAGGAAGAATATGGAGGCATAGAATGGAGAATTTTAAATGGCCCTCCTTTTTTACTTTTTTATTCCTGGGCACATAACATTGCGTTTGAGATCTCATATACTATTAGGAAAGATAAACCATTTAGAAAAAAGGAGACCTCTTGCACGGTAATTTCAATAAGCTATCATTTACCCTAATATTTTTTTGGTTTTATGTTTGATACTTTTTAATGTAATGATTTATTGTATTGCTTTGACTTATACTTAATAATTTTATTACAAAATGAATCAGAATTGATTTGGAGTAAATGTGCATACAAAATAAACTTGCTATTTAAGCTCAAATATGAAGAAAAGGATAGGAGTAGAGAAACATACACACGTATTCCTGGACTCTTCTACACACATATGCACCAGATTTTTCTTAACTAGGGTGACAAAGTAGTAAAACGATACTGAAACATATTGTACCTCCATACAATATATAAATATAATAATGACTATATTTATTCTTTTTCTTACAACTACATCCAATTCTTTTTCCTTCAATTTATATATTACAATATTTTACACAAAATATGGGCAAATGTGCTATTAAGCCTTTTTAAAGCCCACGTATTTTGGGAATTGTTATGCTATTATCTCAGCAATGATCATTGGTTAAATTGGTGGAGACTGGTCATGCCTGTTGAGAAACCATTAAATCCCTTGAAACCCACAGAAAATGAGGAATCCTATATCCTTTAGAAAGATATCTCTTTTTTAATCCATGAGCCTTATTAGATTTTCACAGAAAGGTTAGGAAAAAAATTTAAGAAGTCTTTTATGATGCAGGGCTGGGGAGGGTACCAGGAATTCAAGCAGAAGAGAGAATTCTTTTCTATCTCTTCCAGGGAACAAAAGCCTTCATCTGTGTGGGAAAGGGTAAAACAAAACAAAACAAAACAAAACAAAACAAAACAAAACACTGTTGTGAGGTGCCTGGGTGGCTCAGTTGCTTAAGTGTCTACCTTCAGCTCAGATCATGATCCCAGGGGCCTGGGATCAAACCCAGCATCAGGCCCCCTGATCTGCAGGGAGTGTGCTTCTCCCTCTCTCTCTGCCCCTCCCCCTTGCTTATGCTGTCTGTCAAATAATAAATAAAATTTTAAAAAGATAAATTAGAACACTGTTGTACTTAGGGCATTGGTGAAGACCTATTCTAACTAAGGGAAGATAAGAGGGCAAAAAAACCCCGCCCTATCCGAGGGAGAGTCAGGAATGAATGGTGGGCTCAACACTATAGCCAAGGTAGGAGCAGGAGCTAGTGCTGTAGGCTATATAATGTAGACTAGATTCCCCAAGATCCAAGATACAGTGCTGATGAGGCTGAAGGAGAAGCAGCATTGAAAACACTACAAAATATCTGGAAACCATACACCTCTTTAAATAAAGGATAGTGCTATCTGAAGAATGTGATGCATGGACATCACATAGTAACAAATGTCATAGTAACATAGTAACAAAAATGTCAATATCAGTGAAATTTCTAACTACATTAAGTCAAAGCTCAACAATAAAAGACCAAGCAGAAAGAAAACTGTGCCCATTTCTAGGCATAAACTCTGTTTATCTCTGTATTTACTACCCTACAGAAAATATCTGGCTTTCAAGAACAAAGCATATAAAGAATGTGAAAGAACACCAAGAAAATAAGCACTACCAAGAACATGGAGGTTAGGATTAACTGATGGGATTTAAAATAATTATAGTTAGTAGGATCCAGATTTTAGTGGAAATGCTGAACAACACAAAAGATCAGATAGGTGATTTCAATCCAGCTGGGAACTCTAAGAAACTATCAAACTGAAGTACTGATGATGAAAACCACAATAATGGAAGCGTATAGTGCCTTCCACTGCTCACCAGTAGACAGGACACAGAAGAATAAAGGAATGTGAAGGTTTGTCAATAGAATTAACAAGTGTAATAAAAGCAGAGATACAATAGGACATCAAGACATGTGCAGAATATGAAATGATCTAACACACGTGTAATTAGAATCACAGAAAGAAATGGGAAAAATGGGGCTGAGAAGATAATTCAAGAAAGGACTGAATACTTACTAAAAATGACAGACATTGAAAACCAGACCTTAGAACCTCAAAGCACGCCAAAGAGAATAAATGCCAAGAACACTACATCTAAGCATATAATGTTCAAACTGCTAGAAATAAAAACTAAACACAAGACATGGGGGGGGGGTGTAGCAGGGACGCTTAACACTTAAGAGTAACAAAGAATTTCAGAAGTCTTGTATGAAAGTATGCAAAATAGAAGGAAATGAAATGATACCTTTAAAGTAATGAATTCAAAAACATACACCAAAAAACCAGCACATAAAACCAGAATTCTACGCTTAGAGAAAGTAGATTTCAAAAATGGAGAAATAAGGACTTCCTCATACATACAACAACTGAAATAATTCATTTTCATCCAACTTTATACAACATGGGAAATTGTATAAAAATACTTGAAAATCTGATAAATTAAACTTGTTTGATCCATTAAACAACTGGGCAACCCCTAAAAACATTTTTCTGAAAGTTCATTACTTAAAAAAATACCATTTACAATAGTAAGCAAGAAATGGATTGATTATAATCCTGCAAAATATTTGCAATCTTCTTGCTGAGAACCACAGAACTGATAAAATAAATCAAGAAGATTTAAATAGGGACACCCGCGACCGAGTCTTGAGTCTGGCTCCCCATAGGGAGCCTGCTTCTCCCTTTGCCTATGTCTCTGCCTCTTTGTCTCTCATGAATAAAATAAATCTAAAAAAAAAATTAAATAAGTAGAAGGCTATACAGTATTTAAGTTGTGGGCAGAATTCAAATCTTTGTGGTCCTAGGACTAAGATCTCTGCTTTTTTGTTGTGTTAGCAAAGTGTCTCTATCTCCTGAAGACCATCTGAATTCCTCATCACTTTACACACTTTTATCTGAAAACAAAGGTTGGGGTGTCAGGCTGTTACATGTTTCAGCTGTCTAACTTCACCTTTGCCACAATGTCCTCTGCCTCCAGCCAGGGAAAATTCTCTTTTTAAGGGGCTGTGTGATTAAATTAGGCCCACTCAAGTAATCTAGGACACTCTCTCTACATAAGGCCCTAACTTCAATAGCATCTTCAAGGGTCGCTTTCATCATGGAATAGAAAAATTTTACCAGTTATGAGGATGTACATATTTGGGTGGCTATTCTTCTTACCACAAAAGAAATAAAAAAAAAAAAAGATTAAAAAAACTGCTAGAAATAACACACAATTTACATACACCACAGATACATATATGGTGTTTCCATACAACTTTTTCAATAATCTAATACATTTTCAGTAATCTGTTCACAACAGAGGAACAATTAGCCAATTTGAAAATAGGCCAACCAAAATTGTCTGAAGTAAAACAAAAAGAGGGAAAAAATGTGAAAAAAACTACCCTAAGAACATCTAAGAATCATGGGACAGTATCTTACATTATCTTAATATATCTGTAATTAAAGTCACAAAGAGAAGAATAAAGGTTTGTTCAAGAAATACTTGAAGTGTTAATGGCCAAGAATTTTCAGAATTAATTAACTGTAACTAAACAAGATTCAAGAAGCTCAGAAATCCTTATTCAGAATTTGAAAAGGAAAAAAAAAAAAAAAAACCAAACAAGATCAAACCAACCAAACAGATAACACACTGACATATCATAGTCAAAGTCTTGAAAAATAAAGAGAAAGGAAAAGCTTTGAGTATAGCTAGAGGAGAAAGAAACATAAAATACAGAAGAAAAAAAATATGGATTCCTACAGATCCCCTTTCAGAATTTGGGAAACTAGAAAACAAAGAAGCAACATCTTTAATATTTTCAAGCAGTAAAAGCAGGGGGAGCTAAGCAAAGAATAATAAAGCTATCTGGTCAGAGTTCTATAGTCATAAAAAATATCTTTCAAAAATAAATCAAGTAAAGGCTTTTTCAAACAAATAGACCTTAGAATTAATTGCCAGAATAATAAGAAATACTGCAGAAATTTATTCAACCATACGATTGTTTCCCTATTTGGAGAAGTAAATTTGAAAAGCTTAACTTTTATCCATCATAAAAACTCTCAAAATGAAATTAGAAGAGCATTTCCTTAATGTAATCAAAAGCGTGTATGAAAAACCTACAGGTAACATCCTATGCTGAATGGTGAAATACTGAATGCTTTTTTCTTAAGATTGGAAAAAATATATATATATCCCTGTCTCCTCTTATATTCATTATTACACTGGAGGTCCTAATCATTGAAATAAAAAAATTGATTTCATGAACAGTCTTACAAAACCTGCAAAACAACTTCTAGAAGAAGAAAATGCATTTAGCAAGATTGTAGAATGATAGTACTATCTAAAAATCAAAAGTATTTTATAGTATACTTATAAACTAATGAAATACTGACACAGGTTTGAGTTAAAATTCAGTAAATGTTAACATTTATATATTTAAATATATAAATCTTATCTAAGGGGGGGCAAAAACTAAATGAACATTGAACTTAGTAAATATTTGGGATGAAGTGCAATGATATATGTAAGTTATTTAAATACATCAACAATAAGATGGAGAAAGTTATGGATTTATGGATGGATACATAGTAAAGTAAAATGTTTGTGGCACAATGTACCTACATGAATATAGAGGCTTACTGTAAGCTTGAATGTAATGATGCACCTACTGAGCAAAAAGTTCAGAGGACACAGAGACATATATTTCACTACTGTATTTGTAATAGTAGCTCTATAAAAACTATGAAAGCAGTGTGACTATTTGTGACCATATTGGAGAGCTCACAAAACGAGAATTACAAGCTCTAAATTTTAAAGCCAGCTTAAATCATTATCAAGGAATTAGAGTGCATCTTTGATATCCCCCCGGCATTCTCTAACTTCTTTTATCTGCAGGGATCACTTTACTGATAATTACATGGAAAATTTATTGGTTTATGTTGCAGAATTTTTTTTAATAATAAATTTATTTTTTTATTGGTGTTCAATTTGCCAACATACAGAATAACACCCAGTGCTCATCCCGTCAAGTGCCCCCCTCAGTGCCCGTCACACATTCACCCTCACCCCCCCGTCCTCCTCCCCTTCCACCACCCCTAGTTCATTTCCCAGAGTTAGGAGTCTTTATGTTCTGTCTCCCTTTCTGATATTTCCTACCCATTTCTTCTCCCTTCCCTTCTATTCCCTTTCACTATTATTTATATTCCCCAAATGAATGAGAACATATAATGTTTGTCCTTCTCCAACTGACTTATTTCACTCAGCATAATACCAAAATGGATGAAATATCTAAATGTGAGACAAGATTCCATCAAAATCCTATGTTGCATAATTATAACATAAGTTGAATTCACAGATTTTCTTTTTTTTTAAGATTTTATTTATTCATTTCAGACACACACACACACAGACACAGACACAGACACAGAGCACAAGCAGGGGAAAGGCAGAGGGGGGTGAAGCAGATGCACTGCTTGTGCTGGGAAGCTGAAGTGGGGCTGGATACCAGGACCTGGAGATCACAACCTGGGCCCAAGGCAGATGCCAACCATCTGAGCCACCCCGGTGCCCCTTGCTGCATTTGTTTGCCATAAACAAGGCATGGATAGAGACAGAGAGGGGTTCTAAAAAGTTGGTGGGAATAGCTGGATGGACTTGGAGGTTAAAGACTCTTGCAATTTTGAATGTTTCTATTTAGAAACATCATCTTACAATATCCAAGAAACGTACCCTGTCCTTTCTCTACCTAAAAATCCTATAATAAATTCACTGCTGGAATAGGTAGTGGGGTTTTAATTTCCTGACAGCACTCGAATACACAATTCTGATCTTTTAATTCTTCATAAAATCGTTTCAAGATGTGGGAGAAAAAATGATAATAATTACCCATTTTCCTTCACAAAGTCTTTCTGTTATTTATTCCTTATTTCCTGACCATATTGCAGGGTCACACTTTGCTTAGGAGTCCAGTATTTTAAAAAATTCAAAACTTCCAATTCTTAAATATAGAGACTTTTAAAAAAGTTTATTTATTCATCCATGAGAGATACACAGAGAGAGGCAGAGACATTGGCAGAGGAAGAAGCAGGCTCCCTATGGGGAGCCTTATGCGGGACTCGATCTCAGGACCTCAGGATCACGACTTGAGCCAAAGACAGACGCTCAACCACTGAGCCACCCAGGCATCTTGACAATCTTTTGATATAATACCAACAACACATGACCAATACTTTTATGCCCTTTTGGGGGTATTTTTCTTACAGTGATAGCAGCTATTTGTAAAGCCAATTGCTTAAATTCAACTCATGACCTTTTTTCAGACCTCCTCTTTTGTTTCCTACCATCACTATTACAAATATGTAGAACAGGTGCTGGCAAACATTAAGTCCCAGAGGTTAAATATTTTAGACGTATAGGCTTAAAAGCTATGTGGTCTGTGGTAGAACTAATCAAACCCTACCACTGTTACCACTATGGCACAAAAGCAGCTATGAACAATATGCAAACTAAGGGGCAAGGTGCTCCAATATAACTTTATTTATAAAAACAGGTAGCTGGCCCTTAGGAAGAAGTATGCTTACTTCTGATGTAGGCACTACGCCTAATAATTTTTAGCTTCTATGCCTAATCAAATTCCTAATTCAAACAGTTCAAGAACTTTTATTGAATACGTGCTATTTATCTGATATGGTACAAATCTTTTTTTTTTTTTTAAGATTTATTTATTTATTTATTCAGAGAGAGCTAAAGAGAGGCAGAGACACAGGCAGAGAGAGAAGCAGGCTCCATGCAGGGAGCCCAACGTGGGACTCGATCCCGGGTCTCCAGAATCACACCCCGGGCTGCAGGCGGCGCTAAACCGCTGCGCCACCGGGCTGCCCTGATATGGTACAAATCTTATTTCCACAGCAAATTTCATCGGTGTCTACCACTGTATACTGTTAAACTAATTAAAGAAAGCCATTAGGCTGAGGTATTTTTTTTTAATTTTTTTTTTTTTTTTTTTTTTTTTTAGTATTTTTGATGCTGTTAAAGTAAACCCAAACCTAAGCCTGAGATAACTTAAAGTATAAGATGGAAACCTAAAGACAACCAATCACAAAGAGTCAAGCAGGCTTTCCTTAAGCAAGAGGCCATCAAATAATTTCCTTGATTCGCTTCTCTATTCACCTAGTTCCGCTCAGTGGAGCACTGCTAACCACTTCTGGTTTGGCTGTGCCCAATTCAAACCGATTTTTGCTTAAATAAACTCTCAAAATTTATAATATGCTTAAGCTTTTCTTTCAACAATAGTATTACAGTCTAATTGTTTCTTCTTTTTCAAGTTTTTAAAATTCTATTTAGTTAACAAACTGTGATATTAGTTTCAGGTTTATGGTCTCATTTTATTTTACTTAAAATTTTTTTTTGTATATTTTTTATTGGAGTTCGATTTGCCAACATAGAGTAAAACACCCAGTGCTCATCCCGTCAAGTGCCCCCCTCAGTGCCCGCCACTCAGTCACCCCAACCCCCCGCCCACCTCCCCTTCCACCACCCCTAGTTCTTTTCCCAGAGTTAGGAGTCTCTCATGTTCTGTCACCCTCACTGATATTTCCCCCTCATTTTCTCTCCTTTCCCCTATCATCCCTTTCACTATTTTTATACTCCCCGAATAATGAAACCATATAATGTTTATCCTTCTCCGATTGACTTACTTCCCTCAGCATAACACCCTCCAGTTCCATCCACATTGAAGCAAATGGTGAGTATCTGTCGTTTCTAATGGCTGAGGAATATTCCATTGTATACATAGACCACGTCTTCTTTATTTCAAAGAGTTAAAAACAGAACTATCCTACAGTCTCATTTTAAAGAGCTACCTACTTAGTTGTCTCATTTCTTTCTACACCATCCAGATTGTATTTGTTGACAAGATTTGAAGATATTCTTGCTTGGTATCTCATATTTTGTGCATGACAGACTATGTCAACACAGCCCAATTCATAGTTAAGGGGTGTTAAAAAGAAAACCACAGGCTCCTAAATGGAGTCACTTAATGTTAAAGCCCCAGGTCAGTTAACCAAAGCATAATATATAATGTAACTGCACTTTTAACTGCCCCAGGAATATAACCTTTAAGTAGCCAAACTGGAAGTTCTGGGTCAACATTGAAGGTACTACATTGATAAACCCTTCCATTCCAGGAGAAGGGTGACCTTGCCTAAAACAATTCAGTCTTTACTAATATCTTCCTTTTCCCTACTCCCTGGCTTTAAAAACCTTTCCATCCATTATCTGCAGCTGGATAGAGCCCCTTTCATTTGCTGGGTAGGATGCTGCCCAATTCATAAATCTTTTAATGAAGCCAATTATATCTTTAAATTTACTCTGTTGAATTTTGTTTTTTAACAAGAGAGAACTGTCATACCATATCTCAGAGGCCATCTGGCTTCCATTGTTATAGTCTTATTACAGAACACAAAACACCTGAGTAAGCATAATTGTACAATACAATTACCTCACTGTTATTTTCAGAAAGGTCATTATCTCTAATGCAAATTGTATTATTTAAAATAGTGAAATGTAATTTTAATGCTCTTACATGAATAGATATGTCATGCATACATGCAATAATTGGCCCTTGTCTCAGCTGTTTATGATTTTGGTATTGTGACACGTTTTTTCCTGGGTCCTGCTGACGGCATCTGCCAGTATCTTCATTTGATTAAAAAATGCTAGATGCAACACTGGATGCTGATTTTTTGTTAATGAAGAAAGAGCCCTAAGATCTGACTTATCCAGAATCATTTTAATTTAGCAAAATTTGGTCTGCCATGCGTTGAAAAAATAATCTGGCTTTCTTACTTCTCTTGTTCTATCCTGAAGGAAAAAAATAAAAAGGTGAATAGAGTCATCTGATCATCACAAAATGCCCATGCTGTCTTTCTTCAGGCTGAGGAGGCATCAGAAATGGCTATTTATAATGGTCCTGCCAATAGTACCTTTCTTGTTCTGAAACTGGTTAACCTGATCGTGTTTGTGCTTTATTTATTCACCACATGTCCTCTCAGTCAGCAACTTTGAGAAAATTCTATAGGTCTCTAAGTGTTGATATACTTTAAATTTGGGCAGGAAGTCAAATTATTAATCAGACAAATACATTGCACTTGGAAAAACTTTTTTTCCCCCAGATTCTTCAACAATTCCCTTCCCCATTATCCTTGTCCCTTGAATTAATTTCATTCATGTGCTACAGAAGGCACTAAGTACTCAGGCGTGGCTTGGAAGACTAGCAACCGCAATTGTTCTGTGTGAGGTAGAAGACTTTATAAGAGCCATTGCTCATAACAAGACTTACACCAAAAAAAAAAAAAAAAAAAGACTTGTACCAGTGTTACTATCTTCCTGGAAGCACCTTCTTTCTGTCATTCTGGATCCTCTGATTCCAGGGAGAACTCTTTTTAGTCACAAAGAAACATGCAGCAGGCATTATGTGCAGTGGTTTTCTACTTAATCACTGCATAACCTCAAAAAATATCAATTTCCTCATTTTTAAAAGAGCCAGCCCCAATGGAATAGGACACCACTCGAAAATACTATGAATGGAACGCCAATATCATAGTCCACCGTTTGTATGTGTTCAATACGAGGTAAATATTTTAAAAGCTATTTTAGAGAATCCTAAATCTGAAAGAGGACTTTTGGAGAACTTAGTCCATTGGTTTCAGTGGCAGGTGGCTACAGCAGAGCCACTGGGCATTGCTTGACCCAAACACAAGTATGCAGGCTTTTCCTACCCCTATTGAATCATATTCTACTATGTTTGCATATTTAAAATCTTCCTAGAGGATTGTGATGAGCAGTTGGATTTGTGCAGCAGTGCCACATTCACCCCACCTTTTATTTTTTTTTATTTTTTTTAAATTTTTTTTTTATTTATTTATGATAGTCACACACACAGAGAGAGAGAGAGGCAGAGACATAGGCAGAGGGAGAAGCAGGCTCCCTGCACCGGGAGCCCGACGTGGGATTCGATCCCGGGTCTCCAGGATCCTGCCCTGGGCCAAAGGCAGGCGCTAAACCACTGCGCCACCCAGGGATCCCTCACCCCACCTTTTAAAGCTCAAATCTCTCTCAGCATCCCTATTTGCTCTTCTAGCTTCTCTTTAGAGATTTTCAATAATAAGGAACTTGCTGGCTCTTGAATAGGTTTGACAGGTGTGAAAAGTACTCCTCTTTTGAAAAAAAAATCTGCCTCCAGATGCTACTTCTAACATGGAGCTATGAAGAAAAATTTAACCCTTTTTCTCATTAAAAAACCCTGAGGTTATTTGAAAAGACTTATCTTCCTGAGTCTTCTCTGTCATATATGGCTCTGTTTGCATCCTGACAATCCCATGCCCCAGAATCCCAGCTTCCAGTTTATTAAATTTTGCCAAATATATTCCACTGCTGGAGTTTCAGTTGCCCTTATCCTTACTATTCTCTGATAACTGCCCCCCTTAAAGTTTTTTTTTCTTTTTTGATGCTTTATTCTTTCTCAAAAGCATAGGGCATATGTTCTTTGTTAAACTTTTACAGAGTCTCAGATCTTTTTTACTTATGCAATCTACATATCCTCAATTATAATGTAAGTTGCTCATGATCAAGAGTGTGATTTATTCATGTCGAACCCAAAGATCTAGAATGGGAGAGAGATGAAGGCATTAAGAAAACATAGGATGCAAATTTCTGCCCTAGGACCCATTTTAGAGATAAAACATCAGAGATCCTAGTAAGCTAAGATATTTCCTCCTGTCTTTTAGTTCAGAGGTCATTACTCTAAATGATTTGTGTAATCCATAGAACTCAGGCTACCATTATGCAGATATATTTTTCTGTTCATCTTGGCCTTTTAAAAGATGTTTGAGAGAGGGATAAACATGTGGTTTATGTATACAATGGAATATTACTCAGCGATTAGAAACGACAAATACCCACCATTTGCTTCAACGTGGATGGAACTGGAGGGTATTATGCTGAGTGAAATAAGTCAATCGGAGAAGGACAAGCAGTGTATGTTCTCATTCATTTGGGGAATATAAATAATAGTGAAAGGGAATATAAAGGAAGGGAGAAGAAATGTTGGGAAATATCAGGAAGGGAGACAGAACATAAAGACTCCTAGCTCGGGGAAACGAACTAGGGGTGGTGGAAGGGGGGAGGAGGGCGGGTGTTGGAGGGGAATGGGTGACGGGCACTGAGGTGGACACTTGACGGGATGAGCACTGGGTGTTTTTCTGTATGTTGGTAAATTGAACACCAATAAAAATTAATTAAAAAAAAAAAAAAAAAAGAGAGAGGGATAAACAGAGATAGAATGCAGAATTAGGGGGAAGGCAAAGAGAGAGGCAGAAGTCGACTCCCTGCTGAGATGGGAGCCCTACCCTGGGCTCCATCATAGGACCCTGAGATCATTACCTGAGCCAAAGGCAGCTGCTTAACTGACTAAGCCACCCAGATGTCCCATCATAGCCTTTTCTTAGCTAATTTTCTTAAAGTCAAATATTTCACTTACTGTTCCTGAAGAAAGGTTAAGAGAATTTACAATTTTAACTCAGCATTCCTGCATAGTGAGTGACAAAAGACTGGAGTTTGTAAAAGATTTCTTTTTTTTTTTTTTTAATTAATTTTTATTGGTGTTCAATTTACCAACATACAAAAAAACACCCAGTGCTCATCCCGTCAAGTGTCCACCTCAGTGCCCGTCACCCATTCCCCTCCAACACCCGCCCTCCTCCCCCTCCACCACCCCTAGTTCGTTTCCCCGAGTTAGGAGTCTTTATGTTCTGTCTCCCTTCCTGATATTTCCCAACATTTCTTCTCCCTTCCTTTATATTCCCTTTCACTATTATTCATATTCCCCAAATGAATGAGAACATACACTGTTTGTCCTTCTCCGATTGACGTAAAAGATTTCAAAACAGAGAGAGTGAGAGAACAAGCATGCCTAAGAGAGTCTTTTTAAAATAGAGTTGAGGCCAAAAGGGAGGAGCAATTTATGCCTTTCCTCACTTGGAGGAACCCATGAGACTTTTGCCAGTTGCATGCCCTCAGCCTGAGGGCACCTGAATCTTTTGCATTATTTGAAAGGTGCAGACTCCATTTGCCAAGCCCCAATTACTTGTTTGCATATTAACTCAACCAATCCCAGCTATCCTCTTCTTAATCCCTGTTTTGCTAGGGAACCTAAATGACCTTTGGCCTTAAATTCTGCCCTCTTTGTCTTCCTGGGAATACAGTTCAGGTCTCTAACCTGAATTTGTGTCTCCTGAACAGCAATTCTAATTGCTTAAATAAATGCCTCTTCCTTTAAATTTTCAGTGAATTCTTTCTTGGTTGACAGGGTGAATGTTGCTTGCTCATTTGAGCAGGAATTACATGCTCCACACTACCTGTCTGTACAATGTAAGCATTTAATTTTAACTTACATTCTCTTGTATCCACTTTTATTTTATCACCTTGAACTGTAGGTTATTCCTATGCAATACACAGAAGTGGCATGTGCATACACACATGCTACAGATGTTTATGTATAGCTGAGGTCCCTAACAAGAAAGGTGGTGACATAGCTTTAGTAGTTTAGAGTGGTTTCCAGAATCAGTCTGCTGGCTTTAAATCCCCATTTTAGCACTGACAAGCTCTGCAATATTAGGCAAATCATTTAATCTTCCTTAACATTGTTACTTCAACTGCAAAATGAACACTGTAACAACATTAATTGAGAAGTTCAACTGAGAAAATGAATGAAAATTTTTAGCTAAGGGTTTAATAAACCCTAGTATCCTTACTTTGTACAGACTGGGCACCAGGACCCATGCCTCTTGAAACAAAAAAATGGGGCTCTTTCTATTGTGCCTTCTTTGTATACCTCTTGTCTCATGTGTCTCCCTAGTCCATAGGTTCTGGAGATTCACAGAAGAAAACCTCATTGAGGCTGTTAATGGGCACCAATGAGCCCCTGAAACTACTCACCATTCGCCCCACCCTGGAACTGCTTATATAATAAATATGCAGAAGATTCTATCTGTGAGGCCACCCCATGATCTTACAAAAAGACTATAAGAAGGACTGAATTCTTTTATGAGCATTTTGCAGCAACTGGTAGGAATCAAAAATGAAAGATTCAACTTACATGATTTATTAGGTGAACGATGGCCTGGGATTCCAGCTGATGATTTTCACAAATCCCAAAGAGGGGTACACAATGTAATGGCCACCAGTATATGGCTTTTTCCTGTCACATCATCAGTTTGGAAAATTCACTTATGAAAGACCTGTACTACTCAACATCTCCAGGCCCAGGGGTGTCTTCAAACGTCATTCTCAACAATGATCCCTACTTCCAGTCTTCACCTAAAAAAAAAAAAAAAAAAAGGATTTTGAGGGCTATGTGGCTGCGTGGCGAGCAGAGATGTCTTTTCTTAAAGAGCATTTACTAATGATTCAGGAACACTCTTAAAAGAATCAGCTGAAGGTTCCTCATAAACCTTTTTTCAGTTTAGTCTTTCCAGACCTACCTCAGAATAATTTGAGTTAATATGAAAATAAAAGCAAAATTTTCTGAGTCTATCCAAGATCTTCTAAATTGAAACCTTAGCTGGGGCTCCTGGGTGGGCTCAATGATTGAGCATCTGCCTTTGGCTTAGGTCACGTTCCCTGGGATCTAGTACCCCATCAGGCTCCCTACAGGAAGCCTGCTTCTCCCTCTGCTGATGTCTCTGCCTCTCTCTCTGCTTCTCTCATGTATAAATAAATAAAATCCTTAAAAATAAATAAATAAATTGAAACCTTGGGAGCAAATCCCAGGAATATGGGTTTAAATATATATTTCCAACCCCCCTAGATAATATTGAAATACAACAAATTTGAGAATAAAGACATCAGGAGTTAGAGAAATATGCTAACATATGAAGGAAGAATTGGGCTCACCAGAGCAACAAGGGTTACTAGAAACTTAGGTGTAAGGAATGCAGAGTTGTGAGCCCAGCTCTTTGGGTGTGTGGAGGCTGCTTTGACTCTAAAAATGTAAATAAAACAAAACCAAAACCATGAGAAATATGTAAGAAGCAAAAACTCCCATGAATAATACTAAAGTGAATTATGCTCATTTAAATGATAAATGATATATGGTTTCAATGATTGACCAATGAACATAAATGGTGATGATTTGGGAAGGAGGTGGAAGATAAGTCTTAAAATGTGGTCAGGATTTAGATTGGATGGTTGAAAGAGAAAAGAGATTTTATGGTGGGGAAGAAACAATATGAATAAATGTGCAGTTGAGAGGAATACAGGGTTTAGGTTAACAAAGAGCTGAGAGAATGTATTGAGGATAAAGGGTACAATTCTGTACATGTCCAAAAAGAGTGATGGGAAGGTGTGAGATCCAACAATTTCAAAGCGCATTGTTATGTTTTATAGAAAAGGTCATATCTTGATCCAGCATGGAGAGCCTACATGTTTTTCTGTAACAGTTGAACGTGCCTGGGCACTTGATCAACAGAATCCCTTATCCCCACAAAGACATGGTTTAGAAATAAATATATGGACCAGTTTCACTTTGGGCAAAGGGGATGGTAAATATATCCATGGCAGAATGAACCATTTGTGACAGCAATATAACCCTATTCAAAGAACAAGGGGAGGTGAACAGGGGAAAATAAGTTGAAAGTCAGAGATTTATATGTCTCTGCTTGTCTCTTTAGTTGTGTCTCAAAGGCCCATTCCTCTGCACTGGAAACCTGAGCAGTACCTCTCTGGTAATCCATGTGGGCAGCAGCATCAACCTACAAAGCACAGTTTTGTAAAATATTGTAGCTGAAATGGGAACTGGCAGCCTCATTCATTTTAAATAAGACTAAAACATAGAAACACATTCTTTCTCAAGGTTTTAGATTGCATTTAATATTTCTTATGGTAAATCCCAGATAGGTAGGAAAAAAACACAAAAGATTAAACTTATGTTCTTGTATATATATATATATATATATATATATATATATATATATATACATGCACACAACACACACAACACTAGAAAAATAGTTTTTGCCATTTCTTCTCCCACCCCCAGCCTTGGACCAGGTCAATGGTTCACAGTGCTAGGTGGCTGGACAGCATCTAAAATACACATGGACGAGATTTGGATGCTAAGGAGTTTGGTTGTGATCCCACTTAAATAGTTAGTGGCAAGGAAGGTGTTGCCTGAGAGAGACCTCCAATTGGCATAAAAGACCTGCATATTATAGCAAATCTAAAAGCCTTCATAATTTTGGAAAGGTATCAATGGCCTTATTTCATGAGTTATTTTCAAACATAGTTTAAAAGAGAATATCCATGTATATACAATGAGTAGATTGTATGTCTGTTATTATTTTAGCCATACAACTTGGCATCCTCCTTCTTTGTTTTTTTTTTAAAGCCCTCGTTTCCCTTTTCGCAACTGCCACACCGTTAATATCAAGTTGTGTGTTTTGCTGGAGCTGACCCCACTGCCAGCTCCACAGAGAGGGATGCAATTTAAGCTTGAATATCTCCCTTGGCCACAAAATTGAATACACAGGTAGTTAGGGAACCACCTGGGACCAATGAAACTAATCTTAGGATGTGGTTAGGATGCCTAAGAGAAGGACGTGCTTTTGTTTTTCCTTTTCCTCCTGGAATTTCTGTAGCATTCTTTTCATCACAAAATGAGAACCTTGTCTGAGAACGGGGCCAATGCAGAGAAGAAAGTGGTGCCCACATATATAGAGAAAAAATGATGTTGTACTCCTGGATTCATGCTATACCTGAAGATAAATTTTATATTTGATTTTTTAATGTATGTTCATGAAAAAATAGGTTTTATATTAAGCCATTAGGGTGGGATCCAGTTACACTGGTAAGCATCAGTTGTATGCTGGCAAATGTTTGTCACTGGCTGTCCAGGCAAGGAGAGGAAGTGGAATGAGGGTGGAAATCAAGTTCTAGTTTGTAGCATTTGGCAATCTCTCTCATGTAAATGCTCTATTATGCAGATTTCAAGCTATTAGTGTGATGCCACTGAACATGGACCTGGAAAGAGATGTGTATAATAGGCTCTTGCAAGTTCATAGGAATTGTCCCTAAAACCTCACACTTTTCTTTTCTCCATCTATAAAATGTTGTTGTGACATGATAATGCTTGGAATATTTCCTCCTTAGTTTGTCAATAGAGGATAAAGAAAAACATCCCTATTGAAACTTTAGTAGGAATATATTTAGAATACTTGAAATATTTTATAAATGAAAGGTAAGATGCACTAAGAACACCAGCATAGAGGCCAGAGAGATTAAAGAGATTAAAGATGTTTCCACAGGAACAGAAAAACCTAAACACTGGCAGATGTGTTTGCCACATTTACTTGGGAAATCCAGGTAAGTTCTCTGAGTCTCATTTTATACATATGTGAAGAGGGAGTGTGCTAATACCTAACACATGAGGTTGATGAGATAATTAACTGTGATACTCTTTATGAAAGGGCTTACCATAATGCCTAAAACATGGTAAATGCTTAGTAAATATGACTTATAATTATTATAATGGTTAACAAACCACCCATTACTTTTTCTCTCTTCTTTTAGATGTTCAAATACATGGTATGGTCTCGAACATTTAGATCTTTCATCCATTTTGAGTTTATCTTTGTGTATGGTGTAAGAGAATGGTCTAGTTTCATTCTTCTGTATGTGGCTGTCCAATTTTCCCAGCACCATTTATTGAAGAGACTGTCTTTTTTCCAGTGGATAGTCTTTCCTCCTTTGTTGAATATTAGTTGACCATAAAGTTGAGGGTCCACTTCTGGATTTTCTATTCTGTTCCATTGGTCTATGTGTCTGTTTTTGTGCCAGTACCACACTGTCTTGATGACCACAGCTTTGTAGTCCATCAAAAGATGAATGGATAAAGAAGATATGGTCTATGTATACAATGGAATATTACTCAGCCATTACAAATGACAAATACCCACCATTTGCTTCGATGTGGATGGAAGTGGAGGGTATTATGCTGAGTGAAATAAGTTAATCAGAGAAGGATAAACTTTATATGGTCTCATTCATTTGGGGAATATAAAAAAACAGGGACAGGGAATAAAGGGGGAAGGAGAAAAAATGAGTGGGAAATATCAGAAAGGGAGACAGAACATGAGAGACTCCTAACTCTGGGAAACGAACAAGGGGTGGTAGAAAGGGAGGTGGGCCCGGGGTGGGGGTGACTAGGTGATGGGCACTAAGGGGGGCACTTGATGAGATGAGCAGTGGGTGTATGCTATATGTTGCCAAATTGAACTCTAATAAAAAAATAAAAAAAATAAAATACATGTATGGTAAGTCACTGGTTGTCTCATGGGTTACTGATATTTTGTTGATCTATCTTCTACTTTTCTTTAAACAATATTTTTTTTATCAATTTGTTTTCATTATCACTAACCTTATCTTTTGCTTCTCAGTTGGCTTTTAATACCATCAACATGTTTTTCAACTCCTATATTGTATTTCAATATCCTAGAATTTCCATCCCCTTCTCTTACAGGCAATTAATTTATCTGTTGATTTTACCTTACGATCTTTCCATTTCTGCTAACTTAACACTAGTGTAACTGATAATTTTTTAAATTGACTGTTATTTCTCTTAATCTTCACTAACATTGCTCTGTTTCTTCACATTCCTAGAAAATTTGGTCTGCTGGAGAAAATTGTATACTGGATATGTTAAATTGTAGATTCGGGCTTCAGCTATTTTCTTCTGAGGAGTGTTCACTTTTATTCTAACAAATAATTATTAGTTACTCACACTAAAATTGTGCATTCTTAGGTTTATACTCTGTAAGGGTTTTTTGTTTTCCTGTAAATTTTCCCTTAGTTTTATGAAAACTAAGAATTCTTAGTTCAGGAATCTTGTCTTTATTCCTAAGGCTTAGTTCCTCGGGAGTTTTCATGGGAATCACAAAGTTTTTACCACATATACATGTTAGTAGGATTCAGACCCCAGACTCTCCCTCCACATGCTGTGGTATGAGCTCAGCTCTTTCAGTTTTGTACATAACTACTTTCTGTTGGGCTCTTTGAGAATTTTCCCTGTGCAAATGAAATGCAGGGGTCAGCTATGGGTTTGAGAGGAGTTAATATGTAAATTTGGGGGCTGCCCCAACTGTGGCTCTTTTCTTTTTTAGGATTATTTTCTCCATTTCCAGCCACTATTTCAGCTGTAACCTTTGTCTTCTATCACATCAAACTAGTAACCCTGACGTTTACAACATGAGTTGTATTTTACAGTAATGCAGAGTGCCCCAAGGATAAAATCCATAAAACACAAATTTCACATGATTTTATTTCCTCCCTTCAAAGCTCAAATGGCCTCATGTTTTTGCCTGCTTTTTATCATTCTCTCAGACTGCAAGCAGTATTTTTTGTAATTTTTCCAGAATTTTAAATTTTTATTTAAGAGGAGTTAATATAAAGTACTTTAGCATTGTTGGAACTGGAATGCACACATTCCCTTTTGATTTCTACCATTTTTAGGATGTTTCTATGTTTCTCATCTGTTACAGTTCCTCCTTCTTATATTGAGGAAACAGTGTATCTTAAAAATATTTTCTCTGGAGATGTCTGTGTGGCTTAGTTGGTTAAGCATCTGCCTTTGGCTCAGGTCATGATCTCAGAATCTTGGGATTGAGTCCTGTACTGGGCTCCCTGCTCAGTGGGGAGTTTGCTTCTCCCTCTGCCCACCTCCCGCTCGTGCTTTCTCGCTTGCTCTCTCTCTCTCAAATAAATAAATATTTTAAAAATCTTAAAAAAAAAAAAGGTGAGGAACTCTTGGTTTTGGCTCAGGTCACGATCTTAGGGTCGTGAGATTTGGTCCTATATAGGGCTCTGCACTCAGCATGTAGTCTGCTCAAAATTCTTTCTCCCTCTTCCTCCCCTTCTTTTTATCCCCTCTCTCAAATAAAATAATAAAATAATAAATAAATAAATAAATAAATTTTAAAATAAAACTATATATATATATATATATATATATATATATATATATATATGATCTCTGGTGGTACCTGGCCAGCTCAGTCAGTAGAGCATGCAATCTTGATTGCAGGGTCCAAGTTCAAGACCCACAATGGGCAGAGATCTTACTTAAAAACAAATAAGCGCGCAAACAAAAATACTATCTCTGGCATTTCTAAGTGACTTAGGGTAGATGAGAATATAGCTTATGCTTAGTTCTTTAGATGAGTAAAAGTTTCTAAATGTAGTCATTGAATTGATAGACATTTGCCTCTAAATGAAATTAAATATTTTTGGTAATGAGTTTAATTTATAAAAGTGTCAGTTTTTCTTACCACTAGAAAAAAAGAATTCCATCTTTTTATTATGATCTAGTGTCTTTTTTAACTAGTGCTTAAAGAATGGGTCCCTAAGGGTTTTGGGTAGACCAATAACTTCACTTGTGTTATATCTGAAAAGCAAGACAGAAGCAGGTTTAGGCTTTCCAGCAACAGGTGGAATTTTTGGTAGTGTCAAGCCTGGCTTCCTTTTGTGCAAATTCTAGTTGGCTTGTGCTTTTCCAGTAGTAGATGTTTCCCTAGTTACCCTCAGGAAACCTGGGCTTTTCCCCAGCTGTCTCCAACCTGCAAAATGTAAATCACCTTAGGCTGCCAAAGAAACAAAAAGAAAAGCAACAATTAAGAAAAAAGAACAGAAGAAACACTTCAAAACTCTACCCTACTGATTTTATGAGAGGCTATAGTTTCTTTCACATCCCTTGTTATGTAAAAGAATGCATCAAACCTACACCAAATAAAACCTACACTGAATAAAAGTTCAATTATTCAGACCAGAAAGGAAGCTCTTATCTCAGCTGTGATCTTAATTAAGATTGATTTGAAATCTAGCTAAGAGTTCTCCTTGACATGAGGTAGAGAGTGAGAAAGGTGTGAAGGTGCAAAGAGGACTCGACGCGGTTCAGAATCCCTTTCCACTTGGGATTAGCAGGGGAAAACGATCGTAATTTTATCACCTTCTGATTTGTTTAGGATACATATGCACTCTGGTACCAAAATCTAGACTATACTATGCCATCTGGTTCCTTTCAAATGGAAGTCTAAATTAATATTCTTCGGAATTCTGTGTTTAATTCTGTGTGTTAAGTGATTTGAGCACTTATTCTATGTTTTCAGAGAACCCTTAAAATTCGGTGTTACTATAGATATTTTGTGTTTTCTAAGTAAAGGAAATTAAAGCTATTTTGGAGACAATAGGAAAGAATTTATGATCATAAACACACAGACTGTAGGATCATTGGGCATCCTGGTTATATTTTTTGTTTTACTTTTTCTTTGTGATGTAGCTGATTCAGCTGTAGATGCCCCAACGTATGTGAATGTGGTCATATGACTTTTAAATCCATCAGATACATGTGTACATACTGTACATCAGGCTTTCTTTTCATTAATTCATTAATATCTATTTAGCACTTAATAAATGCAGAGCACAAACGGTAACTTCTTTGGACAAAGCTAGATTTGGTTAGAAGGGATAGCTGTTTATGATTGTGGGAAATGTAAATGGTTCTGGATAGTTTTCCAAATCAAATATTTTCCTCTTGATGATTTTACACTGGAGCCAGATTTTGTCATTAGAGATTATTTCCTGGGGCAGGTGAATGGCTCAGTTGGTTATATGTCTGCCTTTGTCTTAGGTCATGATTCCAACCAAGATCTTGGGATGGTGCCTAGTGTCAGGCTCCCTGCTTAGTGGAGGGCCTGCTTCTTCCTTCTTCCCCACTTCCTGCTCATGCTTTCTTTTGCTATCTCTCTTGTTCTCACATAAATAAATAAAATTAAAAAAAAAGATTATTTCCCTTGGTTAAGTCATGACTCCTTTGAACAAGCATTCTTTAAACTGTGGTGGCAGTGGGGAACTGGAAATAGGGAAATGACCAGTTTCATTTTTGACATGTTTATCTGTAGGCACTTAGATGAATATGTCAGGTGGAACTATTTTCTCGACTAGGGGGACAGAATAGGGTTTTATTCAGAGTCTGTCTATACAAGGCAGCAGAAACCACAAATACTGATATAATTGGTTAAGGAGAGATTTAAAAGGAATATGAATTGATTGCAGTGAACATATGAGGCAGATAATATCATTATATTTTCAAGAGAAAAAATTTAATCCCATGGTATTTACATAATTTTTATATAAGTAAGTTATGAGGCAAAATTAGAGCTAAGTTCTTCCCTTAACCCAAAAATATTAAGAGTATATACCCTTATTTTTAGACACAGAGAGAGTGTGCATGAGTGGGGGGGCAAAGGGAGAGAGAATTTCAAGCCGACTTCACATTGAGTGCAGAACCTGATGTGGGGCTTGATCTTATGACCCTGAGATTATGACCTGAGCCGAAATCAAGACTCGGACAATCAACAGACTGTGCTCGGCATTTGGTAAGCCCTATAGAGGCAAGAAAACAAGAGTAAGAGGAGAGCATTTGATCTTCCAGAAGTCAAACCGAGACTATTTTTTTCATAAATTTGGAATAGGTCTCATGATCTCCAATTCCACCACTCCCCTCTCTTAGAACTTTCATTGTGTTATCTATGAATCATTAGAGCTTTCAATAATCTTCTTACCCAAACTTAGTTCACCTCTTTCCAAGTCATGGTCTGCACAACAATGCCAGGATTGTCTCCTGAAGATGCCAAATGTTTTACTTTTGTCAAGGAGAAAACATTGAAATTTTCAGTCCAATATTCAAGTTTCCCCTTGGACTAGCCTAACCATGGTCTCCAGTTTTATTTCATTCTTATCCGCAGGATGGGATATATATTTTTCCAGCCAGACTGATCATATCTATTCTCCTATTTTCATTATCTATTGCTATTTAATCAACACCCCAAATTTAGATGCTCGAGCAACAACAATCATTTATTGTTATTTTCTCTCATGGCTCTTGGGACTATCTGAACTAAGCTAGGAATACTTTGATCAATCTTCTCATGTAGCTGAACAAAGATGGCAGTTTGAGGTCTTCTTTATTCATATATATGGTACACGAACTGGGAAGATTTGAAGACCTGGGGGATGAATCAGCAGATCTCCTTAGGCATCTGTATTTTCCTCCATGCATTTTCTCCATGTGTTCTCCCCAGGCAGGGTTCTAGATGACAGTTTAGAGTTCTTAAGTCACATGTGCCACAAAAGAGAGAGCTGGACAGAAACTGGAACACCTTTGATGATTTAATCTTGGAGGTCATGCAACATTATTTTGCCACATTTTACTTGTTTTAAGCAAATCACTCAGGCCAGGATATACTCAAGGTATACTTATCACAGAAGCCACTGGTGATGTCAGACTAGTTTCTTCACTCTTATTTGTTTGTTTGTTTTCTTCAACATTTTACAGCATGCCATACTACATATCATTTTGCACCTACTTCCCTCATGAGAAAGATTTAGTGAAGTCTTAGAAGAACATCTCTGAATGGATAATTCATTAATTCAGTTAATGAGGGTCATTTATTATATAAATAATGAAAATAGAAATTATTCCATAACTGATAAAAAATATAGAGTTTTCTAAATTATCTGCAGAGTGGGGCTCTAGTTAAAGGTTCAGGTTTGGGGGTCAAGAAGCCTTAGCTCTAACTTAGAAACTTTTGACAGAGCAAATCCCATGTTCTCTGAATCTCAATTTTGCACAGTCATAAAATTCAAATAAAACTTCTTCTTTGCCAAATTGAGCCTTTTATTTCTTTTTGTTGCCTGATTGCTGAGGCTAGAACTTCTAGTACTATGTTGAATGGCAGTGGTGAGAGTGGACATCCCTGTCTTGTTCCTGATCTTAGGGGAAAGGCTCCCAGTGTTCCCCCATTGAGAATGATATTTGCTGTGGGCTTTTCATAGATGGCTTTTAAGATGCTGAGGAATGTTCCCTCTATTCCTACACTCTGAAGAGTTTTGATCAAGAATGGATGTTGTATTTTGTCAAATGCTTTCTCTGCATCTATTGAGAGGATCCTATGGTTCTTGTTTTATCTCTTGTTGATATGATCTATCATGTTGATTGCTTTACAAGTGTTGAAACAGCCTTGCATCCCAGAGATAAATCCTACTTGGTCATAGTGAATAATCTTCTTAATGTACTGTTGGATCCTATCGGCTAGTACCTTGTTGAGAATTTTTGCACCTGTGTTCATCAGGAATATTGGTCTATAACTCTCCCTTTTGGTGAGGTCTTTGTCTGGTTTTGGAATTAAGGTGATGCTAACCTCATAAAACGAGTTTGAAAGTATTCCATCCCTTTCTATCTTTCCGAACAGCTTTAGTAGAATAGGTATTGTTTCTTCTTTAAATGTTTGATAGAATTCCCCTGGGAAGCCATCTGGCCCTGGACTTTTGTGTCCTGGGAGGTTTTTGATGACTGCTTTAATTTCCTCTCTGGTTATTGGCCTGTTAGAATTTTCTATTTCTTCCTGTTCCAGGTTTGGTAGTTTGTGGCTTTCCAGAAATACATCCATTTCTTCTAGATTGCCTAATTTATTGGCGTATAGCTGCTCATAATATATATTTAAAATCGTTTATATTTCCTTGGTATTGGTGATCTATCTTTTTTTTCATTCGTGATTTTATTAATTAGAGTCTTTTCTCTTGTTTTTAATAAGGCTGGCTAATGGTTTATCTATCTTATTAATTCTTTCAAAGAACCAACTCCTGTTTTTTTTGTTTTTTTGTTTTTTTTTTTTTTTTTTTATCTGTTCTACAGTTCTTCTGGTCGCTATTTTATTGAGTTCATCTTAAATCTTTATTAGCTCTCTTCTGCTTGGTGCAGGTTTTATTTGCTGTTCTTTCTCCAGGTCTTTTAGGTGCAAGGTTAGCTTGTGTATTTGAGTATTTTCTAGTTTTTTGAGGGATGCTTGTATTGCGATATATTTACCTCTCAGGACTGCTTTTGCTGTGTCCCAAAGATTTTGAACGGTTGTATCTTCATTCTCATTAGTTGCCATGAGTTTTTAAAATTCTTCTCTAATTTCCTGGTTGACCCTTTCATTTTTAGCAGGATGATCTTTAACCTCCACGTGTTTGAATTTCTTCCAAATTTCTTCTTGTGAATGAGCTCAACTTTCAAAGAATTATGGTCTGAAAATATGCAGGGGACAATGCCAATCTTTTGGTTTGGGTTAAGACCTGGTTTGTGACCCAGTATGTGGTCTATTCTGGAGAAAGTTCTATGTGCACTTGAGAAGAATATGTATTCAGTTGCATTTGGATGTAAAGTTCTGTAAATATCTGTGAAATCCATCTGGTCCAGTGTATCATTTAAAGCTCTTGTTTCAGGATCACTGGGTGGCTCAGCAGTTTAGCAGCTGCCTTTGGCCCAGAGCATGATCCTGAAGACCCAGGATCGAGTCCCATGTTGGGCTCCCTGCATGGAGCCTGCTTTTCCCTCTGCCTGTGCCTGTGTCTCTGCCTCTCTCTCTGTGTCTCTCATGAATAAATAAATCTTTAAAAAAAATAAAGCTCTTGTTTCTTTGGAGATGTTGTGCTTAGGATATCTGTCATTTGCAGAAAGCACCGTGTTGAAATCTCCCAGTATAAGTGTATTATTATCTAAGTATGTCTTGACTTTGGTTATTAATTGATTGATGCATTTGGCAGCTCCCACATTATGGGCATAAATATTCATGATTGTTAGGTCCTCTTGTTGGATAGATCCTTTAAGTATGATATAGTGTCCCTCTTCATCTCTTACTACAGTTTTTGGGATAAACTTTAATTTATCTGATATGAGGATTACTACCCCTGTTTCTTTTGAGGACCATTTTAATGGTAAATGGTTCTCCAACCTTTCAGTTTCAGGCTGTAGGTGTCCTTAGATCTAAAATGTGTGTCTTGTAGACAGCAAATAGATCGGTCTTGCTTTTCTATTGAGTCTGAAACCCTGCTCCTCTTGATAAGGTCATTAAGCCCATTCACATTCAGAGTTACTATCAAAAGATAGGAATTTAGTGTCATCATAATACCTATTCAGTCCGTGTTTTTGTGGCTCATTTCTTTGGGCATCCTCTTTCTTTTACAGAGTCCCCCTTAATATTTCTTGTAGAACTGTTTTGGTGGTCACATATTCTTTCAGTTTCTGCCTATCTTGGAAGCTCTTTGTCTTTCCTTCTATTTGTATGAGAACCTTGCTGGATAGAGTATTCTTGGCTGCATGTTCTTCTCATTTAGTACCTTGAATATACCCTGCCAGCCCTTTCTGGCCTGCCAGAGCTCTGTGGAAAAGTCTTCTGTTAATCTAATATTTCTCCCCATATAAGTTAGGGATCTCTCATCTCTTGCTGCTTTAAGGATTTTCTCTTTATCTTTGGAATTTGCAAGTTTCACTATTAAATGTTGGAGTGTTGAACGGTTTTTATTGATTTAAGGGGGGGGGGGGGAATCTCTCTATCTCCTGGATCTGAATGCCTGTTTTCCTCCTCAAATTAGGGAAGTTCTTAGCTATGATTTGTTGAAATATGCTTTCCGGTCTGGGTCTCGGCACCCCTTGGAACTCTAATTAAACGTAGATTTTTTTCCTTCTGAGGCTGTCATTTATTTCACTTAAACTTTCTTCATGGTCTTTTTTTCTTTTGTCCTGAGCTTCCTTCCTTGCCATCAACTTGTCTTCTATGTCACTCATTCTTTCTTCTATCTCATTAACCCTCGTCATTGGGACCTCCATTTCAATTGC
Organism: Vulpes vulpes; assembly: GCF_048418805.1. Classification (NCBI taxonomy): domain Eukaryota; kingdom Metazoa; phylum Chordata; class Mammalia; order Carnivora; family Canidae; genus Vulpes; species Vulpes vulpes. Next base: position 96,768,141 of record NC_132794.1, read on the forward strand.
ATCTCATTTAATTGATTTTTGATTTCGGCCTGATTAGATCTAAATTCTCCAGTCATGAAGTCTCTTGAATCCTTTATGCTTTTTTCCAGAGCCACCAGTAGCTTTATAATTGTGCTTCTGAATTGGTTTTCTGACATCAAATTGTAATCCAAATTCTGTAACTCTGTGGCAGAGAGTACTGTTTCTGATTCTTTCTTTTGTGGTGAGTTCTTTCTAGTCATTTTGCTCAGTGCAGAGTGGCTAAAAATGAGTTGTACTGGAAAAAGGAAGAAAAAAAAGAAAAAATAAAGAAACAAAACAAAACAAAAAACAAGGAGGGCTATCCTCTGGTTCTATATACCGTAAATCTCTCGACCTCCCCTGGAGCTTTCTAGCACTGCTCGGTCAAGCACTTGCTCTTCCCCTGTCCTGCCAGCTGGGCTTCTAGGGGAGGGGCTGCTGTGCTGAGTCTCAGGTGTGCACCTGGGGGAGCTGCCCCGCTCTCTGCCAAGTGCACGGCTCACTTGGAGCTGTTTACCCTGTGAAGCCCCTGTTCCCTGGCGGCCCTGCCCCTCCCGGGCACAGGGTGACACCAGGAGGAACAACCACACTGGCGGTGGCCAGCTCCCCAGCCCTGGAGTCAGCTCCCGCAGTAACTCCCGCAGCTCCTGGTCCGCACTGGCCTGGATGCTCCCCGGGGGCGGGGGACACTGATCCGCACAGTGGGGGTGCCTGGCCCCCGGGGCAGGAGCGTCCTCACTGTCCTGGGCCCTCCCCACCTCCACCTGTCCCAGAGGAGCGCAGGGTCCTGGGTTGTGTCCCCCGCGCCCTGGGCCCCGGGGCCTGCACTGCAGGCATCGAGCTCCTGGGCCGTGGCTCCCACAGGCAGCAGGCGCAGCCCCCTCCCCCGAACCCCCACCTGCCCCCGGCTTCTCCCCGAAGCCCCACCGGGCGCTCCAGCCCCTTACAGAGATGGGCCCGCGCGGTGCAGTGCACTCTCCCCAGGCGCCCCTCCTGTTAGTGACCCCGGGAGCCTGGAGGCCCCGCTGCCCCTCCTGCTCCTGCCCGGGTTCCCTGCTGCGCGCCTTTCTCTCCGGGAAGAATCCCGTGCGGAGTTTTAAAGCTCCTGCTTCTCCGGGTGGGGCCTTCCTGTCCTGGAGATCCCCTTCTTCCCACCCACCCCCCAACCTTAGCCTGGCTCCTTGCGGGGCCCCTCCCCCACTGGATTTTATTTTATTTATTTTATTTTATTTATTATTTTATTATTTTTTTCATTTTCTACCTTGTTAGGAGCGCAAACTCTTCTGTCCGTAGTGTTTCATGTGTTCTCTCTCTAAATATCAGGTCGAATTCGAAGGTTTTTCAGGATGATTTGAAAGTTATCTAGTAAGTTGGTGGGGCCAGGTGACTTGGGGACCCTACTCCTCCGACGTCTTGCCCCTCCCCCCACCCCGTTTGCTTATTCTTTAAAGAGAGCCCACCCGCATGCACAAGTCAGGCGTGGGATGGGGGAGAAGATGCAGAGGGAGAGGGAGAAAGAGAAAGAGAGAATCCTACACAGGCTCTATGCTCAGCATGGAACCTGACACGGGGCTCAATCCCAGGACCTCAAGATCATGACCTGAGCCAAAATCAAGAGTCAGATGCTTTAACTGACTGAGCCACCCTGATGCCCCTGATACCTGATATTTGAATAGTTATTGTTCCAATATGTGTTTGTTGAATGAGCAAATGAATCAATATTATTTTTGCCTTATCTTGCTTCCCTCCCAAGTAACATTACCAGAGCACCTACTCTGTGCTGTCACTATAGTAAGATCCTGTCCTGTCCTCCATGATTGTACAAACTAATAAGAAAAGACAATGTGAAGGATTGTGTCTCAGATTCAATCTCTAGGAAAAAGAATGATTCAGAGGGATGTTAAGAACTGGGAATGATCCTGACAGTATGTTCACATATTCTAAATAAACGCTCAGCTCAATATTTCAGGATAATTATCCCCATTTTCTACGTGAGGTGATAGAGGCACAGAATCTAAGAAACTAAGTATCTTTTACCAAAGTCCTCCTAGTTGATAAAGAAGGACTTCTATGACATTACTACATATTCTTTCTCAAAGACTAGAAAATAGAAAAACAAAAGAAATGAGAAAATGCTCTGCATCACTTGCCATCAGGGAAATACAAATCAAAACCACAATGAGATACCACCTCACACCAGTGAGAAGGAGGAAAATTAACAAGGCAGGAAACCACAAATGTTGGAGAGGATGCGGAGAAAAGGGAACCCTCTTACACTGTTGGTGGGAATGTGAACTGGTGCAGCCACTCTGGAAAACTGTGTGGAGGTTCCTCAAAGAGCTAAAAATAGACCTGCCCTACGATCCAGCAATTGCACTGCAGGGGATTTCCCCAAAGATACGCTGGGACACCTGTACCCCGATGTTTCTAGCAGCAATGTCCACAATAGCCAAACTGTGGAAGGAGCCTCGGTGTCCATCGAAAGATGAATGGATAAAGAAGCTGTGGCCTATATATACAATGTAATATTACTCAGCCATTAGAAATGACAAATACCCACCATTTGCTTCAATGTGGATGGAACTGGAGGGTGTTACGCTGAGTGAAATGAGTCAGTTGGAGAAGGACAAACATTATATGGTCTCATTCATTTGGGGGATATGAATAATAGTGAAAGGGAATAGAAGGGAAGGGAGAAGAAATGGGTAGGAAATATCAGAAAGGGAGACAGAACATAAAGACTCCTAACTCTGGGAAACGAGCTAGTGGTGGTGGAAGGGGAGGAGGGAGGGGGGTGGGGGTGAATGGGTGACGGGCACTGAGGGGGGCACTTGACAGGATGAGCACTGGGTGTTATTCTGTATGTTGGCAAATTGAACACCAATAAAAAATAAATTTATTATTAAAAAAATAAAAATCATAAATTAAAAAAAAGAGATTTACTATAAACAAATATATTCTGTTAAAATATCTTATGCAACAATGAATACATAATACCAGCTCATATTTTAAAATACTCAAAGATGGTCAGGTTTGAAATATGAATTATAACTCAAATCTATTAATGCTGGGGTAATTTAGAACTTTAGCATTAAAGATTTTTTTCACTGAAAGCAAAACTCTTTCCCTCTTTCAAGATTCTACATCTTCTCCTACTGTAGCCAGAAGAGACAATTGGTCATCTTATGAAGATATCAATATTTGCTCACAATATGGTGATAAGACCCAATTTTTGGTGCCCCGCTGCTCCTGGCAGTAATCTCTATCTCAGGACTTCAATTTTGATCATTTCTTAGCTTTGTAGTGGAGAAAGACGGAGTGCTCAGTTTTGAAAAAAACAGGGGTTCTTGGAATCCTATACATCTATAAGTCTTTCAATTCATTTTCATAGCAGACATCATGAGGACATCATGAGGACTCCTGGACAACTCCTCCTCTCTTGCAATGAAAATTACTTGTTCCCATTTCCATAAGGGAAAAATACTTGTCCCTGTCCATAAATGAAATGGGCAGAGTATGTTAATAAATATTTATTCATATTCTAGATATTTAATCATATCTCTAGACACACACAGAAAGGAAGAGAAAAGGAGAAATATCCTGTTCTTAGGAAACTACTCTGGCAAGCAACCATGTGTGAACTCCTTGAGGATGAGGAATGAATCTTTCTTTTCCATATCTCTAATGCCTAGTGTCTGGGTTCAACAATTGCTTATTGAATAAATAAACAAATTATTCAATACCCATTCATTTGACATTATTTGTCATTATATCATTATTCATTCATTTGACAAATATTTATTGAACTCTATTTGGTAAAGATAATGGCAAAATCATAATGGTGGAAGAGAAGAGTAAGCTCTGGGCTAGACTTATATGGGAAGAATTTATCAGCGTTTTCTTGAAGAGGTAGAAAAGCCCACATTAAAGGAAGGAATGTATGTGGCATGGAAGGAGGGAATATTTTACATGATACACAAGAAGCCAGTTTATACAGTTTTATATGAAGGAAAATGTTTCTCTCTACTTCTAGTAAGCATTTTGAACCCTCCTTCTGGTAGTAAATACTACTCTTATCTATTTTCCTACTAATATTTTGTTCTATATTATTTCTTTAAACTGCTTTATTATCCAGATTATTCAGCTTTTCTTCCTCAGAAAATCATAGTCTTTACTACTTTCAGTGACTGTTTGAAGTTTTTCTGCTATTCTTATTTGTAGATAAAGAGTGATGAGTTACAAAGAAAAGTATGAGGGGCACCTTGGTGGCTCTGTCAGTTAAGTGACTCTACACCTCCTTCCCCCACCTCTGAAACACAACAACAGCAACAACAAAATGAAAGTACCAGTATCAAAATGCTCCACCACATCTGTCCCATCAAACTGTATCTCCAATCTTTAATTTCTTCCCATTGCCAAAACCTGTTTTCTTTCATATTAACATAACGGTGCACTTGTGCTTCCTTTTCAAGGCTCACATTCGCTACATTCTCTCCTGTCTGACCATGATCAAACACTTCTCTCTGAGAAAATATCTCTGGCTCTAAACCTAGTCTGAATTAGGTATTCTTCATCCTTTAGCACTGATGCTAATATCAAAAGTTCATGCTTCAGACATAGGTGGACTGAAGGTCTCAAATCATGCCAACAAAAAATCGTGTTTTTTCCCCCAAACTTCTTTGTCCCAATGTTAAACTCACTGTGGAGAAAAAGACTTCATATGCTGGGTTCTGGTCCACCATCTCTGAAAGCAAAGTTAGCCTTCTTTGAACTTGCATTTTTTTAAAAGATTTTATTTATTTATTCATGAAAGACACAGGGACACAGGCAGAGGGAGAGGCAGAAGAAGGCTCCATGCAGGGAGCCTGATGTGGGCCTCAATCCCGGGACTCCAGGATCATGCCCTGGGCCAAAGGCAGGCGCTAAACTGCTGAGCCACCCAGGGATCCCTGAACTTGCTTTAACAAAAGCAGCAGTGAAAGCTTACATTGGCCAGAGCCTGAGTTATTGCTTACCTTTGGAGAACCAGGGTGTAAAGTTTACCCAACTTGAATTTAATAGACAGAGAATAGAAAAAATGATGAATTCTCAAGAAGATGTTGAAGGTGGGTGCAGGGTACAATCACTTAGAAGAAATAATAAGTTAAACAATCAGAGCATGCTAGATGGATGAAGGGAGAATAATCTTGAAAGTGGTGGACAAGGCTACTCGAAGCACAACACACACACATACACACGCATACACAGAAATACCATCTCTGATAATCTTAGTATTCAACAAAAGAGGGGCTTTCTCCTGTAGAGCTGTTCATTTGGCAACTAACGGGAGGTCTTTGCTGAAATGATAGGTTTAAGATTAAATTAAATCTTAGTTTCTGTTGAGAGGTGCTAGACAGTACTAGTCATGGAACTGATTTCTTCTGAACAACTACCTTGATGTAGACATTTAGCCAGAGTGTTGTGGACATTGTATTATCTCATTTAATTGGCCCAACCATCTGGACTGTCATCATCTCTGTTTCACAGATGAAGAAGCAGTCTGGGATATTAAGTAACCTGCTCAGGAATCTCACAGATGGTAAATGTTCAAAAGAGGATTGGATCCTGAGTCTGTATTTGTGAGAGCCCTTGCCTATTACATTGTATCACGGAGGCTGCTTTCCCTGTTCTCTGTTTGGTTTGTGTGTACAGTTCCAACTTTCCATCTGGCATATACACATACCCTCCTTTCTGTCAGTTCTTATATTGTAAACCTTTCTGACTCTAAAACCTGCTGCAGTAAATGAACCCCTTTTCTGCCAATTGAGGCTTCTTTCTCTGATGTTCACACTATCTGGTGAAGCAGCCATGCTAATAATAGGCTGAAATCACATAGCATTGGAAAGCCTGGTTGTTGCCTTTCCCAAGGGGACTGATGTGGAGGGGTACACATACAATCAGCTCTTAGGCAGAATTTTGACTTTATTACGGAGATGTGCTGGTAATAATTTGAAGGCTTGTTTACATGGTCTGTTGCCTACTTGTGTGAACTATTGACCATCTGTGCGTGTTGCCTAGGCAATGGATTGGGAATGAGGAATCCAAGATTTATTTATACTGGTCATAAGCAGAAAAGGGACTTTTCAAAGCAAAGGTTTGATAAAAAATAAATCAGCCTGAAACTGATTCTCTAGATACAAATTACTTAGGGGAGAGAAAAGTGGCCGATGGAAGGTTTTAGTAATACTGTAACTTTTATGAATTTGTTGTCCTTTGAAATAAAGCATAAATAACTGACAGACATGAAATGAGATAAACAATGAGTTATAAACACAAATGAGTTCATAAAATATTTACCTGCCATGAAGTGGATTTGATACTATTTTACAATAAATATATACAAATATAGCACTCCACTGCAACCAGCTTTCTTTCTTAGTTTGTCCCCTAAAAAAATTCTGTTTTGAAATAAACCATTGTTGAGCCTTCCTAGGGACTTGCAAATGTGTTTGCCTGTGTTTCTACCCAGTTGTCTCCTGATGCCAGTATCTTAACTAGAGGGTGAGATATACTTGAATCTGTCCTTGTTATTTAGGGTTATAATGGTCACAATTTTTACTATTTTCAAGCCATTCTAAAGGTGCCTATTTAAGAGTAATTACAGCTACCCCATAGGGTTGCTGTGGAGGTAAAAGAAGAGACAATGAGGGATCTGAATCAAGTTAGCCGTAAGGCTGGTGTGAAGGTGCACATTATGGACCTAATAAACGTTTCTGACTGTCCAGCATTCAGGGTTCAGTTAGTGTTAATTCCCTACACTCTGGAGCCTGTAAGCATAGGGCTTAACAGCACTAGACTCAGATCTTCTGGCCTAGATTCTCAGTTCTTCTACTCCCTAGCTATATGATAATGGGAACATTACTTCTCATTGAAGAATAACACTGTATGATATTAGTACCTACTTTGTAGGGTAAATAGTAGAGAGAGAAAAGTAGGGAGAGAGAGCAGGGAGAGGGAGATTGTGTTGCACATAGTTACATATGTTGAGAGTTGGTCATATTCCAAATGTCTTCCTGTCAATATGGGAGCAACTGTACTCCCCAGGCTCTAGGCTCCTTTGACAGAAGCATAGAAAGGTACACATGTTGGTAATCTCTTCTACTGTAGGAAGAGTCAATAATGTCAATCCTTGCCTTCTTTCCAAAGTCTAGATAAAACCCTCAGAATTCTTCTCAACACATATTCTAGACAGAACTACTAATCTATTCCAGTGCCTGAGATGTAACCAATTTGCCAACCCCACACTGACAGAATGCTGAATTGCAGCTCAGACACAAGAGTTAAGCTGGAAGAAGAACAGGAAGTTGACTAAGGAACAAAAAAAAAAAAAAAAAAAAAAAAAGAAGAAGAAGAAGAAAGGGGAACAAAACTGGCTTCTATTGCCTGCAACTTGGGCTAAACTCATTTCCTGTCATTCTTTGTTAACCCAGTGTTGTGATTTACAAGGCCTTGAAATTAGCTACTTTTGGAAATTTATCAATTCAAAAGCTAACATAATAAAAGTTTTAGGTGCATATAGATGCTTCCATAAAAATGACAGTAGAATTTATCTGTGCAACTTGGGGTATGGAGGAGGGAAAATGCAGAGAATGTCATCTGGCAGTTATTTTTCATGAGTGGGGAAGGATTATGAAATTTATTGTTTCACTTACAGAACGGTTGATTAATCCTCGATGCAGTTAATTATTGGATTAATGCTGGGTTTATTTTTAAGTGAATGGCATTTGGTACATTCTCTCTAGCTCTGGTCCTTTATTTTAAAGGATGTGATGGGAAAAGTCTGTCACACTGACTCCCCAAGAAAATTCTTAGTCTGATGTAAAAAAAAAAAAAAAACAAAAATGTTTTCTGATGGGAAATTGAAATATGGAAAGTGATGGAAAAATCTCTAATACTCTCTTCTGACTGAGGAAAACAATAATCCACCATATTACTTCCTTTGAACTCTTTACAGTTGAGCATTTCTCCTCTAGCATGTTCATTTCCCATTGCTGCTCTTGAAGCAAATCAGTAAGTGAGAGAAACTGCCACTAGGTACCCTGTGTAAAATGGGGAACTGTGGGAAAACGTCTTTGGGCAATTCTTGCTTATTTACATTTTATAGTATCTACTAGTTCATACTATTTTTTTTTTTGACCACAGTATAACCCTGACCCTCTGGCTTTAGTTGATTGAACCATCCATTGGCACTTGGTATAAGTTAGATAAATATTGCCTTCTCTCTAGTAGGTGTCTTGAATGCAGACTGGGAGCTGATTTGTCCAGAGCAAGTCTGGGCTTATGTGTGGAATCAAAATATATGCATTTTTGAGTTGAGGGAATCTAACTTCTACCACTATGTGACTTCTGTAGCAGAGAAAAGAGTTCTGTAAAGAGGGGAGAGAGAAAGAGAGGGAGGGAGAAAAAGAAAGGGGGGAGATGAGGGAAGGGAGAGAGAAAGAGAGAGAGAGAGAGACAGAGCAAGAAACCATGAGAAGTAGAAATGAAGAATATAAAGAAGCTAAATAGCGATGTCCTGGACTTCTAAAAGTTTTAATATTCTGGGATGTGGAAACTTCTGAAGATGGAGCTGCATGGTTTAGTCACAAAGACAGGTCACAGTAAATCTAAGAGAAGCAAACATTGCTTGTTAAGGTGATTATTTGATTGGTTTATTTTTTCCTGCTTGTCCTGCTTTTTTTACAGGACACTCATGTTAGTAGCTGTCAGCTCTGAACATGCAACAGTTTGCTCTGCTGTTTTTATCCCCATTATGTCCAACCTTTAGACATTAGTTCTGCTGCCAATGAAAGATGTTCCTCAAGCCTCAATTAACATGTCAAAGCAATTTCTGCACCTTCTGATCAGGGATTGATAGTTTTTACCTGGACGATTCATTATCATCCCAATCTTTTTAGTCTAAGTCAAGAGGTAGCATGAGAAGGACACATAGTCTTTCCATATTCTCTTCCCATAAATCATTCCTCTTCACGATTAAGCTGCTCTTTCTAACCATTATGAATAATCCTTACAAGAGCCACAGGGTAGATTTATTATTTCCATTTGCAGATGGGCAAGCTGAAGCTAAGAAAATTAGAATGGCATATCCACTGCAAAGAATTGGTACACTGAATGGCTGGAATTTTAATTGAGGGCCGCCAGTCTCCTAAGCCAAAGCTCTTTTTTAGGACCTGATACTGCTTCTTGTTCTTCCTCAGTATTAAGAACTTCATTTTGGAATCTTTGTTTACCTTATTCCTATGGGATTTTATAAAAATCAATGCCAAGAATGATGTTAAGCAGTTTTGCATTTCATTCTTCATTGCAATCCTAGAATGAATGCATTTATTTACATTTGAAAGATAAGGAAACTGACTAATAAAGAGAGATTAATAAACTTGGTAAGGCCAGAACATGTATGCATTGTAATGTAGAACATCACACCCAGATATGCCTGATTGCCGTTCTAATCTACATCTCTTGTGCTAGATATTTACTTTTTTCAAGCATAATCAGCATATATTAAACTGGAACACATGGCCTAGCCTCATGTTGCTCTCAAGATCAGATGCTTTGATGCACTAATTTATTGAAACAGAAAGGAAAATGGGAAGAGAGAGAGAGAGAGAGAGAGAGAGAGAGAGAGAGAAAGGTGCTGCTACCAACATATTAAGAGAGGAAGCAGAACAAGACAGAACACAAATTACAAAAGGAACAAAGGACTCATACAATGAACAAGAAACCTCTCAGGTCTAGGCTATCCTCTGACACTGAGAAAAAACTAGCTTGTCCGATTTTGTATCACATCCCTCTCCTCGCTGCCACGTACTCCAGCTCCATGCTGAAAGTTGCTACCTTATAGCACAGTCTCTGATTTTTATTCCTTCCATACTGTTGATGTTCATTTCACATAGATGCCACTTATCCTGCAGGTCACTGAATGATGGATGCAGGCACTGGGGTCTATCTTCCTATCTTCTCTGTCCTTTCAATTACTACTGTTTGTTCTCCATTCTAAAGCCCATCCAGCTACCTGGTTCAGGTACATGGTTCACCCAACTTCTTACAGGTCCAGGTCCAGCTCATTCCCATTTTCTGAAACCAATATTTATTAAGGTTAGTGACTGAACACACTTTATCCTGCTGAAGAGCTACTCATATTGAATCTGAACCTTTTCCCAGAGATCCACTTGCCCTATAATAGCTGCAATCGCTCCCACCAGACCTCTCTACATTCTGAGGATACTTCGGAACAGAGCTGCTGATCAGCTGGGCCCTCAACATACTTCACTCCATCCCCTCCCTACCTGATTCCTGAAACAGCTCCTTGACAAGAAAGGCTACATAGTTATTCTAAGCTCAGTCCTAGCCTGGCTTCAATAAAGATCTGTTACTAGGAAACTTCTCTGTTTTTATGAGTCCCAAAATGCTTATTTAATCCCTGCCTACACAGAACACAAATCTGTTGGGAATAATAAAGGATCATTCTCATTATAAACTCAAATTTACCTCTATCCAACCCATGGCATCAACTTTTAGGAGTGCAAGTTCTGATCATGAGAAGCCGAAGGTAGTGAACAAAGGTTACTTCCATTTACAATGTGAAAGCAGGCATATCACTGCTTTTTATTTCGGTGTGGGATGGGAGATAGAAAATGTCAGTCAATGGACATATAAAAATAATTCAATCTCGAGGCACCTGGGTGGCTCAGTGGTTGAGCGTCTGCCTTTAGCTTAGGTCATGACCCCAGGGTCCTGGGATCCAGTCCCACATCAGGCTCAGCGCAGAGAGTCTGCTTCTCCCTCCACCTGTCTCTGCCTCTGTCTCTGTGTCTCTCATGAATAAATAAATAAAATCTTTAAGAAAAATGATTCGGTCCCCTTAAGAAGATAGTTTTCTTGGTTGCCTGTCACTTGCCCAGTTCAGTGTTAGAAGGTTCTCTTTCTGAGATGGAAAATGCTGAGGAAGTGAAGGGAAAAAAGAGCAACCCTCGCACAGGCTGGCTGAATATGAAAGAAGTGGAGACACGGGAGGGGTAAAGGAAGAGGAGCAGCAGTTCTCTCAGAAGCAGTAGTTTGTGAAATTACTCCCATAAAAGAAATAATAAACCAACAGTGCAAGTTAAATAGATGACATTTGGTTATTGAAAAATGCACCTCTTCCCAGCTCCTAACGTACTTTAATATTTCTAAATAGGACACAGTGGAACAGCTCTCATTGTGGATGTTTTGTAATAAATATCCGTGTTCTCCTGATTTACCTTTTGTTTAGAGATCCCAAAGTCTTTTGCTCAATTGTAGTTAAAGTTATCAAATTCTCCTTCATGCAAGAAAAACAACAATGACAACAATGATGGGATTTGAAGTGATACTTGTGGGAAGGGCTGTATCCAGCAGTTCCGGGACACCATCAGGATTCTGTCTCTCATTCTTGGCTGTGTGGGCTCTGCTTGGATTCTCTGAGGGATATTCTCTCCTGTGGTGGTAATACTTGACTTCCAGAAGCCTCATTCCTTAGTGTTCCTCAACACTCAGAAGCTTGGAGATGGTCCATCCATCCACCTCAGTCTTCAAAGGAGCTGTTAATGGGGGCCCAGGGCAAACCTTTCCCAGGAAGAAATATGGAACACCCACCCCTTGATTAAGTCATAGCAGAATCCAGAGAGGGGAAGAAAAGATGTCAAAGAGTAACAGTACAGGACACATCATTTTCTGGAGAATTCTTCCCCAATAAACCGTCATTCCCATAAGTCTAGTCCCTTCTTCCTAATACTGATCTATGCCACATAACATACACTGTTGAACTTAGGAGGTTGTTACTGCGTTTCTCCACCTGAGTGTCTTTGCTTACACTGTTGCCCATACAGGAAAAGCTCTTCTCTTGTCCTATTTCCATGAGACCTTCCCTAAGAGAATGCTTAGGTTTAACAGCCTGGAACACCCACTTTTGTGCTTAAAATAGGATATTTTGTGTTTATTGACATTTTATGTTATAATTAGTTTTTCAATACTACTACACATTTTGTCTTCATCATCCCCCGCATCCAACACATTGCATGCTATATACACTGATTAGAAAAAGACCATATATTTTTAATCCATTGTTTAGTGATCCATCATAAGAGGATAAAATACTAACCTGGTATGCCTAGTGTGAAATAATGTCTCTGAAGCACTTACCATTTAGTACTAAAGATCTTATACACACATATCCAATTTTTTATGACAAATTACTCAAGAACAAGGGTTTCAAGCCCAGAGGTGGCATACATCAGGCACTCAATATATGCATTTACAGCTTGATCCTAATACCTAGGTTGTGCTACTTTTACCATCTTTCTCATGGTGATAACATATAGACTGACTGCCACCATAAATATATCTTTTCCAAATTTCATTCCTCAAAAATGAGTGAAAGTCTCTTTTTAAATTTAAAGAAATTAATTTTAATTAATTAACATATAGTGTATTATTTGTTTCAGAGGCAGAGTTCAGTGATTTATCAGTGTTATATCAGTGCTCATTGTATCACATGCCCTCCTTAATGCCCAACATTTAGTTACCCCATCCCTCTCTCTCCCCTCAGAGTCTTTTATGGTTTGTCTCCCTCTCTGATTTTGTCTTGTTTTATTTTTCCCTCCCTTACTCTATGCTCCTCTGTTTTATTTCTTAAATCTCCACATTTTATTTGATTTTTGAATATATGTGTTAAGGTTATAGGAAATATTTGAAAGTGTATTAAATAAGCATAGGCAAGCAATATATGCAAATTCTTCCTAGAGTCCTCCTTCTGGTTCCAGTCTTTGGAGACTAGTTTAAGATTCCTATGCAGTTGTCTGTGGAACTATTTGCTCTCCTCGTCCTTCTGTGGTGCCCATAAGGAAATGATCAGCTGCAACATTTTGTAAAGAAATGCAACTTAAAAGTTAGTATGACTAATTTCTATTTTCAAAGGCTTGCTTCAAGGGAAAAAATTTCATGGGCCTTGTCCCACTGTTTGTTTGAAAGTTTAGAACATCAGGACGCTGGCCACTCTGAGTTTTGGCTTTTAAAGTGATTTTTTTAAAAAAAAGATTTTATTTATTTACTCATGAGAGGCAGAGACACAGGCAGAGGGAGAAGCAGGCTCCATGCAGGGAGCCTGACGCGGGACTCGATTCTCGGTCTCCAGGATCAGCCGCTAAACCGCTGAGCCACCCGGGCTGCCAGAGTTTTGGCTTTTAATTTATGGATCACTCTATTTGCAAATTATATTTATGGATTGCTAAGTTTATTCTTATTTGAAAAATTGCGAATCCTGTAAAATTCATAGGGGTTTAACATAGCAAAAATTGTACATCTTATAAATACATGAATACATTATACATAGATATTTATATATGTATATTTAGATGTGTATATATGTATAATATAAGATATATAAAGTTTCTAGTGCAGAAATCAATGTCATAGCCAAAAGCTTCTTAATGAGAAATGTTCAAAGCTAAAAATTATATAAGGGGAATATTTTGAAACTATAAATATTGAAATCCTAATGTTATTAAGTCTGAGATTATTTTTATTGGATGGAGTAAGGTATAGAGACTTGGTTTCAAAGAACATAGTGGGTATGTATTAGTTGGAGTGGGAGTCATCAAGAATGGGGACACCTGGTTCTGCCTTATTTCTGGATCTTGTAAAGAATCCTGAAAGGGTTCAGTCATGGATTTCTCTTACTTTGAATTCATGGGGAGAATGGAACTGAGTGGAAAAAGTCATGACTTTTGAATCACCTGGACCCAAACTTAACCAAGATTCTATATTTACCAAGTCATGAGACCCAGAGCAAGGTTTCTGCAAATTTCAGAGTTGTTTATGTTGTTTGGTTTATTTGAGTGTCAGTTATATAATTAGGATAATTGTAAAATCTCTTACTGAATTTTCTAAGGGTAGAGTAAATAAGGGAATGTATGTCTGATACATCAAAAGCACTCAGTATAAGATTGAAATAATGGCAATGATGGTTCCAGATATTGCACCTACAATATGATATACCAAAGAATTTTTAGGAACATGATAAAGCTCTCTGACATCCATCAAAAGAGTTCCACATCAAATTGCATAAAGGTTGGCAGTCCAGGTGGCTTAGTGGTTTAGCACCACCTTCAGCCCAGGGTATGATCCTGGAGACCCAGGATCCAGTCCCATGTCAGGCTCCCTGCATGGAGCCTGCTTCTCCTCTGCCTGTGTCTCTACCTCTCTCTCTCTCTCATTCTGTGTCTCTCATGAATAAATAAATAAATAAAATCTTTAAAAAAATTTCATAAAGGTACTAAATCCTAGAAACAACCAATGTTAAAACTGGAAAAAGCACAGTCTATAACACCTTTATTTATGGGAGTTGAATTCAAGTATCAGTAATATAGTTACTGACATGCATGGCTCTAGAGTCTCAGTCCTGTGAATTATATCACATGAAGAATTTCCATGAGTTTCTACCTTTCCCCCAAACACTCCAAGATACCTTTTCAATAAGGTTGAACCTGTGACAACACAGATGGAGCAGTACAGACAAAACCACAGGGAGAAAGCAAAAGTGTAGAGGCAATAAGCCAGTTAGCATGCTCTCTGCACTGTGCAGAATATTGAATACTTGACTGCACATACTGGCTATGAGCATAGGGAATATATTCATTTTTTTTTGAAATTTAAGCCAAGTCAATATGTGACTGATGACATTTATTTCATGGATTACTAAGTGTTTTCTATACCAGTGGTTATGGGAAAATTTCAGAATGTGCCTTTTAAAAAATCCATCTTCCCCAATTATAGAGACGTACATCTTGGTTTTTAGAGTAGTTTGAACAATAATATACACATATAGATGTCATATACAATTCCAGACATGCAAGGAGGGTCACTGTGATTGACTGACTAATACCAAAATGCCCCAGCATTCCAACACACAACATTTTTCAGTGTGACTTGCATAGTCCCAAACCTTCCTATTCCCACCATTAGAGGTGGAATTTATTGCCACACTTTTCAGCCCCATTAAAAATCATTTGGTAACTTGATCAGTAGAAGGCAATAGAAGTGATAGTGTGGCAGTTTTGAACTTAGGTCTCAAAAGGCTTTTTCTTATTCTATTCTGATTTTATAATCAAATCTGACATGAGAATAAATCTGAGTTGGTTTACTACAGGAACCACGTGGAGCAGAAAGAAATTGTCTTATCTAAGATTATCCTAGCTTATTGTTATTGTTATTATTATTATTATTAATTGAAAAGTGATTCCTTTTCTTGAGAGGCACAGAGGAGGGAAAAGCCAACATCTGTTCAAGGATTTGGGAAGATCTCTCAGAAAGATAACCTTTTGATTGGATATAAGATATCATCAGTCACAGAAGGCCTTTAGAGAAAATTAAAAATGTGTAATAACACCAATGAACATAGTGTATTTGGGAAATGGCCAGAGTATTATTATATGGTTGGGACAAAATTCTTTTTTTTTTTTTTAAGATTTTATTTATTTATTCATGAGACACACAGAAAAAGAGAAAGAGAGAGAGAGAGAGAGAGAGAGAGAGAGAGAAAGGCAGAGACACAGGCGGAGGGAGAAGCAGGCTCCACGCACGGAGCCCGACACGGGACTCGATCCTGGTTACCAGGATCAGGCCCTGGGCCGAAGGCGGCGCTAAACCGCTGAGCCACCCAGGCTGCCCTGGGACAAAATTCTTAAATTTTTAACATGACATACAAGAATTTGGATGTAACCTATAGGCAATGAAAAAAACAAGAGAAATGTTTAATCATGGTGGGGATACAGTGTGTGGTATTTAAATCTGACATCAGTGGGTGCAAAATCTAGTTTGAAAAGAGTAGATGTCCCCAGGTATATAGAAATTGGGACTCTAAAAAATGGTGGCATAATCTTTCTGATAGAGCCATTTAATGAAGATCCTACTTTGAGCTAGAGAGGAAACCAAGACAAATGCATTTAAGACTTCAGAAATCCATCTTTTTTTTTTTTCTGTAGCTATGAAAAGGGATGAGGGTTCTGACAATTCACTAGAATACCTTGTCCACTTGCCCATGCATAAATCCTGCTCTAATTGCTAGACAACCTTTACCTTGAAAATTACATTCATGAACTTATCATGAATAAATCATACATGTTGATTTCCCTTAAAACTAATGTAGGTCCTTATGCACTGACCTAAATGTGCTTTCTCCCTTCTTTCACATTGTGACAAAGCAATGCCTCCTTATGAAATCCCTAAATAAGAATTTAGTCACAGCCAGGGACAGAGACTGAATGTAAGTAGGACACCTAGGAACTGAATTCTTCACTATCAACTGCACTGGGCACTGACCATGAACAACTTTAAGAGTATCATTGAGGCACTATCATCCAATCTTTTAGATATGAGTTACTAGATAAGTACCTGGTCCACTTAGAGATAGTTGAGTTTTCCCCACTGCACAAGCAGCAGCTGACTAGCAGCAGAGAACAGAGACTGCACCTTTCCTTGAAATTCAAGATAGAATTGTTGCATGAGCTCCTGAAAAATGGATCCATTTTCAAGCGCTAACCTTGTGCAGTAAACATAAAAAAAAATAAGAGGCTCTGCTGGACATTTTAAGCAGTGCCTCTTCCCTATCCCCTTGGCATTTCTTCCATCATCCCACCTCACATATCCTGTTACTTCCATGATGAATTGAGCAGTCAAAATGCCTCAGCCTATTTCTCTGTTTATTATGGAGACTCCTCGGTACTTGACAAAATGTACTGGTGAAGCTCTGATGACCTCAATAGGCCTCCCTTGCTACTTACATGCTCTCTCATACACAGACAAATGGTGTTAAAGGGTAGTGATGAAGTAAGTGACTTTCTCTGAATGATGGTGCCATGAAGAAATGGAGAATCTCACAGAGAGCACTGGAGATATGTCAGCAGACCTTACAGAAGTTGTTCAGCATACCTGAGCACAGAGGAAAATATAAAAAGTAACGGAGGGTTTGTAAAAGGATGCACACTTACCAAGAAGAACAGTGGAAAAGAAGTGGGTATTCTATTTTTTTAAAGCTTTTATTTATTTATTCATGAGAGACAGGAATAGAGATGCAGGTAGAGGGAGAAGCAGGCTCCCTACAGGGAGCCCAATGTGGGATTTGATCAAGGGACTCCAGGATCATGCCCTAGGTTGAAGGCAGGCACTAAACCACTGAGCCACCCAGGGATCCCAGATAGAAGGCTATGTGTTTTATTTAGGAGTAGAGGGTAGGGCAGAGAAGGACACAAGCTCCCAAGTTGTTTGTTTTATTTTGTTTTGAAAAGGGCCTCAGGTCTGGGAGTAGTATTAAGAGGGTTGTAGTGTGTAGGGACCTTTGTATATTTGCCTACCTACCTTCTCTTCTCCATTCAGCCTTCATTGCTTCCTCGTTTCCCTTGGTGAAGCAGCCCTTTCCTATTCTGAAAGTATTTGTTGAGTTAGGGATGTCATGTCTCCCCTGCTTCAGTCAGGGGCTAAAATGTAGCTCAAGAATGTCAGTCAGAGCATCACATCATCTCAGGCAACAATTTTTTTTTTGGGGGGGGGTTGCGGATACAACCCATTGATCTAAGGCAATAATATTAGGTCCAACTCCAAGGCTTTTGTTGTAATTGACAGGAAAGAAAACATCTCCTTCTGTTGAACTTGAAACTATTTGCTCTCTGTCTGTAGCTGTCATTGTGCCTGGGAACCTGTTTCAGAATGAAGCTCTCACAAGAAGTAAGCAGAGTGGAAAGATGCAGATGCACTTGAGTGGGATGAGCACTGGGTGTTATACTCTATGTTGGCTAATCGAACTTTAATAAAAAATATATATATTGAAAAAAATTTGAGACTGTGGATCCAGATTTGCCTAGATTTAACGTTAATTTGGACAGTGATTCAAATTGTGTGTTTAAACCAGCTTGTCACCTGCAAGCAAGAGTTCTAACTCACACCAAGTATTAAGACATTGGTTTTAGGCTAGGTGATCCCCTCACTTCACTCCTATAATCCATACATCATAGCTGAAACAAGGCTCATGTGCAGGTAATTTATTCTGTTAAATATCAGGCAATAGGGGTGAAACAGGAAAAGAGGGAAGGCGAATCCAACAGTGTGTTTTCAATCTTATACCATCAAAAAGTATGGAGAAAAAGAGGCTGGATCCCATAAGGGATTTTGTGGAAACCCATGTGGAATGAGCCTTGATATTTTATGGACAAGAGATGGGAAAAGAAAATTGGTTTTTGCCTCTGTAGGTCACAGACCATCCCTTGGAGTTCTAATTTCTACTTCCAGACACAGGTATTAGAAATGGCTAAGTAGTTTCCTGTAGGTGTTCTTTTAAGCAGGGCACAGGTAGTACCTGATAATAGTCCATCCCTTAGGTGGCTCAGATCCACTAATGTTAACATTAAGTCCAACCCACAAAAATATTATTAATCTATGACAAACCATTCATCTCTTCCAGAGACCAGGCTTAGTGTAATAAACTATAGCAAGAGTTGCCTCTTGAAGATGCAGCTGAGACACGAGGTTGAGTTGACAATAAGTGAGTGTTGGGCAACATTTTAAAGCTTAAACCAACAGTCATTATATGGTATTATGGTTCCAATAGGTAGAATAGATGAGTCTGAGATTTTAAGGGTAAATATAGGAGTGGACCTTCTTCCCAACCTTCATGGTAACCATTGGTAATATTTGTCTATCATGTGCCCATAGATATAGAGGCACTTCTTCCTAATTAGGGAACCCTTTGACCAAGGGTAAAGTGACCAACTTGTCCTAGTTTGCCTGGGACCATCCATATTTTAAAACTGCCTCCTAAAATCCACCTTCATCCTAGACAAATTGGATGGTTTTTCAACCCTAACTAGGTAATATGAGTTCCACTAACTGAGGAGTCTGTAGCTGGATTTGGTCACTTTTACTTCCCCAGTAAGCAAAGGGTGCTGCTTCATTATGAAGACATAGAAGACTGTGACATCCAAATAATGTATTTGAATATCTATTGCTATTTCCATGTCCATATTTGACTGCAAATTAATTGAAGTTTGAGTAACCATGGTCTGATAAGTGCATATCATGGTGGGCTCAGACCTCTCAGGAATAAGAAAAGTATAACTCAAATTTGCTTAAGAATACAAAGCAACATATTGGCCAAATTCACTATTAAATCTAAGCAAGTCTGAATCCATAGTCAGAAGTGCTGTCAGCTTACACCTGCATGCAACTGGTTGCTCAGCAATTATTAGAATAAAATATGACCTGAGGAGAGGTGAGTTTGGGTAAAAATGGTACACCATAGAGCATACCTACCCATCCACATATTGAGTACTGGGACAAATGCTTTTCTCTCCATGGTCTTCATAAATGAAATTCCTAGGGCTGGTTTCAGGAGTTTATAATTGCCTACATGTTGGAACATCAAGGAACCACTTTCTTCTCTGTTGCCTGAAAGTCTTCATTTCACTTTGTCAGGATATTCACATATTTTCATGATTAGTGGCTTTTCTCCACCAGTATTGAAATCAATCAATACATTAACAATTTCAACAATTATTTATGATAGATGAAATAAAATTAATTGGAGTCAAGAAATGAAGACATGGTTTAGCATCTCTGAGGTTTAATTTGGTAAAAAAGAAACTGAAACATGGATATTCAGTTAGTAAGTCGGAGAAAAAGGATTGGGTATTGAAGTTGGGAACTCAAAAATACAGGTTCTTTGGGAGAACATAAGTGCAAAGGTGAACCTTATTCTAGGCCTGGGAACAAATGTTCTGGAGCGGTATTTTCAAATTGTAAATACATGTTGTTTTCAGAGTTGACTTTTGAAGCTTCAACCATTATAAATGGTTCTGAAAATCCAATAGTGATTGATATTTTGTGAGACAGCAAGTTGAATCCTACATGCAAGACATGCAAGAAAGAGAACTGCCCTTTGGAGCAGCTTAGCCTGCTGCCCTGCATGCACATCCAAATACCCAAAAAGATGAAAGGAATACATGGTGAGTGATGGAGGCCTTAGTGTTTCATGAACTTACAGAAAGTGGCTGGTTCCAGAAAGAGAGGTGGAAGCCCATGTTGCCTCTGGATTCCTTCTGGAACAGAGGCTTGGGACCTAAGGCAAGGAAGGGTGATATGTACCAAATTAAAACAAGTGATAAATCTAACTGGACATTACACTTGGAAAGTCTCTGAGGCAATTCCTTGGCTGAGTGCAGAAGAGTTCCAGGGTTCATAATGGTGGGTAATGGAGAAGAGGACATCAGCACAAATGACTTATAATCAACATCTTTGGAGAAGAGTAAAAGACATGTTGTCTTAGTATGATTCCCCCTAAAGCTTTGTATGAGAAAAGGTTTCTGAGAAGGTATTTATTAGTGTAATCCCGTAGAGAACATATGAAGGACAGAGGAAGTAAAGTGAAGCCAACACAAGAACAAGTTATTGATTTTGCCACAGTTAGGGGTGATTGATCCCAGGCCACTTCTGTGAAGCTTTTGAAATGACTTTCTAAATTTCTTACCCAGGGAATGGAAGGGAAAATTGTGTGTTCCTAAACCCTTGATGCATGGGTCAAGGGATAGCTCCATGATCACTGATTGATGAACTTTCACATTGTACATGCCTGAATGCCAGATAATCTCCCATCAGTTTCCCAGGCCATAGTGTCATTAAGAAAAAGGTAGGTGGCCTGGGCCCTGAGGTTGAAATTGAACAAAAATGAACAAAGTCTGTGTTGAACTCAGAACTACAGCTGTTTCTGAAATCAGATGGACCTCTGACAGGAAGAAGTGTTGCACAGGAGATTATTGATGCATATATCTTGAGATCACCCTTCATTGTCTTATTTTCCACAAGCTTATGCTGATTCTATAAACAAAACAAAACTTGACCAAATCTCACTGATTTGAGGGGGGATGCACACAGGCTGACCTTCTCAGGAATGATAGTGCCTGGATTTTTTCCAAGTCCAGGTTTTAATCTTTGAGTAGTAAATCATGCCATTCAAGCTTAGGACCCAGCTGCTACAAAGGCAACAGTGTCAATGAAATAAAATTAACAGTGCAGCATCCTAATAAAATGGGGGAAATCCCAGTGTTCCCTATTAAAAAAAGGATATTAGCCTGACCCATATTTATTATCCTTTTCTGCAAAAAATTAGTTTTCCCAGAAGCTTTTGAGAAGCACACCAACAGTAATGAAGCAGAAAAATGATGGATGTTAAGAAATTAAGGTGCTCCAGAATGGGTTATAAACTTGTACCTCTTTGTTGCCCACGCACTTTTGATGAGCTTGCAAAGTTTTAGACCTCTTTAATTTAAGATGGAGCAGTTTTATTTCTTTCAGCTACAGTGGAAATAATTTCCTTATCTATCATTAGAATGGTTTAATACTTTCATTAATCCACACATCATAAAGCAGAAAGTGATTTTTATACCTACTCCAATCAGTCATTGTGCCTGCTTCAGAATGGAAAACGGTTGTTTTCTGCTGATTCCAAAGATAGACTTAAGGCCAGTATCTTCATGAGCCATCACAATTATAGGGGCAAGACGAGGACATAGAAATGCTGTTGTCACCACCTCTCTCTTGGCATAATTTGGATTATTGCTATGAGCAGCGAAATGTTTGCAAATAAATCAGAGACCCTTGGCTTTGTGGAAGTACATAGATGTGGGACACCAGGAGACACCAGGGCTGCCTCGGGGATGCAGGCAATTTGTTTAATCGCATCTATAGGAAGCCTGTAGGGTTGTGGATCTTATCCTTCTGTTCCAGCCCTCAATGGCCAAGAAGGAGGGCCAGGTTTTAAAACAGATAAACAAGTCTTAACATAGGAGATTTTATGTTCCCTGGGTTATATATTCCCACTGTGCCCAGATAAGCCCCACCTATGTTCTTATTTCAGTAGTCCACTGAACATCTTCAGGATACTCTCTCCTCCTACACAGAGCCCTAGCTTTTATATTCAAAATGTGATAGAAAGAGAGAAGAGATATTGACAATGTTGTATTAGTAAATTTATCAGTCCCCAGTGATATGGATCCCAATGGGATTTTTAACATTTTAGGTGATTATTTAGTCCTGGTAATTTAAAGAGAATATGGTGTGCAGAAAAGACACTGAGGAGATTACAAGACTCACATTCAGGCTGGTCAGAATTCACAGCAGCAAGGCTCTGGCTTCTGGGAACAGACTACGAACGAAATCCTGAGTGATTCCCAGCCTCACTAGGCAATGGTGAATAATGTGCCCTATGTGTCCTGAGAGGCAATTATGGGTCCTGAGGAAGAAGCATGGAGAACATGGGAAAGAAAAGAAGGAAGAAGAAAATCCAGGAGAAGGGTGGTAAGTGCTCAGTACCCCCCTCTCCATTACATGGGAAAAAGCATGTTCTCTTATCCTTTGACATGCTAAATCTTACTCTCTGAGCAATGCAGAATGTCCAGCAAAGGGTCATTCTATAAACTACTAATAATATTTCATTTTCCCCATTTTTACAAAACTCCTAGTTTATAACACAATTTATTGCTTTAAAAACATGCCAACTTTGTGCTTTTATTTTCATGTCCTAAGAATATCTTAGATACATACAATACTTTCAAAGTATATTCACATACATTACCTGTCTGATTTTTATAAAACTCTGTGAAGCAAAACAGATATTAATTTCCCCATTCAAATATTTTTTTAATTTTTATTTTTATAAATTTATTTTTTATTGGTGTTAAATGTGCCAACATATAGAATAACACCCAGTGCTCATCCCGTCAAGTGCTCACCTCAGTGCCCGTCACCCAGTGACCCCCCACCCCCCACCCACCTCCCCTTCCACCACCCCTTGTTCATTTCCCAGAGTCAGGAGTATTTCATGTTCTGTCTCCCTTTCTGATATTTCCCACTCATTTGTTCTCCTTTCCCCTTTATTCCCTTTCACTATTTTTTATATTCCCCAAATGAATGAGACCATATGTTTGTCCTTCTCCGATTGACTTATTTCACTCAGCATAATACCCTCCAGTTCCATCCACGTTGAAGCAAATGGTTGGTATTTGTCGTATCTAATGGCTGAGTAATATTCCATTGTATACATAAACCACATCTTCTTTATCCATTCATCTTTCGATGGACACTGAGGCTCCTTCCACAGGTTGGCTATTGTGGACATTGTTGTTATAAACATCGGGGTGCAGGCGTCCTGGCGTTTCACTGCATCTGTATCTTTGGGGTAAATCCCCAGCAGTGCAATTGCTGGGTCATAGGGCAGGTCTATTTTTAACTCTTTGAGGAAGCTCCACACAGTTTTCCAGAGTGGCTGCACCAGTTCACATTCCCACCAACAGTGCAGGATGGTTCCCCTTTCTCCACATCCTCTCCAACATTTGTGGTTTCCTGTCTTGTTATTTTCCCCCTTCTCACTGGTGTGAGGTGGTATCTCATTGTGGTTTTGATTTGTATTTCCTGATGACAAGTGATGCAGAGCATTTCCTCATGTGCTTGTTGGCCATGTCTATGTCTTCCTCTGTGAGATTTCTGTTCATGTCTTTTGCCCATTTCATGATTGGATTGTGGGTTTCTTTGCTGTTGAGTTTAATAAGTTCTTCATAGATCTTGGAAACTAGCCCTTTATCTGATATGTCATTTG
Organism: Vulpes vulpes; assembly: GCF_048418805.1. Taxonomy (NCBI): domain Eukaryota; kingdom Metazoa; phylum Chordata; class Mammalia; order Carnivora; family Canidae; genus Vulpes; species Vulpes vulpes. Next base: position 96,791,833 of record NC_132794.1, read on the forward strand.
CAAATATCTTCTCCCATTCTGTAGGTTGTCTTTGAGTTTTGTTGATGGTTTCTTTTGCTGTGCAGAAGCTTCTTATCTTTATGAAGTCCCAATAGTTCATTTCTGCTTTTGTTTCTCTTGCCTTCATGGATGAATCTTGCAAGAAGTTGCTGTGGACAAGTTCAAAAAGGGTGTTGCCTGTGTTATACTCTAAGATTTTGATGGAATCTTGTCTCACATTTAGATCTTTCATTCATTTTGAGTTTATCTTTGTGTATGATGCAAGAGAGTGGTCTAGTTTATTCTTCTGCATGTGGATGTCCAATTTTCCCAGCACCATTTATTGAAGAGACTGTCTTTCTTCCAGTGGATAGTTTTTCCTCCTTTATCGAATATTAGTTGACCATAAAGTTGAGGGTCCACTTCTGGGTTCTCTATTCTGTTCCATTGATCTATGTGTCTGTTTTTGTGCCAGTACCACACTGTCTTGATGACCACAGCTTTTTAGTACAACTTGAAATCTGGCATTGTGATGCCCCCAGCTATGGCTTTCTTTTTTAAAATTCCGCTGGCTATTCGGGGTCTTTTCTGATTCCACACAAATCTTAAAATAATTTGTTCCAACTCTCTGAAGAAAGTCCATGGTATTTTAATAGGGTTTGCATTAAATGTGTAATTTTCCCTGGGTAGCATTGGCATTTTCACAATATTAATTCTGCCAATCCATGAGCATGGAATATTTTTCCATCCCTTTGTGTCTTCCTCAATTTCTTTCAGAAGTGATCTATAGTTTTTAGGGTATAGATCCTTTCCCTCTTTGGTTAGGTTTATTCCTAGGTATCTTATGCTTTTGGGTGCAATTGTGGGATACAACAATACATTAAGAAGATTATTCACCATGACCAAGTAGGATTTACCCTTGGGGTGCATGGCTGGTTCAACACTTGTAAACAATCAATGTGATTCATCATATCAGCAAGAGAAAAAACATGAACCATATGATACTCTCAATAGATGCAGAGAAAGCATTTGACAAAATACAGCATCCATTCCTGATCAAAACTCTTCAGAGTGTAGGGATAGAGGGAACATTCCTCAACATCTTAAAAGCCATCTATGAAAAACCCACAGCAAATATCATTCTCAATGGGGAAGCACTGGGAGCCTTTCCTCTAAGATCAGGAACAAGATAGGGATGTCCACTCTCACCACTGCTATTCAACATAGTACTAGAAGTCCTAGCGTCAGCAATCAGACAACAAAAAGAAATAAAAGGCATTCAAATTGGTAATGAAGAAGTCAAACTCTCCCTCTTTGTCGATGACATGATACTCTGCATAGAAAACCCAGAAGACTCCACCCCAAGATTGCTAGAACTCATACAGCAGTTTGGCAGTGTGGCAGGATACAAAATCAATGCCCAGAAGTCAGTGGCATTTTTATACACTGACAATGAGACTGAAGAAAGAGAAATTAAGGAGTCCCCATTAAAATATTAAAAGTAAGGGAGGCACAGAGAAACTAAGTGACTTCAATATCACCATTTATGGAATATTTTTAGCTACGATGAAAATTTGGATCTCTTATTGGAGCACTTGGCTTCAATGTATTATTTGTGTTGAATTAATTTTCCAGGATTGATTGAGAGAGAACCAAAAATATCAGCAGCTAAAAGAAGGCTAAAAATCATGAAAACAAATGATGATTTGTTCATCCAGAGAGGAACTAGAAAGACTGTAGAGTTACTTCCCAAGTATCCTGAAGTCTTCTTTGGTATAAACTATTTGGATTTGAAAGAAGCCCCGTGAAATGTTATCAATATTGTCATCAGACTGAACAATATCTCAGAAAATTAGATAATAATGCACTGTGGAAAAGGAGAACACTTTCTGATCCTCCAAGGCAATAGTTTTATTTACTGAAACTTGATTATTCTTTTAGCTGACTTAAATGGAATGGCTACAAATGTTATTGGGCACCAGGATAATACCTGGCATCATTAAAATTATGTAACTAGTTCCACATAACCATGGCCTGCTCTTATGTACTTTGTAGCATTCAAGTGCATCATTCCATGAATATGCATCCCATTGGGGTCCAATCTCAGGAAGTATTTGAGGTTAAAACTCATGACTTACTTTCTGTCCTCAGATTCATCAGTGATGAATTCCTGAAATTGTGTGCTCAATTTTTTTGGTAGAATGAAATGACACTCCCTATTTTTCCTACAGAAGGGAAAAAAATCAGACATCCCCACCCCAAATCATTAAATCTAATGTGGGTGCATTTTTCAACGAAGTCTTCTGATCATGAACTGAAATCCCTTTGGTTTGTCACAATGAGAACAGAGTTCTACTGATGGGTTAGGTTTCGTAAGTCTTCTGAGAATCATTAAGCATCTATGTACTAAGCATGTGCTGAATGTGTACCACAGTAGGTTCTGTACCTACTTTATCTTCTGAGATTGTCCACAAGTTTTGATAGTGTCTTTAGGTTGCTCAGGTGATTCCTCTCATAGGAGAAGCGTTTTGAGGTATTACAATAGTTTGGCTTATTTATTGATTTAATGAGGGAAAGATTACTTTGTCTCCATATTACAAAATAAAGGTGTAATCTGTATAGTTTTATAAAAATAACTGTGGGGTTAAAAATAGGGACATTGGGGTGATGAGGTTGGACGAGGGAGGGAGAAGTAAGATGTACCTAAAATTAAGAATGAAGCTGAAAGACAGTGAAAACCAATGAACTTATGCCATAAAGTTTTGAAATGGATTGGTAGGGCATTTCCAGTCTATATCTATTTCTAAAGTTATAGAGTAATGAAGACCAGTCACACCACTCACCTGGAATTTAAGAACTAATGCCAGATTGAAGGGAGTTCAGTCAGGCTTTGTGTTCACACACACACACACACACACACGCACGCACACACACGCACACCTTTTTTCTCTCTCTTAGTGGGTTGCAGAATTTAGTCCAAATGTTATAACTTGGCTTTATCTTATCCACTTCTTCCATTTTTCTCCCTAGATTTCAGCCTTGGTGGTGAGGCTACTGGGAAAGTAGTTGCCCAGGACATTAATCAATAAAAAACAAAAATAATGCTCAAATTTTACAAGAAGGAAATATTCACTGACCACAACTCATTTGAGGGTAATTTTACAATTGTTTAAAGTAACATTTTTCTGGGCTGCTTTGGGTCTATAGTGAGACTTCCAAAATGCAAGGTTGAATTTCATCATGTGGCCGCTACACTAGACACTGCTAAGACAAATGTAACTGTGAAAGTAACTTTGGCTACAGGTGAACTTGGGATAGACACAAAATTTCCACTATGATAGAAATGAGGCAGACTCCCAGTAGTCCTTTCTCTTGACCTTTATCTCAATTGACAGTAAGCGACACATTTTTAAATAAGTAATTAGTTATGTGCATGTGTGTGTATTTATATTAATATGGATTTATTTATAATCATCTAAAGAGACACCCAGATATCCTACTTGCATTTTTTGGCCCTAATTCAGTTACACCAAATGCTCTCCTGTTCCCTCAACACTCTGGGCACTTTGTGTCCTTGCCCATTCTCTTCTCTGAGACAGGAACACATTTAAATGCCTCTCTGCTCCTTGCAGCTCATCATTTTTATCCTCAATGACTTAATTTAAAACATGCCAGCATTTCCTTTTGGCTCAAAGTTACTTCTTCTCTGTAATCTTGTACTTGGTTCAGACCTTACTATGCTGAGTGCAAAGCCCCTTTCCTATACCAAGCTTTTGGATCTTATGAACAAGGAGTGCCTAATCCAAGACTCGGCATTATAGTGGTGCTTCACAAATTATTTGTTGAATTATTCATGGTAAATTGTGTGGTGTGGGTTCCAGTCCTGAGTGAGTTACTAATCACCCACTTAACTTTGGAAAAGCAGCTCTCTATCTGAGGTGTAGTGCCTTCAGAAAAATAAGAAAATTGCCACTGCCCCACGTACCTTGAAGAATTCCTTCCAAATTCAAAGGGAAAATACTTTAAAAAAGTAGGAAAGCACTCTATAATTCACTGACAGAGAGTGAAATGGAATACAGTGGATTAGTGGCAGATCAATGTCCAGGCTTGTGCAAAACATATTATTATAAAGTTTCAATGTTTGATTACAGTCCCTGTCTCCACAGTGAAGACACTATGAAATCCATAAACACAACAATTTGGAATCTTCGTTCTTCCAAGAACACCTTCAAGAAACGGCATTTATTGTCAGTAAGTATGATGCTCAAAGAGCCTAGCAATCGTTTTGTACCTGAGCATCCTTTGAGACACTGTGGAAAGTGAAGCGAAATCTTAGGAACTGGATTTTAAAGTTGAGGCTCAAGATGGCAAAATCTGCTCAGGGGATTATAGAGAGAAAGGGTGTCAAGGGAAGTCTTTGCAAATCCTCTTTTGAAATTGTATATAAAGTGAACCACAATGGATTGAAAGGACATACTGGCTCAAACCAACATTTCTAGATTTATTTATCACTTGGATTCTCTACTTCCAACCCACCTCATCAAAAAAATTTAGGAAACAAGAAACCCACACCTGCTTCACTCAAATTACTGGATTCCATATGTGCTGCTGGTGGATATATGTTATTTTATTTGTCCCAAGTTGCAAATAACAAATTTCTTTTCTATTTTAAATTGCTGTATGACAAATCATTCCCAAACTCATTTACTTAAAATAGCTACTTTATTATTCTTGTGGATTGTGCAAGTTGGGAATTTGGTTATTGTTCAGTGGGGTAACCTATCTTTTTTTATGTCTCGAGCCTCAGGTGGATAGTCTCAGAGACTAGAGGTGACTCTCTAGCTGAAAACTAGATTCATCGAAGGGATAATTTACATGAATTCATATGACTGAAATGACTCAACAATTAGCACTTCCAACCTTAGAGTTTACATGTGATCATTTTATTTGGCTTGGCTTCCTCAAAGCATGGATGCTTCAGGGAACTAAAATTTCTTACATGGTAGCTCAAGACTCCAAAGACAGGTGTTGCAGTGAATCAGGTGGAAGCTGCAATTAATCTGAGTCACACAGTGTCCCTTCTGCTGCACTTTATTGATTACACACAAGTCATATGCCCACTTAATGCAAGGGGGAGTGGGCATCTCAGGGGAAATGGTGGCAGCTCACTCTTAAGGGAATCCATCAGTTTGCGCTTAGGAGGATATATGTGCACAATTGGACACTTCATTTTTATCACTCTTATACCAAGCCTAACCCTCTTCCTCATCCCTGGCAGATGAAATGAAGGCATTGAAAGTGAAGATTTGGGATTAATGTAGAAGTGAGGAAATTGGCATTTTGTCTCAGCACATCATATATCACCTAATGTACTGTGTGTAAATCAGTTTCTTCTATTCCCCATTTCACAAGCCTGCTTTCTTGTATTTGATTACATTTGTCTTTGACAGCTTTAACATTCAGAAGTTTGCCCATCCCATATCCTCATCAGGTGGCTCTGTGACAGTTTCTGTTTTTGGAAAACTCTGTTATGTCATGGGTTCTTCTGATAACATGCCTGGAAATGGGAGCTGGAAAGTTTACATCATATCATGTGTTCCACTAATAAAAAAGCTCTATATAATTGTGATGCAGTGGAATACCTTTTTTTTCGCAATGGAATACCTTTTAAAAATAATACCAGTGAAATATTTAAAGATCTAGAGTAGGATATTTTGGATGATTTTTTAAAAATAATACAATTACTTTAGAAATTAATGTACTTTGGTTAGTTTGTGAGGAGAGGAGTTTTATTTTGGTATGCTTAAGAATGCATTTAAATTAGAATGCACTTATAAAGTAGAATACAAAAGCCTAAAAAGTCTCATCCAACTGAACATATCACGTGGAAGTAATTTGTTCTGTCTCCTTCGACATGGTTTATGGAATCTATATTGTACTAGAGGGACAATAACAAAGTTTGCAGCTCCATGAGGACATTGAAATTGATTTACATTTCTTTTCATTGACGTATACATTTATTTCAGTTGCCATGAGAAAGTAAGGGGTTGATTTTCTAGCTAATTTTTTAAAGCAATCGAGAAACTTATTTTCTTCTCCTGTAAGAAAGCTTCCTAGTAATTTTCGATGGCATAACATTCTTCTCTGGGAAGGTTGAAAGGAGCTTGTATGGCTTACCTGGGAAATTAAATGGTAGAAGATTTCAAGTGAAAGCTGTTGGAAAAACATTAAATTTTCTATGAAACTTAAGTCTTTTATTTTTTTAGATAGAGAAAGAGAGAAATTTAAGCAGCTCTACATACCCAGCATAGAGCCCGACATGGGGTTTGATCTCATAATTTTGAGATCATGACCTTACCAAAATCAAAAGTCCAGTGCTTAACCAACTGAGCCACTCAGGTGCCCCTGTGAAACTAAAGTTCTAATCTATTATGATAACTATCATCAGTAGTTATTTTATTAAAATCACCTGATATTCTTTTGACATTAAAGTGAAGAGAGAAGGAAAGAAGCATAGGTACTTATATAGAAGAGATGAGGAAAAGCTAATATGTTTACAGTTCCTCATGCCTATGGCTGTGTATATAATATAGTACTAAAGTGTGTGGCTTTGAAAATGGAATTCAGCAAATAATAGAGTAATGAACATTAGAATTATTAGAGGTCTTACTAGAGCACATGGAAGTTGGACCAAGCCCTGGTGACCAATGGAATTTGAATGAGTAGGTGAGAGGGCACAAAGTTTGGACTGACCCTGGTATAGGGTGGATGGGAATGAGGCATAAGCCTAGAAATCATCACAACTATGCCAAAGAATGTCTCTAGACCTCCAAGAAGCAAGAATGGTGTGACAAGATATGAATTTGTTTCTAATTAACATGATGGGCATCAATACTTTTAGCACATTTTTCAAATTTCTGAAGACTGGATGACACTGACTAAAACAGTTTACTGTTAGCTTAGCACAATGAATGAAAATATACCCAAAACTAGGAAGATATTTGAGAACTTCAGACTGCCAGGCATAAAGAGAAGATCCCATAAGATACATTAAATATTCTATGATTAGTGAAAGCTTCCAAAAAAGTAAGAATGATCCTCCATCTGGGAGATGGATCAAATAATCCCACAAAACTTGAAAATATTGCAAGACAAAGCAGAGCGAGGGTTTGGGTTTTCACAAAATGACCTGATTTGTTGCCTTATCCAAAGAAAGGTGTTAATGGGAGGAATGTCTTAGGAGATTATAGTGGTCTGGTTGGTGCCAAGCTGGTCCAAGAGGGGAGATATTTTGGCAAAATTGGTACAAAATACATCCTCATTAAAACTAATATTTTGAATATGGGGACCTCTCTTTGGACTGCTTGCCCAGGTCCCTCCCATGCTTGTGTTGTCTGCTGGAGGTTTGGAATCTGCCCATGACTGCTTAGTGATTCTTATTCCCCAGACTTTCCTGAGACAAAATGGGTCTTTCTGAGTTTACTTTCTTGGGGGTTCTATCATTGTTGTTCCTTTGTCCACAGGGGATGAACTTTTGGTGAATACAGGATCTGAGATCCTATGTATTCTAAACAGGTAATATTCAGTCCATTTAAATCATTCTTTATTGAGCATACCTTTTATTAGTAGCTAACATTTTTCAGCCTATTGAGTTAAAATTGACATGATGCCTTGATGTGCATACATTTTGTGAAATGATGACCATGATCAAGTTAATTAAAAATATATCACCTCACATAGTTAGAATTATTAATTTTTTTGTGTGTAAAATGCTTATGACCTATTCTCATAGCAAATTTCAAGTTCACAACACAGTATTATTAGCTATAGTTAATTTTTAATTTACATAAAAGCTAGTGACAGGGCTCTTTTAGCTTGTAAGCAATTAGGATATAATTATATTTAAGTTGAATTGAACATAAGAAAAAATATAGCTGTAATAGATTGTGACTGTGATCCTGCCCAATTTCCACATTGTACAGTTGAGAAAACTAAAGTCCAACAATGGTGAGATGATGGACCAACAAGCTCACCTAGAACGTGGGTGGAAATAAAATAGAAATCTTCTTGAAGAGTCCTATGCTCTTCTTTTTTTACATACTGATCCTTAATAGGGTTCTGATCTAGAAAATACAAACACCCTAACCCAATAAAGCCTTAATAGTAGAACAAGAAGCAGGCAGTTGATGTTAGGTGGCAAAAGGCCAGTCCTGAGGTAGATCACAGCACAACACTATGTTTTTGAAACTCTCACTCAAGTTTGATATTTTTGGGTAGAAATATAATGAATTTGAGCTGGTAGAGGAGAACAGAGTAACTGTCTGTGATTGAGAGAGGACTGTGTTTGAGGACAAAGGCTCCGTAAGATGTGTATAGGTGTTGTAGATACCCCAGTGGCTCAGTTAGTTGGGCGTTCAATCTTAATTTCATCTTGCGTCATGATCTCAGGGTTGTGAGATTGAGCCCCGCATTGGGCTCTGTGCTGGGTATGGAGCTGCTTAAGATTCCCTCTCTCCCATTCCCTCTGCCCCTTCTCCTCCCTCTCTAAAAATAAATAAATAAATCAATAAAAAGCAAATGATTCCACCCTCAGCACAGAGGATTCTTTATGAAAAACAGCTAACACAAACTCACACCTGTCCTGAGCCCAGTATCATGGAATAGTGCAGGATTCTTTGCTGCCTTCGTTTAGCTACCGATTTCTGTTACTCATAAATGCTTCTCCTTCACAGCTTCCAGATTCTGTCTACAAGATCTTCAAACATGTCCTTACACAAATGGCCTTTTGTAACTGGAACTTTGGAAATGAGGAAAATATAGTAGTGAGGTAGAGTAAGAGGTAGGAAACCTGGATGCCCAGCCGACTTTGCTTGTACCTTATCTCTGTTCATCTCTTCTGCTATCCACAGGTATAAATCACAGAAATGTACATGGCTACCTACTCTGGGGTGATGGCCCTGGCCCTTAACTTCTGGCAATGCCCTTTAACAAAAAACAGCTTCTCCAGAGTTACATTTGCTCAAACTTTAAGCTATTTAAATGCACATAAAGTTCATTCCTTGGGAAAAAAAAAAAAAGTTCATTCCTTGGCCTTTCAGAAATCTTTTCCATATAATTAACATTGCTTTTAAAGAGTAAAAAGTGCTTCTTCTTTGTGTGTTTGACGTGAAAGAAGTCTAAAACATGAGGCTGACATGGGACATGGAGTGTTATGAGGTGTGTGCTAACAGGGAGCATCCGCTAACATGAACGTGCGCTAATATGGAGCAAGCCTTCAACTACCTTAAGTACTCCTGAGAGAAAAAAATCCAGGGAAAAATATCTAAACTCCTGATTACAGAGAGATCATGACACCAAAATGACCTTTTGACAACAATTTGAAAAATATTCAGGCGCAAGAGGAATAACAATTTTCCTAACATAGAACTTGGATGAGGGACTTCTAAGGGGGCTGGGGAGGGGGGGACATCTAGGAAGAGTGAAAATTCTGTCACAGTGGCCAAGCCTCAGTTTCCTGAAGCAGAGGTTAGAGAGCAATTGTTTGCCAGACCTGGTGAAGAACTGCATCATTTGAATCACTCTTATTAGGCAGGTCAGCATTCCCTGGAGCACCGAGCTGCCACAGAGTGCCAATCCCTAGCACACCTGGTGACTTGCACATAAGTTGTACTCCAGCAAACATCTGTTGGTAACATAGATGCAAATGGAATAGACTAGAATTTTTTTAGCTTGTTACGACTCATCCAGGAAACAATCTGAAGATTTGAGAAGTCCAAAATGGAGCAAAAAGTTAAGTAAATGGTTATTACATATTTCCCTCCAAACTTTATTTTAAACAATGAGAAATACATCTTTTATTTGGGCTACATTAAGCCCAATGCACATAGAATATACTTAAATGACAGTAAGTTCATTCTTTGACTAGGCTGTTGGCTGCAGAAGTTAGAAATTGACGCTTCCTTCCCTTTTCTGCAACAAACATTAATGGTCTTGTAAAAGGGAACCAGATTAATCCTTTAACAAAGATGAGCTAAATATTTCCTTCTGTTATTTTGCCAGATAGGCAACCACAGCTGTCTTACTTTGCAATCGATCTTAACTGTATTTTCTATTATGTATTTCTGGTTGTTCCAAACAAGACTAATTTATTTTATGCAAGTCACTGAACAGTCACCACTAAAATGAGATTGATTTTGAATCTCTCTCAAGCAACCCCTCCATGTTTCTATATTTTTAAGGTCAGTATTAAAAAAAGCAGAGTCTTGCAAAATTCAGTTTATGTTTATTTTTTACCTGGAGAGCTGTAGACTTCTAAAAAAGTCGTTCATTTGTGGATCAAAAAAGAAACAGGAGATTTTTCCCAAAATAATTTTATAAAATGAAAAAAAGGGGAGGGGGTGGGGGTGGGGGTGACTGGGTGGCGGGCACTTAAGGGGGCACTTGACGGGATGAGCACTGGGTGTTATTCTGTATGTTGGCAAATTGAACACCAATAAAAAATAAACTTATTATTAAAAAATAAAAAAATAAAATGAACCTGAATATTCATTAAAAAAAATCTGAAAAGCATTTTGAAAAAAAAAAAAAAGAAGGTATTTCTTTCTTCACATCCATTCCTTGAGGAATAGGAAATACTCGTTATCACTCAAGGATTTCCTAGTAATTATTTGCTCAGTCTTAATCTAAAATGAAACAGGCCACTGGAAATATTTTTATGTTGTATATAAAAAGTGGTATTTTAGTATATGATTCAAATGCAAGGTTTTTTTCCCTCTGTTTTTCCCAGAATGAAACATCATTTCAGTTATTTTTTAAATAAAATCTCAAGATGACATTTAGCCAATGCTAGATGAATTTTTTTAGAGGTGAGAGGGGCAGAGCAATTGGAAGAGAGAGAATCCCAAGCAGGCTCCATGCCCAGTGACCTCACCTGAAATCAAGAGTTAGATGTTTAACTGACTGAGCCATCCAGGTGCCCCTAGATGAAATTTTGTAGTGTAACAAATGTTCATATGCTACAAAACAATAGTCTAATACATTGTCATTTTTCTTTATCTAACCATCTACCAAATATTTAGTTAGCACATACTATGTGCTGGGTACTCTTATAGATGCTATTTATTTTAATGTTACATTTACTTTTACAACTGTACTTTTCAAACCTAATATAGTTTACCCCACTCCCAATAAAATATCTTTAAATAATACATTAAAAAATAAGATTACAATGTCCTGGGTATTTGAATTTTAAAGATCCTAAGCTGAGCATTATATATTTCCAGCTAACCATATTCATCCTAAAAATCAAATGGGATGATGCTGAGTGAAATAAGTCAATCGGAGAAGGACAAACAGTGTATGTTCTCATTCATTTGGGGAATATAAAAAATAGTGAAAGGGAATATAAAGGAAGGGAAAAGAAATGTTGGGAAATACCAGGAAGGGAGACAGAACATAAAGACTCCTAACTCTGGGAAGCGAACTAGGGGTGGTGGAAGGGGAGGAGGGCGGGGGGTGGAGGGGAGTGGCTGACGGGCACTGAGGCTGACACTTGACGGGATGAGCACTGGGTGTTTTTCTGTATGTTGGTAAATTGAACACCAATAAAAATTAATTTAAAAAAAAATAAACCCAAAAAGCAAAAAAATAAAAATAAAATAAAAATAAAATGGGAGGTAAGACCAGTATATACTATAAAGTGTGCATTTAAAATCATTTCTTATATTTATGAAGTAAAGCTTGAGTAAGACAAGTATTTTAAAGCAAATATGCATAGGATTGTGTGCTGGTCCTGTCTGTACTGTAGTTCTTTGGTTAGATTCTATTATTGCTCTCTGGCACAGAGAGTGCATCATAACTTTGTTTTCATACTTTCTATTTGGAAACCTACAGTCATGTCTCATAACTGTTCTTTGTGACAATCACCAAAACTCAGAATTTGGTGGGATAAGATTAATCAAGGCACCAGCTTTCACCTTCATGAACTTTTCCTATTAGAATGCACTTTCTACATTTCCCCCCTGCAGTTAGCACCAGCACTATAGTAATTGTCCTCACACTCTGAATATGTATGAGTGTGTATGTGTGTGTGTGCACGTGCACAGTTTGTTGCACGTGAGAGTTAAGAAACTTCTCTCTGAATCCTGGTTCAATAACTTCCAGAGCATGATTTGTAAACTCCTTGGTCCTCATTTACCATGGCTGTCAAATGGGCTTGTTAAATAGCTCTTTACAGGATTGTTTTGAGTATTACAAACTTTGTGCATTGGAGCTAGGTGCCCCCGTAGACAGCAGGTGTTTTTATTCTTTTTTTAAAGATTTTATTTATTTATTCATGAGCGACACACACACACACACAGAGGGGGAGAGAGAGAGAGAGAGAGAGAGAGAGAGAGAGGCAGAGACACAGGCAGAGGGAGAAGCAGGCTCCATGCAGGGAGCCCGACACGGGACTCAATCTGGGTCTCCAGGATCACGCCCTGGGTTGAAGGTGGCCCTAAACCACTGAGACACCTGGGCTGCCCAGGTGTTTTTATTCTTGAATAGGAAACTATTTGTAATTTCAGTTTTATATCTGATTAGTGTGTGTGAGAACAAGAGGATGGTTCTCATAAATATAGTAAAGGCCTAATAAATATTTTTAAATTGAATGTCTTTACTCAGTATTCTATGTAAAAAAATTCTCAGTACTCCCAATATCAGAAATAACTCTTCTGATTACCCAATTACTGATGAATGTATAAAATATGTTCCCATCCAACACTGACACTTCACCTTTCATAATTCTTCCTAGGAGCAGATACTCCAACTATTTGAATAATTGCCAAATGATTTCAACATTTAGACCTCATTTTCCATAGTTCATTAGTGATAGTATAAGAATTATGTCAGTTTAAAAAGTTAATATTTATAACAGCTAGTTCAGTAAAATTGCAAAAGTCATTTGGACATCTCATTTAAAAAAAGTTGTGCAAGGAGACATACTTTTATTCCATGCTTTTATAAACTTGTTCTTCTCAAGATTTCAAGAAAAATATTGTCAAGTTCTGACATGGTTTAAGATTGAAGCAAATTATGCTGTCATAATTAATTAAAAGAGAAGACATTCTGAAACACATTGTTTGTTTTTCAACCTCAGTCTGACATGCTGATGAAAGCAATTAAGCAGTGAGGCCTGCCACCGAGAACAGCAGCCCAGCCCAAGGGACACAGAGCATTTGTGGAGAACAATTTAATAACTATATTCCCCTCATTTCCATTTAACCAGGCTTGTTCTCAGAAATAAAATTCACTTTTTAATTTTATTTCAATAGTAAAACCTTCTTTTTTTAAGGTATCACTACTCTACAGCAGTATATTCAACATGGGCTGAATATAGGATGGATCACAGGAAGTTTCCTGGAAGTCAGCAGATGTGAGGCAAACACTACTTTCAAAGAAAAAAGAAAAGAAAAGAAAAGAAAAGAAAAGAAAAGAAAAGAAAAGAAAAGAAAAGAAAAGAAAAGAAAAGAAAGAAACTTAAAAAATAAAAATGCTCCCTAGTTAACAAGATATTAATACGTGATAACTAATTTGCTGTTTTCTAAGTCCCGCAAGTCCTCAAATAGAAGGAGACCTGTGCATGAATTTATTCTGAGGAAGATCCTGAATAAAGCAAGTGGTTACCATATTTCAGCTAATTTCCATACTACTAGCAAGGGATGACTTGGTGGCAAATAGGTAACTAAACCAAGACAAAAGCCACAATTTGGAAACGTGGTTATTATGGATTTAATGGGGTTTCCAGCTCCCTAGACCTCTGAGTGCTTCTGACAAGAGCCAGGAGACAATGAATAATGCTTTCCTATTTAGCCACATTTCTATTGCCCTCAGCCTCTTCCAGAGGACCAGCTATAGAATTTATAGTCTACCTGCCTCAAACATCAGGGTCCTGTGAGCCTTGGGTGTCACTAGCTTAATTCTGAACTATTATTTTGTAATAAGATATGTTTATATCCCTTAGTTCTGGGGCATGGGGAGTCCTGTTCAAAATTTCTTAGTGTTCACATTTTCCTCAATATTTTTTCTACCTTAATCAAAGTTGCATATTTTTATACAATTGCAGAATAAATAATTCTGATGTATGGTTTAAAATTTAGTCATTCTATGTACTTTTCACAGTCCAATTTTATTACATCAAAAATTTCCTCCAACTGCTAGAAAGTAAGGGGAATGTATCATCTCCCTTCTAATATGGTTGTGAATTAAAATATGGTACAAAAGACAAGTGGAGTGAAAAACCCCAAAGAGTCTATGTTGGACTTAAATCAGAAAAAAATTAGCTAATTCAAAATAGCTCATAATAAGTGTGTTTCTTTTGTCACTAAGATATAAAAGAACCCAGGATGTATTCATTAAACATCACAGCGGTGTCAGTAACTGATGAACTTCCAACTTGCTTCTTAACCATTTTCATTTTACTGGCCACGATGCTTGCCTGTGCTTTCCAGATCACAACAGGTCACACACTGGCTGCTCATGCCACAGGCCTTCTACGCATCTGTACTCCATGGCAGGAAGAAATCTATGTCCTCCTACATCTCTTCTGCAAGTATTCCATCTACCTCGCCCACCTCCCTTTCGGCCACAATTGTTTTCTCCTGGTGGATCCTGTCTTCCTTCTTCCAGGCTTCACTGACCTACTCTAAATCCAAATTAACCTCAAAGTAGGCTAGGAAATCAAATAATATTATCTGCATTTTTAGCCTTTATAAGCATTAAAGGGAGCGCAGAGAGAGTTAAAAGACAAGACACCACTTTAATTCAAATAGGGCCATCTGTGGAGTCCCAGCCAAATGTCAGCAGTCTGTATTGAAGATCCTGTGCATGTGCTGTAGTGGGAAGAGTGGAAAGAAGAGATAGAAATGCAGAATGGGAAAGACACTGAGGGATCTTTAGGATGGGCTTTTCCTATAAGCCAGTTTTACCAGTAGGTATCAAGAACTAGTTAGAGGCCAAATGCCAAAGTACTCCATTTGCTTAGGAAATCATCTGGGAAACTGCACTGAAGGATGCTCAGAAATGCAGTTCAGAAGCTTTGTGGTTGCTTGGCAGGGAAGATTTTAAAATCAGCATGTTTGTGGTGCACCTGGGGGGCTCATTTGATTGAGTTTCAGACTCTTGTTTTCAGCTCAGATCATGATCTTGGGGTCTTGGGATCAAGCCCTGTATCAGGCTTTGTGCTCAGCATGGTTCTCTTTTTTTGAGGTTCTCTCTCTCTCTCTCTCTCTCTCTCTCTCTCTCTCTCTCTCTCCTCCTGGCTCTCCTCTCCTCTAATTATATAAATAAAATTTAAAAAGAAAATAAGAAAACCTGTGTATTTGTATTGTGAATGTCACCTCTGGGACATCCAAAAAAAAGCTATTGGGCTTTGATACTTAAATGCCCAGAGTTTGGAATAAGAAAGTGTAGCCTTTAGAAACAGATATGATTTTAATGAAATATTATCACTAGTTTATTTCTTTCAAAGCCTAAAGTTCTGTTTCCAAAATTTCATAGTTCATCATTACAATTTGAGAGGCATCTCAGATTCTGAGAGACATTTTTTTCTGCAGATTATCCATAGGTGTTTTTATATGAGAATTCACAGAATCATAGAATATAAGTTAGGAAGGAAAAATAATATTCAAATCAAACACTTCTGACCCAGGAAACCTAACCCAGGACAGAGTGGGGGACTGGGCCCTTTAGTCTTGGTTCTGCAGGTATTTGTACGCTGTAAGGAAATAAACATGAAATTGGAAGATAGAGACCCAGTCCTCAGAGTGTAGATATTGTACCTAGAGATATTAGAATCACACATGAAATAGTGTAATAATGAACCTCCCAAGAATTTTATGCAGTAGTCCAGAGAAGGATCATGGGCATAAGGGGAAATGTATCTTCTTTGGAGAGTTTTCCCTAAGAGAGGAGAACACAAGTGATACAAAGATAATCAAGTCCTACCTTGAAATCATAGAGCCCTTGAGAGGGTTCATTTGTCAGTAGTCAATTTTGGATGTGTTAATTTTTTCCCATAGTCAAAGCATAACAAGTAAGTTACTGGGTATCTGTACATCTACCTCATAGCCAAAGATGTAGATCATTACCTATTGAATGTGAGCCATCAATAAACCCTCTCAATATTTCATGTGATTATTTCCAAAACACAGTCATGTCCATCCAAAACACTGGAAACTTACGGTGCCAGGGTTATCAAAGACAGGATTTCCTAATTACTTGGAGGATACAAATGGCTAGTCACTCATGAAAATATGTTGTATTACAGCAAAACAAACCCATGTGGTAAAACATTATGGCCTTTTATCTGAATTTTGGTACAACTTTAAAGTTTAGGTTAATGATTTCTTTCCTTAATACCAGGTAATATACTATGTATTTTTCATAAATCTTTTGTCTTCTCTTCCAAGATAAGGAAACTATACCTCCAAGTAACTGAAATCATTGAATAAGAGGCAAACATGAAAATTAGGGTAATTTGGATTTAAACTCAGTCCTCCTGGCTCTAAATCCAGGTCTTTTTCTCTATTATTAACAGCTTTTTCTTTTTAAAAAATATTTTATTTATTCATGAGACACACAGAGAGAGGGGCAGAGCCACAGGCAGAGGCAGAAATAGGCTCCCTGTGAGAAGCCTAATGCAGAACTTGATCTCAGGACCCCGGAATCATGACCTGAGCCAAAGGCAGATGCTCAGCTACTGAACCACCCAGGTGCCCCACCAACTTTTTCATAGACATTTCAAAGCTTATGTTCTGTCATCATTCTGTTTTCTAATATTAATTTATTGTGCATCTGTGTTTGATGGCAAGCTAAGTAATCTATATAAACCTCAATTTACTTACATGAAAAATAGAAATAATATCATAATATATATTTGTTATAGAGTTAACTCCAAATAGTAAGTGAAATTATTGTAAAGTGCTCAGTCCCGTGTCTGACACTGTTAAATAAATTACAGCTATTAATACCTTTACTCTTGGAGAAGATGAATTGAAAATTCAAAAGCGAACATTTGAAAGTCTTTTAAGAGGAAGAGTCTGCCCATGGGGTGAATGATGTGGATGTCATTATGGGTGTGATCATTTGTGAGTGCTAGGGAGCTAGGCTGACCTAACAGTAACTATGTTTGGGCTATGGTCTTGCTTATTATATATTATATAATTATATGTGTAATATAAATGACATATGCATGTATTTATATATATATATACACACATGTATATGTGTGCATGTTTTGTTATTAAAGGATAAATTGCTTATTCTTGCTTAAGCTCAGAATTAATCCAGGCCAATTCAGGGGCACAGTGGATGACATGTTTGTCTCCTCAAGGCAAAAGTGTTTCCAATGGCAAACTTGCAAACTATTTGAATATGAAATCTTAAAGTTCATTCTAATGTTTCAAATGCAAAAAACCCTTCATTCCCAGGAAGGCTGAGGAGATTTTGACGCCTGAAAATAAAGAGTTGCTTTCAAAGAACTCTAGGAAGAACAATCTCGTGATATGGATAGTAATATTTGTAGTCTCTCTACAGGAAAGACAAAAAAAAAAAAAACTCTAAAAAAATCAGCACATGTAAAGCATTTCTTATTCATCAGTCCAGATGACCAGTGAAAATAAGTTTGCATCAACCTAGTGGCATTCTTACATAGAGCTTTAAAAACTGAATGTTGCAAATGTCAACTTCAACAAACCCCATGGGCCTTTCTTTCAACCAAACACAAATACTGAAGTGTACAAGAGCATCTGAAGGTACGTAGTTTGGAATATTGTTTTATGTAGGAAGCAAAGGAATATTTATAAGCAAACACCTGACCTTCTCCAAGATACTTTTTGATATAATGTGTTTCACATTTTGCTTTACCAAGAGACTTTTTTGAAGATTTCTCTAGAATGGATGACAATGATGAAATTTGTTAGGACCACAGACCATTGCCAGCCCTTATGTTATCTCAAAAGAAAGCATGGGTAAGAGAAGATCAAGCTTGTTCCCTATCACAGGAAGAATACTTTCCATAGAAGCATCAAGACCCAAGTTTTATCTCTCTCATAAAATCTCTGCCTATCTCCCCTCTCTTAACTTCGACCACACTTAATTGCTTTTGGAGCATACTCTGGTCACATTTCTCTTCTGTTTCTTAAATGTACCAAGAGTATGTCTGTCTCCCTTGGGTCCAAGCTTTATCTTCTTTCCAAGTTCCCCCTCTCCTTCCCCTCTCTGTTTCATTTATTTCCATTATTCAGAATAATGTTCACATCTGCAGAATAGATTAATTAATATTCAAAATACAGAATATCTTCAAAGTCCAATATAAATTAAGTCCCCTTGTTTTTCATAGTGGTCTGGACTATTCCTCCATAAGAATTTGATCCTGCATTATGTGTTTGATTATTTAGTATTTGGTCCCTCATTTTACTGGGAGTTAAAGGAAGGCAAGAGTCTTCTGTGTTTTATTTGTTAATGTAGTGGTAGGACCTAGCACAGTGGCCAGGACAGAGTAATAATTAGTGTCATTTGAATCAATAAATGGATAGGTACGGTTTGTTCTTACTTCCTAATTCCCCATTTTGTGGAACCTCCACACAGTTTTCCAGGGTGGCTGCACTAGTTCACATTCCCACCAACAGTGCAGGAGAGTTCCCCTTTCTCCACATCCTCTCCAACATTTGTGGTTTCCTGCCTTGTTAATTTTCCCCATTCTCACTGGTGTGAGGTGGTATCTCATTGTGCTTTTTTTTTAATAATAAATTTATTTTTTATTGGTGTTCAATTTTTTTCAAAAAACTCCCCATTTTGTAGAATCAGTTTGTTATGATTGTCTTGTTGCCCCCTGTATTCTGTAAGCTCCATGATAGCAGAGATGCATTCTTAAGCCTTTTGAAGACTAACACTATGTCTTTTTCACAAGGAGACCAATGGTATTTTTTGCTCGACATTTGAAGTGTTCTGACAATAAACTTTATTTTTTGTTTTTTAAAAATAAACCTTTTTTTTTTAAAGATTTTATTTATTTACTCATGAGAGACACAGAGAGAGAGAGAGGCAGAGACACAGGCAGAGGGAGAAGCAGGTTCCATGCAGGGAACCCAATGTGGGACTCAATTCCAGGACTCCAGAATCACGCCCTGGGCTGAAGGCAGACGCTAAATAGCTGAGCCACCTGGGCTGCCCGACAACAAACTTTAAATATCTCATGGAGTAAGTTTACAAACATTATGGAGAGTTTTGCTTCTACTTAGGATGTTAAAAGCTGGTGGAAATGCAATATAAGATAGCTACATAGAAAATGAGTGAGTGGAGTCTCTCTGAACTTATGTGTGGGACTCCAAGATACTGCAGTATAATACGAATTTATGCTAACTACTATAGCTGTCTTCCTGTCTGATGTGCATGTCTAGTGGCAAGAAAAAACAATGCTACAGGTATGAAACAAGAATCTATTCTTCAGGAAACTATAATCCATTATTATTATGAAATTGAAATAGAGTTTGAGAAACACTTGGGTAAGATGTTGAGATCACAAGAGGTTGAGGGTCAGATCTGGAGAAGCAGAGACCAAAAATAGCACCAAGGTTTGCCACAGGGCCCTAACCTCCACATCAATGGCAATGAATACCCCCTCCCCCCAACTCGTACACCTGACCTTTCATTTAAAGACAGTTTCTACCTCTGGATTATGTGGATTTAATAAGGTGGAGGTCAGTAATTTTGCTCTCTCTACCTCTCTCAGGAGTGCTCCTCTGTGCTGAATAGTGATGAATCTGCTAAACCATTTAGCCAGGCATTTGCATGCCAATTGTAAGTAAAAAATGCTCTGATGAAACTGTTGAAGTGAGATTTTTCCCCTCATAAATATATGAAAAATGAAATAGGAGAAATGCTATGTCTAGTCATATGAAGCTGAGATTTTTGTTCAGTGATTTTAATGAATGTGTGGACTTACTTTAACTCCCCCTTCCAGGAATTGATTGCCAGATAAGATCATTGCCAAGCCTCTGCAGTATCCAGTTCTCCCATTACACACACAAAAAGGGATTTCATTTCCATTCCTTTTTTATTGGTATGACATTTCCAGTGCTCCATTAAGAAAATATAGAAGCTGTATACTAACAAACACATACCAACATTCTTGGGCTTTTCTTCCTAGAAAATAGTCTCCCTTGAAGAGACATTGTGATTGGCTGTCACCCACTTAGAGTTCTGAATAAAATGAGTAGATATGAATTTTAAAATGATAGTAATGTCCAGAATGGTAAAATTAAGTACTATCTGAAGACAATTCTGGCCTGATAATATACCAGAGTTTTCTGTAATTTCTCTTCTTGCTTCATTTCAATGGAACTAGCAAAAAACAAGTTTTGTTTCTCAAATACCCAGGAACATTGGGAAAAGATGTTTGGAAGCAATATTTTGTCAATTAAAGGCAAGACTGAAGGATCCAGCCCCTTTATGTAATTGGTTTATTCTCTAAGATAGCTGCCTGGAGAGTCTTAATTAGTGCTAAAACCTTGTTGATGTCAAAGAATTAGTACAATTACAGATCCCCACTTGTCTAGAGCAACAAAATGCATATGCTCCTAGAAAGGCTCCTATGGCCATTCCGAATTTTAGTATCAAACCACTTTGGTCTTGGACATACTTATGGACTTGTTACCTGTTTTAAAACTATTCTTCAAGAAGAATGGCAAGTAGGTCACCCTCATTGTAAAATATCTGTAACCTTACCAATCTTCTACTTTGGTACCTTAAGTGCCTCTTCCATAAAGAGCAAAATGCAAACTCCTGTGATTTCAAAATAAAACAATGAAAATCTGGCTTCAGTTCCTTTTATTATGCAATTAGAACTCTGTCCTATGTCCCATTTCATTTTTGCTTTGGTTCTCTGAAAGATCATTAGTGAGTTTTATATTTCATGACCTTATATGTTTTAAATGTTTTATCTCAGTCCTATCATTATTACTCAGTATTGCTTAATTCTTACTTTTCCTCTGGTCATTATATTTAGCTTTGTTTGAGCTTTGTCTTCATTGTTTTGGGATTTATAGTCAGTGAGTTTTGTCCTGTTTTGGTATTTGTACATTTTATTAAACACTACTTTAAGTGGCTTTTTGAAATCTCTTAAGGAAAGAGGAATAACTGATACCTATAAATAGACTGGGCGTTTATAGAAAGCAAAATACTTTCACATAAAAGTCAAAGTTCCAGTAAAGAGAGCATCATGTATAAGGCACTCCTTGTGTCTCATAATACTTTCAACACAAGAAGTACTACATTATTTCAATCAGACCCTATGTATGTGAAGTGAAGGTAGAGAAAGGCCAAAGTACCTAATTTCATGACTTTAGGTAACCAACACATTTTCTTCACAGGCATTGTGTAAACTTAAAATGTATAATGTAATCTATAGTTTTGATGTTTTCTAAATCCTGTAGTGGAAGTGGGGAAGGCATGAATTTGGGTAGGTTTTAGAGTTAAATGTCTTGGGTTAGGTACCTCAGTTCTTTCACTGCTATGAGACTATTAATAAGGTGCTTGAACTTTATCAACCTTATTGTCTTTAGCTGTGAAATGAAGATAGCGCTAGAATCTGCATTTAGTCATGTGTTCAATCAACAATGATTTAGTGCTTATTAGTGTAAATTAATTTCATTTCTTACTAGCTCATTTGATCTTTTTTCTAAAGAATTTTTCTTACTTTAGTGAGAGCATGAATAATGGGGGGCAGAGGGAAAGAATCTCAAGCAGACTCCCCACTGAATTGCAGAGCCCAAGGCATGGCTCCATCTTATGACTCTAAGACCATGACTCCAGCCAAAACCAAGAGTTGGACACTCAACCTATTAAACCACCCAGGTGCCCCAAATCATTTCATCTTTATTGTTGCCCTATGATTTTGGTTTAAAATAGTGGAAAGAATCCAATGCTCAGGAAGACTGGACCAAGATCATGCAGTTAATAAGAAGCACACGGGCTCTGAGATTTTCTGCCTTTTAATTGAGCTGATATTGAAATCCATCCTTTGGAATTGTAAAGTGTAAGTGTCCCTTTAGCATGCATCTCATCTGGAAAGTCTTTGCTTACCTCCTTCCTGAGGGTTCACCTACCGTTTCTTTGTGCTTCCTTAGCTGCACCCTGGTTCTTTCTCACAGGGGGTAGTACCCCATTGCATGGCAATCATCCATGTGTCTGTTTCCTCTCACTGGACTATAATATGTTTGAAGGAAGGGATTGATCTAGCCTTTGTACTATCAGGACCATTATTATAACTCAATCAACATTTGCTTAATGAGTAAATGAGTATGCGAATGAATTAATATAATTTGCTTCATATTTAGATTCCTCCAAAGCAGAAGCTCATCTGCATGAGACTATGAGAGGTATAGCAGACATGGCTGTTTTTCTTCCCAGTAACCCGCCAACTTTTATTCTCCTTTATATAACCTTTATTTTACTTTGGCCAGTGAGGTGGCAAACTAAAATATTCAATTTCCCAGTTTTTCTTGAAGGTAAGAGAAGCCAAATGACAGTACTTTCCTAGGAAATATAAGCAAATATCTACTGGGAATTTCTGGAAATAATTTGTTTTCTAATGCAAGCATTACCATTTATTGTTGCTTCTTTCTTTTCTTCTACATGGAATACTGACATGAGCCAAAAGGAGGAGAAGCCTACTTGCAAGTTGAGAGTGAAATCCCTGAGCTAAGTTAAGGAAAATAGAAGGAGCCTGATTCTTTGAGCAGCTGCACAAGCCCAAGATTACCTAGCTCTGGGTTTCATTACATGACGAACATCAATAATCTCCATTTGGCTAAGCCATTATAATAGGTTTTCTGTTACATACAGTCTAATAAAATCCATAACTGACAGCATCTAAAAGATTGCTTGAACTAATTGCTTCGGAGAGAACAAATGAATATGTGTATAACTATGGCAGGGAATAGGAAATTCTCTATTTTGTTTCCAAAACTTAATTAGTATAGGAGTCAGGATCCTTTTCTAGGAAGAAATGATAAATTTTGCAGTGCACTTTGCTAGGGTTAAGTGATCACTTGTGTGAAGTTCTAGAATGCAGGCGTGTCCAGAGACTGCTATGTGAGATACCTCAAATATACTCTGTAAGATTTTGTCTTTTAAACATGCACAAATTCATGGCCAATCCCAGCTCCAACTTGAAAGAAAGATATGTACGAAAGAAAGCAACATTGGACTAAAAAGTAAAAGTCATCTGTTACAGACTTAGTTTTTGTCACTTGATGGCCAAGTTATGTAATTTTTAAATGAGTTTCAAATCACTGAGGAAAGCAGCCACCACCTGTCACCCATTTTCCACTGCAATTGAGACCTTATCCTGAAATTAAAACTCCTCTGTTTCCTCATTTACCCTTCCAACTGCTGCCTACTGAGACTCATGGAATTGGCATCTTAAAGGAACCCACACATCCCTTCACACTCTTGAAAACCACAGCCAACCACCCCTGCTTTCTCGCAATTGTTCCCAGGACTGCTTGTCTTGAGCTGTCATCATTATTCACGCAACACCCCCACTGAGCAGGGATCAAGAGAGTGAATTGTCTGAGCTTGCTCATGAGTAAGTTGAGCTGTAAACTCTGAAAAATTGAGTTGTGTAGAGAGAGCCCAGAGTTTTACAGATTGTATTTCTAAGAAGACTTGGAGACAGCTGCATTCTCTATCCTCATCATTTGGTGAAAGATCAAACACCCTCTAGGAAGATGCCTCTAGGGAGGCAGTAACTACTTTGGTGATCCTTCCTTCCTATCACTGTCTGGAGAGCCCATTCTTTTAATGACACAACATATGTAGGGGACATGCTAACAATACTAAATATGACAATTATAATAATTGTAAATCAGATGGTTGTTGGAGCCTCTGGCCCTAAAGATCTAGGCAAAATTGCTTTAAATGTAGGACATACACAATTCCATGGCCTATGGGGGGGTCCCCAAATCCCCAAAAGATTTCTGTGAAATTCATGTGGGCTTCAGTTTCCTTGACCTCTTCTGCTTCTTGGGGCTGGTATCTTTGTTTGCTTCCTGGACACTGATCCAGATTTTAAACTCAATCTTCCAATGCATTCCCCATCAATCCTACCAACACTTATTTTACATCTCTGAAAACTTAGAAGTCATGAAGAAATCATCAATCATGTGACAAGTTAAATAGTAATCAATTTGATAGTTTTCATTAGACATTATCTTCCTGAAGTCCTTTTTAGCACCTTACAACCTGGAATCCAGACCCTTCCCTACCAACTTCTCCTTTCTTTTGTGTAGCCAGCCTTTCACTTTGCCCTAGACTCGCCATCAGAGAGTATCCTGGGATAAGAACACAACAGTCATGCATCACCAGATCTTCAACAATGCAGAGACTCCGAAACCCTGGATGTGTGTATGTATGTGTGTGTGTGTATGTGCATGTGATAGTTCTATCAGTAAGGATCTCTCCATTCACCATAGTCTGTAAGTTTTAGAAATTATAATCAATAAGGTACCAGATATTCTAGTATGCTGGCATCCAAACCACTTTTTCTGGATTAACTTTTATCTCTTGGATGATATTAAGTCTATCATCAGACCAAAGTCTTAACATTAGCCCAGCCACTAGAATCCTTACGAACCTTGAGTGTTTGTAGAGCACTCTATGTCAGTGTGATATAGAGGTGCAACGAATTTGAAACTATATCTTATTGGGTTAGCATGCAGTTTTGGAACATAAGTCATTTTTCTATATCCTAAACTAGTACAAAAATAGTCTACTTTAAGAAAATATCCAACCCAAATCTCTAAGCTTATACCCTGAGAAAGGTGATACATAAATATAATACATTTGTCTTCTTTATCAGGAATATTTATGTCTTATTATATGTTAAAGATTATAACAATATGTAATATGAACATGTGAATGTAGCCAAATATCTTACAATATAAAACAACAATTTTAGCACCTACTCCATGCCAGGCATTTTTCTAAGCATTCATGGGAATTATCTCAGATAATGTCACAATCCAGTGAAATAGGTACTTTTGTCACCCATATGTACTTTATTTTCTGGGATACAAAGCCTGAGTTTTAACCCTTATGCTGTGTCCCAGTATAAGGATTTTTTAAAAATTCTAATTCCAGTATAGTTAACATACAATATTATATTAGTTTCAAGTGTATATACTAATTCAGCAATTCTATGTATTACTCAATTCTCATCATGAAAAGTGTAATCTTAATCCCCTTAATCTATTTTATCAATCTCCCTACCCAAACTCCTCTCTTGTAACCATGAATTCCTTCTCTATAGCTAAGAGTCTGTTCCTTATTTTGTCTGTTTTTTCCTGTGTTCATTTGTTTTTTTTCTTTTTCTTTCTTTTTTTAAAAGATTATTTATTAATGCGAGACACACAGAAAGAGGTAGAGATATAGGCAGAGAGAGAAACAGGCTCCCTGTGGCAACCCTGATGTGGGACCTGATCCCTGGCCCCCAAGACCATGAACTGAGCCAAAGGCAGACACTCAACTACTGAGCCACCCAGGTGCCCTTGTTTTGTTTGTTAAATGCAACATATGAGTGAGATCATATGCTATTTGTCTTTCTCTGACTGACTTATTTCACTTAGAATTATATACTCTAGATCCATCCATGTTGTTGCAAATGACAAGATTTCATTGTTTTTATGGTTGAATAATATTCCATTCTATAGATATACCACATCTTCTTTATCAATTTATCTATCAATGGACATTTGACTTGGGCTGCTTCCATAATCTGGCTTTTGTACACAATGCTGTAATAAACATATACAATAAGCATATCTTTTTGAAATAGTGTTTTCATACTTTTTGGATAAATACCCAGTAGTGGAATTGCTGAATCATATGATAGTTTTATTTTTAACTTTTTGAGGACCATCTAGGCTGTTTTCCACACTGGCTGCACCAGTTTGCATTCCCACCAACAGTACACGAGGGTTCCTTTTGCTCCACATCCTCGTAAATACTTGATGTTTTGTCACCCCTAGTTTTCATATTAAGAAACTGAGGCTCAGAGATATTAGATCAATAAGATCATAAACATAATTGTGCAAAACTGAGATTTGAATACAGATTTGTGTGGATCTGTACAGTACATCTAACTTCTAACATTTGGTTTGCAAATATTTTTAGTGGACATAGCCATTGAATAAAAGTGGCTCACATGGTTAGATAAATTTAAAATAGTTAAGGGAACTAATAAATGGGGTCAATTTAGGGGTTATAGGTTCAAACAAAGCAAGAAAGTATGTTCCTGACAGCACGTCCATTTATATAAGCCTTGTCAGCATTGAATACTCAAACTGGTGAATTCCTAATCCAAAGTGAAGAAAGAGTAGGTGTTCAATACTTACAAGCTTATTCTTTTTATTTATTTATTTATTTATTTATTCATTTATTTATTCATTTATTTTACTTACTTATAAGCTTCTTGATTGCTATACCTAGTCATTAGCAACTGCCCCACCCACAACTCCATCACCAACTGCACTACTCTAGTGGGGAAGCTGTTGGAATGTAACAGTCCATCTGTTCACTTGAGAATAAAGGATCTATCTGCTCCCATTCCAATGTGTGCTGCTTTTACATCATTAAATACAGCACCAGAGGTAGGCTCTGGTATTTCCTTCACTTTTTCTGTCATTTCAAGTTGGAGATCCTAAAACGAACTCTAATGAAGTTTATTATCCATCCACATCTCAGATACAATACGCAATACCTAGGAACCGCACACAGATTCCCAAGTGTGGCTTCATTAGGTAATGTGACTATCTAAGAATAAAAGTGTCCCACTGACTAATAAATGATATCTAAAAGGTAACAGGTTACACTCTGCTGTCATCATGTCTTCTTTTCTAAAGTTCACTCCACATGAGCTCTACTGCTCTGCTGCATTTGGTTGGATAAATATTCTCCCCTTTTTGTTCTCTTTGGAACATAAGCATTGTATGTGAATGTGTTTTTTTTTTGGTATAAAAATTATTCAGTGTTCCATTAATGAGATAACGTATTTATGTATTATGACAATAAACACAGCTGCGAAATGGACCATAAAGAAATAGATGACTTGCAGATTTCTGTGCCCAATGTGTCAACTGTAATTGAGAAATAAATTAAATGATCCATCTGCTTCCCATCATGTACTCCTTTATTTTTGTCAGTATCCATGGTTTTTAAAACCAGTCAGAATTATTTATACTAATTACTTACTAAAAAAAGGAAAATCCATATAGAAATTAAATGACTTTGTAATGCAATTTTGCCAACCCTTAACATACTGTTCTTCTTTCCAACACTCAAATCTAATGACTATGATGAACTCTTTCTCCTTATTAATAGTTTTCACTTTATCATGCCAATACTATTGAATTTTCTCTTTATTACTGTCTTATAGGCACTGCTAAAATAATGTATCATATAATAGACTTAACGGTAATCTAATCTATTACCCTGGTAGTGCTTGCCAAGGAAAAAGAAAACAAACAAACAAGGAATAAAAATAAAATAAGCAAGTGAACAAAAAACCTATTTAATGTAGGTTACAATGGCAAGACTCAATCTGCTCACTAGTAATATTCATAGGTTAGGGTTAAAATAGCCAACAGCCACTGGAACTAATTAAATATAATTGTACAATTTTTTTTCCTACTTTGATGTTATAATTATGCCATTGAGAAACTACACATCAGTGCTGGGAAAAGAAGAAATTTCTTTGCTTTCACAAATATTTTCCCGTTCATACTTCTTTATTCTGGAAACTTTGTTTCCTTGGGCCTCCAGGGATACTCTGAGATAATCCTATAAAATATTTGTAGCATTTGGGGTGATATGGAGGGGAATAAAAATGGGAAACTCCTTTTCAAAGGTATTTATTGACATCATTTTCTGTTTTTTAAATTACAAATGAAATCTATGTTCACCATTAAAAACTGAAGGGATATAACACATAGAAAACCAAAAGAAAAGAAATATTATGCTGAGTGAAATAAGTCAATTGGAGAAGGACAAACAGTGTATGTTCTCATTCATTTGGGGAATATGAATAATAGTGAAAGGGAATATAAAGGAAGGGAAAAGAAATGTTGGGAAATATCAGGAAGGGAGACGGAACATAAAGACTCCTAACTCGGGGAAACGAACTAGGGGTGGTGGAAGGGGAGGAGGGCGGGTGTTGGAGGGGAATGGGTGATGGGCACTGAGGTGGACACTTGACGGGATGAGCACTGGGTGTTTTTCTGTATGTTGGTAAATTGAACACCAATAAAAGTTAATTAAAAAAAAATAAAAAATAAAACATGGGTTTAAAAAAAAAAAAAGAAAAAAAAAAGAAAAGAAATATAAATCATCTCCACCCTAAATAAGCAAATATTTACTTTGCTTACTTGTTACTACCTCTAACATCTTATTTATTCTGGCAGTGTTTATCTGTGCAATTTTTAAAAAAATAAATTGAGATGCTGTGAGATGGTTTCATAGCTTATTTTCCTCAATTAACAAGATGGTACATTTTCCATATTTATAGATGTAGATTCATATAATCATTTTAATGTTGCATAGATACAAATTATGCTGCCAATTCTCCATTGATATGTATACAGTTTACCCTTTAAACAACATGGGAGTTAGGGGTATCAACCCTCACTCAGTCAAATTTCTGCACATAACTTTTGACTCCCCCAAACTTAACTACTAATAATCTACTATCAACTGGAAGCTTTATTAATAACATAAAGAGTCAATATATATTTTGCATTATTTGTATAATATACTGTATTCTTACAAAAAAGCCAGCTAGAAAAAGTGTTATTAAGGAAATCACAAGACAAAATACATTTATAATACTGTACTATATCAGAAAAAAATCTGAGTAAAAGTGGACCCATGCAGATCAATCTTGTATTGTTCAAAGGTCAAATCCATTAGCTATGTGAGTGTGTCCAGTGTATTTGGTTCAGTTTCTTTCTGATTGCTCTCTCAGAGTCTAGTGGGAGGAGTGACATGGGATGTCCCTCTAAAATGAGGATGCTTTAGACCCATGCTAGAAGCTCTATGGATCAGTGACAGCAATTCTTCTACCCTGATCTTAGAAATTACTTTTTTTCTAGTTTTATTGAAGTATAATTGACAAAGAAAATGATATAACTTAGGGTATATAACTTGATGTGGTGTATCACATATACACAGACATGAAATAATCATCACAATCAAGCTAATCAAGATATCTGTCACCTTATATAGTTACTATTTTTTCTTTTTTCTTTTTTTTTTGTGATGAGAACACTGAAGAATTACACTCTTAGGACATTCAGGTATACAACACAGTATTGTTAACTAAAGCCACACTGCTATACAAAGTTTCAGTTATGCGAGATGGCTACCTTCTAAAAGTTACTCTTTTTAAAAACTAGATAAACCAAGGCAAAGCTATTTTTAAGATTTTGAGAGTAAATTATTTTTTCCATGTCTCTAGTCTCGGCATTTCCTGTTGTTGCACAAGCCAAATCCTCTGCCTAGTCGAGGTCTTGAGATTTCTGTCTGTGACAGGGACTATTGTGGTGGGTGTAGGGGAAGCAAGTAAAGTCAATTTCTATTTACCACTATGTCTCTACCTTAACAGTTGCTCTTACCTCAGCCCAGGGTATCCTGCAGAAGAGCTTTTTCACTCAGGATATGTGTGCTTTGGGGCAAGCTGCTTCACTTGTCTCTATCTCTCCATTTAGCCATTTTTTATAATGGAATAATAGTAGTTCCTACCTTATGGGACATATATAATAAAGGAATTCATAAAGCACTTATTAAAGTATCCTGCCTCTTACCAAGTACTTAAAAAATGTCCATTCTCATCGATTAAACTTTAAATATCTCTATCCTTCAAATTCCAGCTCAACTATCTCCTTTAGGAAAACTTTCCTGTACCCTCGGACAGATCCGAGCATTCTTTCTTTTGACCTCCCATTTCCCCAGGGTTTCTCTTTTTACAAAGCATTGTAATTAAATATATTCATTTCCCTTGCTAGACCATATATTCTTAAGAAGCAAGCTATCTCCTTCTTTCTGTTCATTTCTGGCTAAATAGTATCCTCACCAACACCATTACCTCCCCACCATACATACAGATTTATTTCTTAATTCCACAAATCTGTCAATCTTACCATATGGAAAAATGGTTTTGCAGATGTAATTAAGTTAAAGATCTTGAGATGGGAAGATATACTGGATTATTCAGGTGGGTATGATATAATCACAAGGATCCTTAGAAATGGGAGGCAGAGGGAGATCAGAGTGAGACACAGGAGACAGATGACAGAACATAAGGCAGAGTAACACAGTAATGAGCCCAGAAATGCCAGCAGCCTCTGAAAATGGAAGAGGTAAGACAAAGATAGAAGCCTCCAGTGGGAACCAGCCCTACTGACACCTTGATTTTAGCTCCATAAGATTCATTTCCGATTCTGACCTCCAGAATGCAAAGAAAATACATTTGTGTTGTTTTAGGCCACTAAGTTTGTGGTGATTTGCTACAGTAGTGATAGGAAATGAATGCACCATCCAATATGATTATTAGCACATTATAAATGTTTAATAAATATTTAATGAATAAGTCCATTATAAACACAACACAAACTATAAGAAGAGTCCATTTAATCATATCAATTGAGGAGGTCTTAATAAGTTCATAGGAAAAAAGGAAAATAACAATTTCAGAGCTATGTTTTTTCCCCTGGAAATAAAACACATTTTAAAACTGTGGAAGTTAAATTATAATTCAGTTTCATGTGCCCATCACTTAGAGGTCAGAGTGGATTCTCCAATGGTAATTTAATACAACAGGAAAAATAAATCATGACAAATGAGAAAACACTGACTAGGATTTTTTTTTCCATTTTATTTTGTTGTGATGGTACCATAAATCCCTAGAAAATGTGATGATTGATTATACACTATGTTTATGAAACAAACCTCAGCTCTAAGGGGCCTAAACTTGCCTAAAGAAGCATTAGTAGTGTCCAACCACATGTTGCTGCCCAGTCCCTTCTCTGCTTTCTGATATAAATATCTGTTCAGGACATGCCCACACAAAATAATCACTATATTAAGATGGCAATTTAGGAAGAATGACATAGAACAGATTCTGTCTTATGATTTATAATTTATAAGAGATACTCCTCGTTCACCCATATGGAAACATAGAACTCTGAGTATAAGTTGCTGCCAATTTCTGAAACTAGCCCTGCCAGTATTTCAAAGTAAAAATTAGGATGATGTTTCTACCACAAAAATGGAATTGGCCAAATTTTTCTTTCTATCTTGCACTTCTTCTCCCTCTGTGATTCTTGGGATTTGTTTTCTCTGGAGTTACACAGGCAGCCAATCACATTGTGTATATCGAGTGCCTGAGAGCCTATCATTTACCTCCTATGCAGCACTGTTGAGATTAGAAACAGAAAAATCTGTCATGACATACATTAAGAGTCTGGGCAGGTCAGTTCTCAGGCATATGGTAAGAATGAAAAATACCAAAGGATAGAATCTATGTTCCTGAATGTTGTTCTATTGTCCCAAGAATATCTAAAGACTCCAGTATATCCTTTCCTAAGCATTAAATCTATGAAGTAGCTATCCAAGTGATCAGTGTTCCCCATCAAGGCAGGCCAGGCTCACAAATCACATGGCTTCCATGCTGCAGGCAAAGTTCTTCTTTCTCACTAAGTGTAAAGATCTCTTGGACAAAGCCTTGAGCCGAGAATCAATAAACCTACATTCCATTCCTGAGTGTTGTCATTAATGAAGATGCTTTTGGCTACAAATAATGGAAAACTCAACACCACTGGCTTAAACAATGAACAGATTTATCATGTGAAGAGTTTGGCAGTTCAAGGATTATTAAGACAGAAGCTTAACAGCCTCCTCGCAACTGTGCTTTGTCTCTGCTCACCAGCCTCACTGTGTTACCCTTATCCATCAGATGAGCTTCTCTAATGTTCACAAACTACCTGTTAGAGGTTCATATATCATACAGGTATGAAAAGATCTAACCAAAGAAATACTACAATCTCTTCTCTTGTGTTTCTTTTTAAGAGAAAGACATTTTACTCAGAGAGCCATCCAGAGGATTGTTCATCAGTCACATGGATCTCCTTAAACTAATCACAGGAGAAAAGGAAAAAAGGAAAGTGAGAAAAGAAAAAAAAATGGCTAATTTGGCTTAAAGTAACCAATATCTCCCCTCTAAATCACATGTGAAGAAGTTAACATCTAGCACTGATCCTTGGGCAGGAAAATAGAATGGTTATTATACTACATCACTGACTAGTTGTACAAATACAAAAGGCTTATATAAAATTAAAATATATATAATGGAAGCATAACTTATATCTGATAATTCTGGAGTCACTGAACTCATCTAATTCAACAGATATTTATCTAATGTACCTGTTAAGGATAGATTACTAACAGAGATCTGCAAAGGCATCAGAGTTTGTACTCTTAGGAATTACATGTGCTTATGGGGCACCTGGGTTGGCTCAGTTGCTTAAGCCTTTGACTCTTGGTTTTGGCTAAGGTCATGATCTCAGTGTCATGAGATTAAGCCTCATGTGGGGTTCCGTGCTGAGTGTGGAGTCTGCTTGGGATTCTCTCTCCCTGTCCTGCCCCTCCCACCTGTGCTCTCTTTCTCTCTATAAATAAATGAATACATCTTTAAAAAGAAAAGAATTACATGTGTTTGTGGAGAATTTAAGAGAAGTGCAAGAACAGCTATAAGACAGGCTCATTATATAAAGCCACACAAGAAATATAAACTCAATTAAACCTAAATTAGGAGGATATCTAGTTC
The DNA here is from genome assembly GCF_048418805.1 of Vulpes vulpes. Lineage (NCBI taxonomy): Eukaryota > Metazoa > Chordata > Mammalia > Carnivora > Canidae > Vulpes > Vulpes vulpes. Next base: position 96,824,729 of record NC_132794.1, read on the forward strand.
AGGTTCAAAAGAGGTCAATGAGTCAAGATAGATTTCATAGAAGCAGTAGCATTTTAGACAGCACTTAAAGGCTGGTTAGGATTCAACAGGTTGAGATGGTAAGGGACAGCCCTTCATATGAAGAAACAGCATAGGTGTGATGGAAAGTTATATCTGCCTCTTAACATCAGGTCATTATTTTCTTAATAAAAATACCACAGTTAAAAAAAAAATACCACAGTTGTTTTCTGTAGAAATACCTGTCCTACTTAAATGCTTTTTAAATTCATATAGCTTCATAAATCCTTGCTATATGAAGTGTATGTGATCACAAGTACGTGTGGAGTGTATGTGATAAAGGGCATGTGATTACTCCAGAAGTGTATGTGATCACAAGCATGTGATCTAGGTTCCTTATTCTATTTTCCTGTCCATACTGCTTGTTCAGATCCAACCAGAATTCAGATCCAATCAGAATTAATCCTGAGACTTTTTTAAGTACTGAAAAAATTGGTATCTTTGTCACTGAATTTGAACGTGGTGTATATAGACAGACCTAAAGTTTTTTATAGAAATTTTGCAATTGCAAAAAGATCGAAAAAACAGAGTCAGAAAATGGACATACTGAGATCTGATCACACCTTTTGATCCCCTAGTTTAATCCTCACTCAAAATTAGGTGACTAGTTTCTTCCCTTATTTGGGTCACAAAATGTGTTCTTTTATCAAGATTCTTTTAAAATTTTTGTGCTGAAAATCTGATTTTAGTCAAACATTCAGTCACTTATAATATATGGATCCAATTGATTATTGAACACATGTATAACATTGGAGAATAAAAAAAATTCTCTGTTGGGCAGGCCCAATGGCCCAGCGGTTTAGCACCGCTTTCAACTGGGCATGATCCTGGAGACATGGGATCGAGTCCTACATCAGGCTGCCTGCATGGAGCCTGTTTCTCCCTCTGCCTGTGTCTCTGCCTCTCTCTCTCTCTCTCTGTGTGTCTCATGAATAAATAAATAAAATCTTTTTAAAAAATTCTCTGTAATTGACATTTTTATCTAGTGTGAGTCTGCACTTCACATTTTCATGAAAAACAATCTAGAAGAGAACTCTTTTTATGATTTAAGAGGCTGAAAAATCATTTGCTTCTTTTCCTATAGGGAAGTAGAATCTAATTCTATCTTGTTGGATACAATGTGGTATTAGTGACTTGCTTTACCAAACATATATGATGAAGCAATGTTCTAGGCATATGATGCTAGGTCATTACAAGTCCTGTAGCTTCTGTTTGGGCCTCTTGAAAAACTCATTGAAAGTGCTAAGGTCACAAGTAAGAAAAAAAACCCTGAAAATCCATGCTTGAAAAGCAAAATGTAAATGTTTAGCTTGAGACTATCACTTGAGCCCAGAATTCCAGCTATCCACATCCAGGTACAAGAAATAAGAATCCATGTTGGACCTTGCAGACCAACTCATTCTACATATGAATATAATTCATTGACCTACATTAGTACTATGTGAACAGAAGGATGACACAGCCAATCCTTGCTCACAGTCCTGCCTCACAATATTTATAATTTAAGCCACTAGGTTTTAGAGTAGTTTGTTACTCAGCAATCACTTATTGGAATAGAATTTGGTAATTGGAAGTGGGGTGCTTCTACAACAAAACCTTACAAAGTCTAACATTGAAATAGGACTGGGCAGCAAGCACGCTGAAAGAGTCTCAGGCTGACTAGTAATGAAGACTTGATAAAAAGCAAAACTTGTAATGTGGTGGCAGAAAGTTTGACAACATCGTCCCCTGGGGTAAAATGGAAAATATAAACTAGGATGAACTTGTGATTTGGCTAAGATGATACCTACATATATCATTGAAAGTGCTATCTGGTCTCTTTCAGTGACAGATGATAAAATATGGATATCTATCTATCTATCTATCATCTATCTATCTAGAGAGGTTTTAAACAAAGAACTATTCAGACTTTAGGCAAAATTATATGAAATATAAATAAGCTCAGTTCTTTCTGGATTCAAAAATAAAACTAATTCATTACCAATCTATCTAGAAAGCAAATACCTCTCAAAGTGAGACATGGCATCAGGATAAATAACATTTAAAATGTTTAAAACCTAGGCCCCTTTTTACGACTTCAAGAGAACTTAAAGCTATACTTCATAGATTCTCTTTACAAGATAAAGAAGCTTTTAAGAATCTTAGGAGCCTTTTCTCTACCATTCAGGCTCTCAGCCCACCCAGAGAGGAACCTGCTTTGAAGAGATTTGCAGGTATGATTTCTTCTAATGAACTGAACCCCAAAACATTCAGAAGAATATCATAAAGATTTTAAAATAATTTCAATTAAGAAAAAAGTTAAAGAATGATTCGCAGAAATGAGCTAGGGGCAAGAAGGTAGATTCAATAGCTGCAGAGAAGCATTCTCAGATGGTAGAATTGAACCCTAATCAACAAATAGACCATGTTTCCAGCTAGATTTTGGAATCGATCTGGACCAATGACTGCTATTTTCCTCTTACTGTACTCCTTTTTTTAAAAAAAAAATCAGGATTGTCTATTTCAGCTATTATTCTTTGCAAGACTCTAAAGTTCTTTATCCTCTCACCAAGAACAATCAGTTGTATTGGTCAGGGCTGTGGCTGATGAAGAAGATAGAGGAGTTTCGATTCAGAAGCCCTGTGTTTCCATATTACTTTCTCTATGTACCAGCCATTTTGGTCAGGAAAACTTTCATTTGAGTGATAGATGCTTACTGAAAGGGGGATAAAAAGACCTATCTTTGTAGAAGTGTCAGGAGGACTAAAGATACCACCCATAAATGTACCTAGTTGGCATGTTGCCTGACATATAGTAGGTATTCAGTAGATATTAACCTATATCAGGGATGGAAATAGTACTCTATAAGTCAGATTCTATCAAATCTTTGGCAACACAGACATTTGGCTTTCCATCACTTTTCCTCTTCTTCATGGGATTTAAGGACTGATGTAAATATTTTGTGATCGATAAACCATGACACTAAATCTTAGTGACTCACTGTTTCCCATACTTAGGTTATCATTACTGTAGAACTCTTGCCTATTACTGAGAAGTTTAGTTTTAACAAGTTACTAACTCTTTAGGAGAAGAGGGAATATGAGAAAATAAATAGGACCTGCCATTAACTTAAGCACACCTTTCCTTGGATGGGCAACTTTTCCTGACAGATGTATGTGGCCATCTGAGGAGGGTTGCTGGAATGTATGCACTGCCCATTGGTACTTTTTGATAAAGCAAGCTGAATGTTGCCAACAGAACTATGAATTCTGAATAAGACTGACCCCCAAGAAACTTTTTTGAAATAGGTTTCGTGGATGAAATAACTTAGGAATTAGTGTACATATTACATTCCTTCTTGAAGAGCCACATTCAGCACAAACACTTTAAATGCAACGAGGAGTTCTGCTATATGCACTTTTAGTTAATTTAGAGAGAACCTGGAAACTGTTAATGTGAAAAACCTTTTCACAAGTAATATCTATTAATATTCCAAGGAATTAACCCATAGGGAAAATATTCACAAAATGAAAATCTATGCTGATAGTAAACAGTAGACCTCAGACGTAAGAGCAATTGATGTATCTGTACATGCTGTGAAAAGTGGTTTTCATTTCAACTGGGTTGAAAAATCACTGGGTTCCACTGAAAACCTGGAAAAACACGCTTTTGGAAAAAATAAGATATTGTTTCCCATACATTACCTTCACTTTTATAGAAGCAGTGCATTTTAGAGGTACAAAGGATCTAAGCATCTATTTAATCTGATGTGAGAAGACTAATGCCAAGTAAGGATCAGTGATTTGTTTGGAGTTTACAACCTGAGCCTCTGAAAGAACCGGAACTAGAAGGCAGATCTCCTGACTTCAACTAAGGGGATTACCATGTAGTGATTACTCTGCTCAAATTTAAATCCCAAGCTCTGTGTTCTTACACATTTAATTTATTCTTTATAAACCTCAGTGAACTCATTTGTGAATCAAGGATAATAATCTTAGTACATTGATCATAATGTCATTACGTGGACTAAATGACACAATAACTTGTGAGAATACTTGGCTTATTGTCTATCTTTTAACAGGTACATTTATTAATGGTTACCATATTATTAACAAGTTTTATGATTTTCCATCACATTATGTTTTAGAAAATATTTTAGTAATTTATTTTTTTTTATTTTATTTTTTTTAAGATTTTATTTATTTATTCATGAGAGACACAGAGAGAAAGGCAGAGACACAGGCAGAGAGAGGAGAAGCAGGCTCCATGCATGGAGCTCAATGCGGGACTAGATCCCAGGTCTCCAGGATCATGCCCTGAGCCAAGGTCAGACGCTCAACCACTGAGTCACCCAGGTGTCCCTATTTTCCTACTTTTAAACACATTATTTTCCATGTATTTCTCTGATGCCCTTTCTTCTATCTATCAATTAAAATAAGTTGAATTTGCTGATGGTGTGATTTGGCAGGCTGGAAAGGACTGGCTGAAATCAGAAGCTCATGGTTGCCATTCCAAAATCCACCATTTGCAAGCTCTGTAACTTGAGCAAACATTTAATTTGCTGAAGGCTAAAAGTCTCATAAAACAGAATAAAAAGTTTACCTTCTTAAATATGATATTAGCATGGAGTGTGCCTAGCATAGAGGGCCAGATTTTGAGTATACAATCTATGCCATCACAAAGGGCTCCATTCTTAGAAGGTTCTGCACTTGGTTTTTAAGCTGTACTGTTTCTTACTTTAAATTCTTGGTAGTTTTGAACAAATGAGCTCCATTTTTATTTTTAACTCCTTAAATTATTTAGCTGGTCCTAGTAGCACATTTTCTTTCACATATTAGTGTTCAATAAATATTAGTTAAATCAGAGGATAAATAACTAGCATGTTCTAATTACTTTTTGGCAACACAGAGAACTCTTTTGTTTTTGTTTTTGTTTTCAAGATTTTTATTGATTTATTCATGAGAGACACACACAGAGAGAGGCAGAGACACAGGCAGAGGGAGAAGCAGGCTCCATGCAGGGAGCCTGATGTGGGACTCGATCCCGAGACTTCAGGATCATGCCCTGGGCCAAAGGCAGACGCTCAACCACTGAGCCACCCAGGTGTCCCCAGAGAACTCTTTTGAATGCTCACTGTCTCTGTCTCTTTTATGAGATTGAAAATCCCTTTGAAAGCTTTTGAAACTCATTGAAATTAGCCCACTAAAATTATTTTTAGTGATTTAATTGTCCTTTCAATTAAAGCAATTAGAGAGAGCTTTCTTATTACCAGGAAATTTGATTTTTAATAAACTACTAAACTTGTAAGGGTTGAATTGAGAAAGCTTTTGGGCCCTCCTTTATTATAAACCCATTATTTTGAAACTTTTACCTGGGCAGGAAAATTTTACCTAGCACACAGAAGATCTATGGTGTATTGAGAAGGTGAAATTCCTGTGTTGATATTTAGTGACTGCTTGCTAATTCAACTATAAGTACCTAGTGAGAACAAACAAGATCTGATTATGCCAGCATTCACCAGTCATTTAAAAGGTAGTTATCCCATAAACACACAAATAAGCAAACAAACCTTCCAAATGAAAGTTATTTTTAGTCAAGCAATTTTGGGAGTATTTCCTTGTGTTAATCCTTACTTGGAAAGCTCCATTGTACAGGAACAGATGAAAAATTGTGGTATGAGTCATAACTACTTAACTTTGAATACCTGTCATATATAGTTATTTAATTATAAATATTTTAAATTAAAATCTATTAATATGAGAAACATTCAGAATAATGGAGTAAGGACTGCCAAAAAATGATCTTCCAAAATACCAATCAGAACCCTTGCAAACTTTGTCAAATCAAATTTTCAGAGCTCCAGAAATTAACCAGTATTACAACAATCTGAGGAGCCCTTATTTAAGAAAAATGGTGGAGCAACTGGGTGACTCAGTCAGTTAAGTGTTTGCTTTTGGTTTAGGTCATGATCTCAGGGTCCTGAGATTGAGCTCTGCTTCCTGCGCAGGGAGGAGTATGCTTCTCCCTCTCCCTGCTCATGCTCTCTCTCAAATAAAATCTTTTTAAAAAATGGATAACTCTCAGAAAAAAAAACAATGCAATTTGTAGTATTGTAACTTGGTCAACTCCTATACTCCTCTCTACAGGTCCAAGGTAAACTTGAAAACTAGTAGCTTCAGAAACCATGGAGGCTAAGAAAATCAGCAGTCTAACAATCACCTGAGGGATTAGAATAGGTTTGGCAGTCAGTGCAAAATTGCCATCCCTAGGGAGTTGCCACAAATTGACTTCTTTGGGGACACACTGAAAAATTTCCATTCATAGGACTAGTCTTGTTCCCAGAACTTTCTCACGGAGGAAAGCTTATCCTTAATATGTTTGTTGAAAACAACCAGCAGCAACTGTTTAACATTGTGGCTACCTGAAATGGTGAATAAATTGGGCCAAACAAGAAGCTAGATAATAAACTTAAAATGAAAATCCGGAGAATTAGATGTCTACCGACTTTTTAAAAACTTTAATATATTCCTAGGGATCTAGAAGGCCAGAAACATATAAAGTTTAGCTTATCCACTGGAAAAAAAATCTAAGAAAGCTCCAATCTTTCACCTCTGGCTGACCTTAATATATAAGAAATAGATGAAGACTAATGCAGAGATTTAAACTTCTGGAATGTTGAGGGTGTGTCCCAACACCTGCAGGGAGGCCAGCAGGAAACGGTGGGATATTTTCTGGTTCAAAGACTTTAATAAAATCTTGTTCAGTTATTAGCTGTTACTGAGCAGAGATTTCAGTGGCCATACATGACAAGAATATAGAATATAGTAAAATATATGAAGTGTATGAAAGGTGTGGAATTGAGGATTTTTCCTTCCCACATCTTAGGCTTTGGTGAAATTGTGTCCCTTATAGGGAAGGTGGGAAGAAACAATCTGGGAATGTTTTTAAATGATTATTTTTATTGTACTTCTGATGGAAACACAGGAAATTTGTCTCTGATCTTCACTGTGAGAACCTCATTAGGTTTCTGGAGGTAAACCACAAAAGTGTGGAAGTCCTCAAGACTGAGACTCCAGGAGTCTCTAACTCTCAATCTAGTCCATGCTTAACTTTCATAAATTTGTCAATTACCATTTAATTTTTCCTAGAAGTTTCTGCTCCCAGCAGCTGGACTCCTAGTATGCTTCAATTCTCTGTATTTATCTGTCTCTCCAGTTTCTGGGTCATTTGATTGTTCTGAGACTTGAAATCTCTGATGTATTTAGCAGTTGCTGATTTTGAGTTTGTTCACTTTTTTTTTTCTTATTGTAGGATGGATGTGGTGACTTCCAAGCTCTTTACATGTTGGAGCAAAGGCAGAAGTTCAAGTAACTTTTACTAATACAAAGAACAACTAGGCAGAAGACCAAAAGGAAATAGAAAACCCGAATCACACTATAAATCAACTAGACACAACAGACATCGATAGAAAAATTCACCCTAAACAATAAAATACACAGTATTCTTAAGTGCATATGGAGCCATCCCCTTGTTAGAAAATACTTGAGAAATGTTCATGAATATAAGTAATATGGATATCAACATATGAAATAAAAATTGTGCCCATACTTGGTTATCGTATATAGTTTTTCATTTGAATGACATTTGAAACTGAAGAAAGCATATTTTAGAATAGTGCTGTCCAATAGAATTTTCTTAGTTTTGAAAATTTTCCATATCTGCATTGTCTAAAATGGCAGGCAGTAGCCACATCTGGGTACCGTGCCTTTCAAATGTGGCTAGTGCAACTAAAGAACCCAAGTTTTATGTTTATTTAGTGCCCATTAATATATTTAAGACTCTACTTAAATACCAGCTAGTGTTTCCGATATTGGACAACACAGAGAACAGAGAGAAGGGTGGTTAATTGGCTTCTTTATTCTACTTCCTCAGCTGCTTCACCTCTCTTCTTCCCTCCTCACTATAATTCAATGGCATCAGTTATTAAACAAGTGCTAAATGAAAGGACTAAAAAAAAGCAATTATCTTTTCCTAACCCTGTCTATATATGTCTTTGCTGAAGTAGTAAAATAATTAGTAAAATAATTTTTAGATCTTTAATTTTTAAATCTTCCTTTCTAATGGCTTCTGATCTAAGGATTCAAATTCAGAGGTGTGCAGCATGGGTGTAGGGCTTATTAATTAGAATATTAGCAAATATCAGGAACATTTTAAAGTTCATTTCTTTCTGTAGGAAAATGATAGAAGTTAACAAATCATCCACTTCAAGTAATTTCCTCATGTCAATTTATAAACTAAATAAGACATTAATGTTATTTATTTTCTTTTATATAAACATATTTATAATATGAATTGGTGAACTGTGGTCTGCAATTAATAATTTTCCATTTAGTGCAGCATTATATTCTATATTTTACTCTTCCTTCTATTGATTTATACTATAGGTTGTTTTTGTTTTGGTTTGGTTTATTTTCCCTGAGTATACATTGACATTAGTTATCTGATCTTAGCTTGAGACTTGTCAGGGTTTTCTGTGTTTATAGAGTTTACAAGATTGCTGTTGCTTTCTGTGAATGTGTCAGGACAATATTTTGCTATCTACCATACCTAATCAAGGAAATATAAAACCTAGCTCTTCTTTTCTCCCAAACCACAATCCACTCAAGAGGAGTTTAGCACCTAGAGTGGGTATGGCATTATTCTAATTTATAAACACAGTTATTTTAAAACATAAATGAGAGCTATAACTCTAATATACTATCATATTTTCATTTTAGAGAAATCTCTTTTCCCCAAAGACAAGCATCTTTAAATATTATTGTTGAGAGCAACCTAGTTTTAAAACTCATTGTAACCAGTTGCTATGGCGGATTAACTATTGGACTATTGGAGAATGGCATAAAGTATGTTAAGTTCTACTTTATTTTTTTGTATTTTTTTATTGGATTTCGATTGTCCAACTACTTTATAGGCAAAAAGGAGTGAGAGTGAAGGGAAAGAGCAAGAGAGACTGCCTGCCTGATACCATTCTTTGTGCGGTTGTAGCTCAGAATGAGAAGAACATTCAAATTGCACCCAGGAGTGAAATCTTCTGGTTTGACTTGGATAGAGATTGCCCCCTGATAGCAGTTTTCTTAGAGTATACGGGAGGACAGAATCTTGTAAAATTAAGACAGTGTCATGCTCGAAGTATTTGCCAGTAAATTGAATTCATTAACTCTTTCTCCTGCACTGTCCTAGTTATTGGCCATACAGCTATGAATAAGAAAAATGAGGTTGCTGCTTTTATTAAGCTTATATTCTAGAAGAGGAGTAAAAAATAGGCATAAGATCTACATCTGTTACTGTATGTCCTCATTTCTATGAAGCAGTTTCTGTATCAGTTATCTTTTGCTATGTAACTAACCATACTCAAATTCGGTAGCTTACAACAGCATTTTTTTAAGCTCACAATAATGAGTCAGTTGGGCAGTTCCTCTGGTTGATCTCAGTGATCCTCTGGTTCACTGTAAATCTGTAGTCACCTGGCTGTAGCTAACAGATTGGCTAGCAGGTGGGGGAGCTGGGTGCCAGTCATTCCCATGTCTGGCATTTGGCAGGTTGTCAGCTGTGGCAACAGTGGAGGGCCTTCAAAGCCTCAGTTTCCTCACATGGGGATGCAGAAATCCACGAGCAGCAACAGCTGAGGCTGCAAGACATCTTCAAGTCTAGGCTCAGGACTTAAGTTCACAAGGTCCCCCCTGCCAGAGCACAGAGGAAAGGGCTGGGGACTCAGGCCCCATCTTTATTTAATAGAGGTACTATAAAACACTGTCATCATTTTTATAATCAACTGCAGTTTCCTTTGCAGATTTTTAGCATTCTGTAACTGGTATTTATTACTAATGGTTATTTCTATTCACTCATTATTACTAATGGTTATTTTCTATTCACTCAAAGCTGATAATATTTCTAAATTAAGAAAAAAATGAAAACAGGGAATTATGTTTCTATTGAGCAATATGTGCATGAGAAATGAAATAAACAGGCAAATGCCCAAATGGCACACAATCATTCCCAGGCAGAGTAAGAAAACCTCAGCAGGTGCTATTTTTAAAACTAACATGCTATTCTGTGGCAACAGACAATGCTGCTCTGGGAATGCCTTTCAATAACTGAGTATTTCCACCAGAAAAAGAATTTCAACCAGTGTGGTTTTGTCCCCAGAAAAAGGTGCTCCAGGAGCTAGAAGGCCCTAAAGACACTGCTATTATTGTTCTCTGTTTACTCCACTAATGCATCCACAAGGAAGAGAAAACTCACACATCACAATATATAACATTTGTATGGCACTTTGGAGCAACACTTCAGGAACATTTAACAACATAAGTTTTATTGATTATGGCCTGGCTTCCATGGTGTATTCCCTGACAGAAACGCAATAATCAGCCACCATATAAGAAGAAAATTTTATTCAGTTAGCTTCTAGGAAGACAGGCTCCTACCACAGGTCTGGGAAACCTGAAAATTCTGAAATTTATGTAATAGGGTGAGATAATCTGAAGAAGAATAAAGAAAAAAGGCTTTTTAATGTCTTTAAACCACTGTGAAAGATTCATCTTATGGCCCCCAGATAAGAGATCTACCTCTCTCATCTCACGTGGTTCAAGGAATTTCATTTTTTGAGGAATGCTTCACAGCTGATAGGGCAGATTTTCCCTGCCCCGTGCAAAGAGTTGGCAAATTACATGCATAAATTTAATGGTGTTCTGAAACATCATGGTCAGACTAGGCAAAAGTCTTCCATATCATATAGTTCAACCCCTACCTGATGCCTGCATCCTTGTGATGAGATCTACCATGTGTGATCATTTGGGAAGTGTGAAAATAACTCCAGTGATGGGAAACTTACTACTTTTATATTTATAAATTCTTAACTTTTTCACTTGTGGAATGTATATAATTTTTTTTTTTGCTGTCTCCTATTTAGCAATCATTCTTCCAACAGGGGAAACATAACAGTTATCAAGAAATATGTGACTCCTACCCTAGAGAAGAAAGAATATATTGGGAGAGAAAATTGAGTTAACAGAGATAACATTTTTCCTTATTTGGAACTGTATTTTCCTTAGATTATACACACTATTCTGGGATAACACCTACCATTAGACACAAGTCTAATTTTTCCCATTAAAGATATTCGTAAAGAATTTGAAGACAACCGACAACTGTCAAGTCCCATTGGCAAGCTAAAGATTGTCTTTGTTGTTCATTTGCTTTTTGGTTAATCCATAAAGCAAATTCTAGTTTTGGCTATGTGCTAGGCCCGGGAGAGACACTGGAAAAGATCTGTAGGGGGGGTTAAAAATTTTTCCTCATGGGATGCCTGGGTGGCTCAGTGGTTGAGCATCTGCCTTTGGCTCAGGGCATGATCCCGGAATGCTGCAATCGAGTCCCACATCAGGCTCCCTGCATGGAGCCTGCTTCTTCTTCTGCTATGTCTCTGCCTCTCTCTCTCTCTCTCTCTCTCTCTCTCTCTGTTTCTCATGAATAAGTAAATAAAATCTTAAAAAAATGTTTTCCTGAGCCCTCCTAAGGTCACTGGAAGCGTCTGAAGATCAAACTGATTAACAACAGATTAACCAAGAAAACTGTACTCGTTTATCTACGTTTTATATTGACATGGGAGCCTTTATAAGGAAATGAACATCTGAAGAATGGTTACACTAGGTTTGATGAAGAGTGACAGCTGTGGAGAAACATGATAGGACAAAGATTATGAGCTAAGTGCAATAAAGGATGGAAGCCTTCACAAAGCCTGCTGCTCACCTTTTCTTCATGTTGCTCCATCTTGGAGATACGGATGCTCTTTCCTCTGAGTAAAGAGGGCACTTCTCACATGAAAGTCTTATGACCTGCTTCAGGGGAGAATAGCAGGGGGATGGCCAGAGATACCTTTATGCTTCTGCCATCTTCTCAAACTCCTTCAGCTTAAAATATGAGGTGTCATGTTTTGGGGGAATATGTCCTGAACTCCATCAGAACACAGATACAATTTCTACTTTCAATAGCTATCCTGACAACCATTTCTGCGTATACCAATGCTTGAGATTGAAGAACACTCATGCAAATCTCTCTCCATTTTCTGTTTGAAATACTGGCCACAATAGTATATTAGAGTTTTGTTTACAACAGTATTTTTTAACAGAGGGACAGTTTTTTTTTTTTCCCTCAGAGGATATTTGGCAATGCCTGAAGACCTTTTTGGTCATCACAGCTGTCATGCTACTGGCATCAATTGCAAGGATGCTGCTTAACATACACAATAACGCACAGGGCAGCCCCCAACCAAGAATTATCAGACCCAAAATGTACGTAGTTCTAAAGCTAAGAAATCCTGAATCACCTAAAAGGGTATAAAACAGGTACTGCTTCAAAGAATTTATATTCTGAATTTTATATTTACATTTTGAATATTCTGAATATGGAATCATCCATGTTCCATGTATGTTCATCCATGCCATTTTTATTAACTTACCAGGATAATGTATTACAGAAAAATACATCAGGTTTATATATATATTTCTTTACCAGAATTACAGATAATATCTGAAAACAAGGAAAAATACTTAAATGATAAGGTTTAATTGACATAAATATGGCATAACACATTTGTCCAATAATGAACATTTGCTGTATACTGTATCAAAGGAAGTTTCCTTGAGAAACTGAGCCTGTTGAAACTGGAAGTCTCAGCTCTCTACTTAGCCTTGCCTAGCCTTAGTGGCATTTGGCTGAAAATACCATGGTTAGTGTATAAAAGCTTTCTATCTTGCTAGACTGTCCTTTCCATGGACCTTTGGCTAGAGAGAGAAAAATTTTGTTGGGCCTGTTTAGTCTGCATCCATTAAAATCTCTGGGTTGCCAGACAGCTGGTGCTGGCTCCTTATTGGGATGTGATGAGGCTCATCATGAGAGTGTGGGGAATAAAGTAAATTGTTTTAATGAACTGTTATTTCTAGGATGAACTCCCACAATCATGGTGAAAAACTTCGGCTGAGATGATGCTGAAAGTAACAGAAAGGAGTATATCTCTTCCCTTCCAGAGACATTAAGATTCCTCTCAGTGCCACTTACTGGTAGAGCCTAATAGGGAGCAGCTGGAAAAGTAAATGCATGGTTTGCAGAGTTCTGCCCCAAATGTCATGAAGAAAAGTGTAGAAAGATGGATTCAAAGTGAAGAGACACTAGTTTAAAGCTGCAGCCTTCCCAGAGAGGTATATTCTGACCAGTCAGCCTAACTCGTAACTCTTCCTTACATGATCTTGTCTTATTTTCTTCATAGTTCTTTTCGGTGTCTGAATTGAATTTATACACATATTTAAAAAATCTGTTCCTTATTTCATTTCCATGAAATATGACACCCAGCTAGAATATATGCTCCGTGGGGGCAGGCCAGGCTCTGGTGGTTCTGTATACCAAAATGGTCTTTATTTGTTGAAGGCATGCTTGAGGTGAAGATACATTTGCTTTAAATTTTACTTATCTCACAAAGAACTATCAATTAATCTAGGTAAATGCTCCATCTTAGAATTCATGTTTGGTTTAAATGGTCATATCTCATGCTCCGATTTATTTCTGACAATTATAGAGACATGAACTCAATTACTTTCAATTAATTAACTAATAGATTTGGCTGGTTAATCACTAAACATATTCTTTTTCTTTCAGCATGAAAATCTAGAGTTTGAATGCCCATGTTTACTTTTTTCTTTTTTTTTTTAAGATTTTATTTATTTATTCATGAGAGAGACACACACACACACAGAGGCAGAGACACAGGTAGAGGGAGAAGCAAGCTCCAGTAGGGAGCCTAGCATGGGACTCGATCCTGGGTCTCCAGGATCATGCCCAGGGCTGAAGGCTGTGCTAAACCACTGAGCCACCATGGTTGCCCAAATGCCCATGTTTCTGTAGCATTCCTAACATTTGTGTGAACACACATCCACGTACGCATTATGAACTCCCCACATATACATGTGGTTGGCAGAGAGGAAGGACAAGCAAGGTTATGGGAATCACAGTATGTTCCTTAGTCAGAATTTCAGACTTCAGAAGAAACCTTCAACTTACTTCATAAAAAAGTAGTGCTACACTTTCAAAAATATATATCCATCATTTCTGTTCAATGGAATTCCTTTAGAGGGAAGATTTAGAGTCCAGGAATGATATGAAGGATTAACCAGTTCTAAGATATCTTTCTCAGAGTTAGTTTTGTTTTTTTTTTTAAGCTTTATTTTAAATCATTCTATTTTTACAGAAGAGTTTCATAGTACGGAAAATTCCTGTCCACTTGTCACCCAGGTTCCCCTAATGTTAACATCTTATATAACCATAAAACAGTTACCATAATACAGCTTGATATCAAAATATCAGACTAATATTGACACAACACTATTAACTGAACTGCAGACTATTTGGATTTCAAAACTTTCTTCACTAATATCTTTTATTTCTACTTTAAAATTCAATCCGAATACCAAATTACATTGAATTACCATGTCTACATAATGACTTCCAATCTGTGATGATTTCTAAGGCTTTCTTCGTCTTTCATCACCTTAATAATTTTTAAGAGTAATGGTCATGTATTTTGGGTAGTGTTTCTCAAGGTAGATTTGGCTGAATAGACCTTGTAATTTAACTGGGGTTATAGACATATGGGGAAAAAATGTCAGAGAAGTTGAGTTCTCTTTTCATTGTATCATATCATTGTGTGCATATGTATGTGTGTATTGCATGCATGATGTGGATATACATTGTGTGTATATGTTATTTATTTTGTGTATCATGTATATCATGTATATCATGTTATTTATTTTGCTATTTATATTGTTCTGACCTTGGCCATTGGAATTTCTTTCTGATTGGTTTCAGTCCCTTTTGACATCACTTCAGCATGACTTACTATTGGCGACATTCAGTCTGATAGCTTAGTTAAAGTGAGATCTGCTCAATTTTTTCAGAGATTTCCTTACAGTAATTATTTCCCTTTTCCATATTATATAGGGTGGAAGTAAGTCATTAAGTCCAGCCCCCACTCAAGGGAAGGGAATTAAGCTCTGCTTTCGCAGAAAGGTATATCAAACAATTTGTGGACAAGAGTTAAAGCCACCATGGTATTTAATACCTGATAAAAGATACTTGGAGGCTAGGAAAATGTACTGATTTTTCGTAAAGTCCTGCCTAGAGGATCTTGTGTGTGGTAGTTATTACTAAGGTGTTCTAGTGATAAGTTTTTATTTCCATCATTGTTTTACATTTATTATTTGGAATTCTTAGAAAAGGCAGATATATCCCTTTTCCAACATTCTTTCTTCTTTCTTTTTCTTTCTTTCTTTCTTTCTTTCTTTCTTTCTTTCTTTCTTTCTTTCCTTTCTTTCTTAATTCGTTCATTTATTTATGTAATCATTTACATCAATATGGACTCATTCATTTTACTTCTTGTGTTAGCATCCAATCTTGCTGTTATTTATTTTGTTCATATTGGTGCTGCTTTGCCATTCTGGCATATGCTCATCCTTTCTCTAATCCCAAGCATTGATTTACTCGTTGGTGTTAGTAGATGCTACAGGATCATCATATTTCCCCTTTCCCCAGTTCTAGAATAAGCCAATATCCAAGGGTTCCTGATTTCTTTTATATAGAATGGTATTTAGAAACCAACATCTGTGTTCTAGGTATGTTTATTGCTATTATGGTTTTACTACTTCTAGGACCTCTCAGTAGACCAAACTGGGAAATAGATATATTTATACTAGACAACATATACAAAGACTTCTATATTTATTCAATTATCTATCAGATAATGAACTTTATAGTTCTAGTCTTTCCAGATTGGAACTTTTATAGTTCACATTTATGCACTGAAATATCACATTTTATCCTGCATTATGAACATATTTTCTTATTTTATTTTGGGTATATCCTTGGATGTTCTAATAATAAATGCTCTCAATTTTTTTTTTCCTGCAGATTCCAACAGCTGAGATATCTCAAGGTCATTTTCTATTGACTGTTTTTATCCCTTGACTTTGAGTCATATTTCTTTGTTTCTCTGCATGTCTAGTAATTTTTTATAGTATGCCTAATATTTGTTGATTACATAGTAGAAATTGTGGTGATAAGTAAGTAACCTGGTTTTGAATGACTAACTATTGCTTCTATAGTGGGAAGCCGCTGAAACCTCTGCTTAATTCCCTCATCTTTTTACCTTATACCTTGAACTTGATCCCTTGGTACTTCCCCCTAGTAAGGGTATTCCAGGGTCAGTCATTGAGCTATACTGAGTTTACATGCAGATTGTCATTCTTGCTCTCACTCCTGGTCTTTTTCCTTTCTAGGAATTTCTCTCTTATCTTCTAGTCTATTTGGTGGCCTTAGAGTCAGTCCTCTACTGTCTCAATCCAGTAATATTCTTGCTTTATCTTTGCATTTCAACTGATACCCAGACTATAGGTAAGATATGCCCAGGTGAAATGATGCAGCAATGCAAATGATTCCCATCGCAATTCCTTTATTTCAAGGCTCAATTTTTTTCTAGGTTCTGTTCACCTTTTTTCTGCTTTTTCATGGCTTTGAAGAGACTTTTAAAAATATAATATTTATAAGAATTTATATTTTTTATCTGTGGGAGAGTTATTCCAATAAAATCTACTATTATATAAGTGAAACTAATATCTCCCTTATAATATAAAGAAGAAATTGAAGATTTTCTTTAATATTGGGTAACATAAGTTGTAATTTATATATTATTATTTATTCTTTAAACATATATCAGTGTAGATTTTGCATTTTTCTGGACTGCTTTGACATGCTTATGTCAAAATTCATGCTTTCCTATATCACATAGTTTTTTTTTCTTCCATGTAAAACATAAACTAGATAGTAGTAAGATAGGTGTTTATGGAGATTGAAATTCCCATTATTCCAAAAGACATTTTTCCCCAAAAAACTTTAAAAAGTGGAAATAACATATTGTTCCTACATTTGGTATTTATTGTAGGAGTAAGCAATTGATCAGTTAGGACTGGGACAATGAGCTTATAGTTAATTTATTTGTCACTATTAAGAAAGTATGATTTTCAGAGGATATTATGATGTATTAATTATGATAATAATAGCTGTTCTGTCACATTCTTAGAGACCTGATCTCAATTTTAGTATTAGACATATATTATTTAATTTGATCTTTATAACTTAAAGGTGAGAATAGTGTTTACCTTTAATAAATTAGTAGACTTCTGCCAAGAATATGTAGGTAATTTTTCCAGACTCCCAATAATATGAGAGGTAAAACCAGGAATTCACGGATAAGTAAGCAGATTAGGACTCTATGCCACAGAGAAAACCCATGAATATTTAGAAGAGATTGGTAAGGTATGTTGTGAAAGTATTCAAGAAATTGTGGTATTAAAATTTTGACATAATTCACAACAAGACAAATGACAGATAGATCCTCATTTTATTTTTCTTTATTTTTTTAAAATTTTTATTTATTTATGATAGTCAGAGAGAGACAGACAGACAGACAGAGGCACAAGCAGGCTCCATGCACCGGGAACCTGATGTGGGATTCGATCCCGTGTCTCCAGGATCGCGCCCTGGGTCAAAGGCAGGCGCCAAACCGCTGCGCCACCCAGGGATCCCAGATCCTCATTTTAAATTGATATAACAGATCATCTAAACCTATGTTTAAGATCCAAATCTTATTTATATAACAAGCTATGGCTCCCACCTTAGATCAGCAGCCCTGAATATGAATCTCAACCAGTCTAAGTCACTGTCCTCACGTTTGATGTTTGCAAATTAGCACAAATTAGCCAAAAGCTCAAATTAAAACCCCGTATCCACACATGTACTCATCCTTTTGTTAATTTATTCAAATATTTATACTTCTATAATAACCTGGACACTTAGGTTACTCAGCTTATGATATCACAATAGGTACTGACTTTATACTTTATAGGGAAGAAAATTTAGTGGTAGACAATTATTTCAAATTTTTTGGAAATGGGGTACCTGGGTGGCTCAGTGGTTAAGAATCTGCCTTTGGCTCAGGTCATGATCCCCAGGTCCTGGGATTGAGTCCCACATCAGGTTCCCTACAGGGAGCCTGCTTCTCTCTCTGCCTATGTCTCTACCTCTATGTGTCTCTCATGAATAAATGAATAAAATCTCTAAAAAATTTTTTTTGGGAAATGACATATTTAATACCTTAAAATATCCTTAAGTGATATCTGAAATTCTGATCTTTGTGGAGTAGTTCAACAAAGTCTAGGGAATATTTGTCTATAAGGCATGAGCACTTGTAAAACTTAGTTTTCTCCATTTAAAAAAAATGATTTTCCTTCCAAAAGGTCCTCAGTTTCTGTTTGAGTCCAACACTTTTTCACCACTTCTCATTCTCTTTTCTCCCTCTCTCTCTCTTTCTCTCTCTCCTCCTCCTCCTCCTCCTCCTTCTCCTTTCCTCTTCCTTAAATAAATAACAAGTATGACATGATTTAACATATGAAAGTTTATGGAAGAATTGTCCACCTGACTCTAAAACTGTCAAATCATGAAAAGGCACTCTTTGCTTGCTGAGTGACTACTTACAAGCTGAATATTAATGTGAGAATATTATTTTTAAGTATACTGTAAGGGTTTCAACAATTTCCCTTATATTGATTAATTTTCAAGCAAACTAAAGTTCAACTGTTAAGAATATTGTGTCACCTCTTAAGACGTGTCCTGTGGGTCTGTATTTAACCTTGAATCACAGCCCTTGTCCCTTTAGCTTTTCCGTGGGAGAGAGATTAAAGTAAGGTGTTAGATGACCTCCACACTTTTAAATTTCAGGGGTTCAGTGTGATAGAATTTCTCTTGAGGAAAATTCAGAAATGTTATAGTTAGTTAAATCTCACCAGTTAGAACAAGTAGCAGACAGAGCCCTAATTTTATGCACAATCATAGGGCCATAGGTCACATTATTATAAATTGCCTAAGAGTGGGTTTTTGCCTCTGCCTTGTGAAAGTGAAACACAACTGCATTGATAAAGCTTAGAAGTCAGTTGTTGCACAAATATCTTTTTAGTCTGGTTTTATTTAATTTCATTCATTCATCCATTTATTCATTCATTCATTGAGAGAGAGAGAGAGAAAAAAACACACATACACGTGTACCAGGAGGGCAAGGGGCAGAGAGAGTTTTAAGAGGCTTCACACCCAGATCAAAATCTTTCCTAGGGCTAGAACTCATGACCTGAGATCATGACCTGAGGCCAAAATCATGAGTTAGTCACTTAACCTATTGAGGTTAATCCACCTCAGTCTGATTTTAAAAGTCAACTATCAGGGTGCCTGGGTACCTCAGTTGGTGGGCATCTGACTTTTGATTTCAGCTCATCTCATAATCTCAGGGTTTTGAGACCAAGTCCTGTGTTGGGCTCTGTACTCAGCTGTGAGTCTGCTCAATATTCTTTCTCTCTGCCACTCTGTCTACTTTCTCTCTAAAATAAAAACATATGTATATTTTTAAAGTCAATTATCAGTTACTTTTCTGTAAACACTAAGCTTTTATTTTATTTTACTTTTAATACCCTGGAACTTATTTCTTATTTCATAAGAAACACAAAACATAACCAAGTAACCTAAACAAATTAATCACCTATTCTTTGACATGCAAAATTGATTAAATTCTTGAGTTTCATTACTATTTAAAATGTCAGCAATATTTTTCCTGCTAAGAGCATACATATTCTTCCTGTTTTTCAATCTTTCTCAAAACATTATTGCATATTTTATGAGTCATAGTGGCCAGGGCTTCTAGTTGATGTTTTTTTAAAATTATAAACCCTCAATCTCATGATGACATTTTGTTAAGTGGCTGTTGCACGTATAAGGTTGTGAAGCATTTCTAGAAAAGAAAATTCAGTGAGAAAAATTCTTGTAATAAGATTTATTCTCTTGTGTATGACCTTCAGAAGCAGAAATAATAGGAATTCATTGAGGGAACAAACTGAGGTTCCCCAAAGCATATCAGCTTTCCATTTCACCTGGAAACATAAATAATAATATGACAAAGATTAATTTTAGTACTGAAGATGTATTTGATAGACATGATGTGTATCTACCTCTATTTCCATACTTTAGGGAATACCTTGTAAACTCATTTCTAGGACTCTTTCCTTTATTTAATGTGGTATAGTCCATAAGCTATATCATCCTTCTCAACCTCTCTCCCTCCCTCTCTCTTTCTCTCTTTTTTTCACATACACTCTGTAATTCTGAGAAATTTCAGCTAGCATCATGTGGGTAGACATAATAAGCTATATATGTATATGTACATATGATATAGTGAGAGTCCTGTACACTCCTGTTTTGTTATTTTTGCCCTACACATTGGGATACTGTGAATTTAATAAATTTCTACTAAATATTTCCACTGTGTAAGGTTGCAAGAAAAATCATTCTCCTTGAAGTACATGAAATTTAAGGGGCACATATGGGAAATATAGAGCAAAATAGCAGATGGAAATCTTAGAATTTTAGGAATGTGATTTTATATAATTTTTAATACACATATACCTATATGCACAATATACATTTTACATATATATGTGCATGTATATGCATTTGCATGTGTGTAAATATATGTATCCATGTGTGCATATACATATATGCATATATATTTAATACTTAAAAGAGTGAGAATCTTGGGTGATATGGTAAGTGAATTGCTAAACACAAGTTCTTACATATTATGAATGCTCAATAATTGTTAGGTGCTCTTAAGATTTCAGGACATTCCTCTTTATGTCGTTTATTAAGATTTCATCAAGAGTTTGGAATAAAACTTCATCCTGAAGGTTCCTAACTGCAGCAAGAAAGGTATAGGAAAATCATCCTGTATGTTCTAGGATCCAAAAACAATAACAATGCTTAGAAGCTAATAATATCCAGTGGAGCTGTGTTTTTTAAAGATTTCATTTATTTATATTAGAGAGAGAGAGAATGGATAGGGGAAGGGCAGAGGGAGAGGGAGAGGGAGAAGCACGTTCCCCACTGAGCAGGGAGCCCAATGCAGGATATCCCAGGACCCTGGAATCATGACCTGAGCCATAGCTTAACAGACTAAGCCACCCAGGCACCCCCAGTTGATGCGCTGTTTTTATATAGAAAGGAAGAGAAAAAAAAGAAGAAAGAAAGAAAGAAAGAAAGAAAGAAAGAAAGAAAGAAAGAGAAAGAAAGAAAGAGAGAAAGAGAAGAAAGAAAGAAGAGAGAAAGGAAGAAAGAGAAGAAAGAAAGAAGAGAGAAAGGAAAGGGAAAGAAAAAAGGAAGGAAATAATGGGAGCTTAACAAACTGTTCACTGCCCAAAATTGTACTTTGGAACATATGTAATCAGTGACCTTACAGTTTATCAAACCAGCTTTGTCTTTGGTTTTCTCAGAAAGTTAACCTTATAGAAAGTGATGTAGCTCACTTGAGGACACAATTTTTTATCTGGGGAATAAAGAGTAGTGAAATCGGCAGCTCAGGCCCAATAATTTCTGCATTCTTTTCTTCCTTCTTCCTAAGAACCACATCCTAGCCCTATGTTCACTTTGAAAAAAAGGGGATAATTTTCTCAAGCCTTCTCAATGTTGTATTCATGTAGGAGATGTACCCACCTTTATCATGGTTCATTCCAGATTTAGTATTAGAAAAAAAAAGAGAGAGAGAGGACAAAGTTTACCCTTTATCCCACTCTCATCTATTCTATTGATCTCTCCTTTCCTCCTATTACCATTAAAGATGCTTCCAAATTCTAGGAACTTTGTGCCCAATATTAGAATCATGGGACCTGCCTCTGGAAAGGGATGCTTAAACTATTCCACTAGAGCCTGTTTTCCTATTCCAATCAAAACAAAATTCTAGATATCTTATTCCTTTGAGTTTTAGCTCTTATATTTAGATCTATAATCTTTGTCAAATTATTTTTTTTTAATTTTTTTTAAATTTTTATTTATTTATGATAGTCATACAGAGAAAGAGAGAGAGAGAGAGAGGCAGAGACACAGGCAGAAGGAGAAGCAGGCTCCATGCACTGGGAGCCCGACGTGGGACTCGATCCCAGGTCTCCAGGATCGCGCCCTGGGCCAAAGGCAGGCACCAAACCACTGCGCCACCCAGGGATCCCTAATCTTTGTCAAATTAAATTTTGCATGCAGTATAAGGGGTTCAATTTCATTCTTTTGCATGGGTTCATATAGTTGTCCTAGGATTATTGAAAAGACTATTCTTTTCCCATTTAATTTTCTTGCTAGAAAATGGTACAAATATTTAAAAGGTGATATTTGAACAACTGAGCTTCTGTTAGTATAGTCTAATGTAGTAAATTAATAAATTACATTAGTTTGCTAGGCTTGCCATAACAAAATACCACAGACTGAGTGGATTAAATACTGGAAGTTTATTTTCTCTCAGTTCCAGAAACTAGAAGTCCGGAGTCAGGATTGGTCTTTCTGAGTTTTTTTTTTCCCCTTTGGCTTATAAATACCCATTTCTTCCAGTATCTCCTCATGGTCTTCTCTCTGTGTATGTCTGTGTCCTTATCTATTCTTAGTACAAGGACATCTGTCATATTGGGGTAGGTCCCATTTATATGACTTTGTTTTACCTTAATTACCCTTTTAAAGACCCTATCTCCAGATACAGTCACATGCTAAGGTTCTATGGTTAGGACTTCAACATAGGAGTTGTGAGAGGATGCAATGTAGGCCTTAACATATATAAATACATAGAATTTATCATATTTCCTTTATAAGAAGACTTGTCCAAATTCAGTAGTCTGCATAAATCAGCATGACCACAGCACAGCCCTTTAAGGAAAGCTCTATAATCCCTGACCCTTTCAGATTCTGAGCACTTGATCCAATGGATCAAGAGTATTCACTATTATTATACACACAGATTACAGTTCCCAAGAAATGTTCAGCCCTTTAGACAAGTAGTTAACTGACATGAAGTGGTTCACTATGATGTCAGGCAGCCCAGATAGCTTTGGCTCCAAGAAGGAAATCATATTGCCCCTCCTGTCCACTGCTTTATTTTCTAACTCTTTTCGATTGATTTTCTCTGATCATTTATTTTAGAGTAAAGCAAAGTTATAAAAAACAACAGATAACTCTCTTCCAACTTAGAACTTTAAAGATTGCCACCCAAAGATATCAGGGGAAAACAAGACAGGATGTGAGCCCTGTTTAAAAATAATGTGAGGATAGGGATGAAGTCAGCAAGACATATCATGTGCTAACATCAAAATAGTGTTTCTGAGAAATTCATACTATGTCAGAAAATGAGCTTGCAAAGATACAGAGATATAATCTTGCATATACTTCAGCCTAGAGATCCAAATGTCAAAGTTATGTCTGTATCCACTTCTATAGCCATTCTATGTCTATATCTATTTATTTGTATCTATCTGTATCATCTCCATGTCTCTATCTTTGTCATCTATGTCTTTACTATCATAGTCTCAATCCCTTCCTATCTAGGCTAGATTTATAGGGCACTCAGGCTTCTTTTAAGTGAAGAATCAAATATTTCCTTTCTGGATATGTTTTGGTTTGTAAGTGCTTGATTTTTATTTTCTTGTTAACAATGAAATAATTATAATAAACAAGGTCATATTAGATCACAATTGTATTTTTCAAACCACAGCTTAGTCTATATGCAGAACTATCTGTATACACAGAAGCCCCCAAAGGGGCAGTAAAAATGGAATACAACAAAAAGATACATAGGAAACAAAGAAGATGGTAGATTTTAAACTCTGTCTTATCAGTAATCACATTAAATTAAATGATTTAAACAGCCCGATTAAAAGATTATCAGGTTGGAGCAAAAAGCAAGATATGTGTTCATTGTTGAGATGTTGGTCAAAGAGTACAAACTTTCAGTTTTAAGAGGAGTAAGTTCTGGAATCTAATAATTAGCATGGTGACTATAGTTAACAATACATGACTATAGCTAACAATACTTGTGTTGTATACTTGAAAGTTGCTAAGAGGGTGTATTTTAAATGCTCTCAGCATGTACACAATAAAAATTGTAATTATGTGAGGTAATGTACGTGTTACTAACCTTATGGTGGTAATCATTTTGCAGCATATTCAGGTATCAAATCATCACATTGTACACCTTAAACTTAGTGTTACATGTCAATTATATTTCCATAAAGCTGAGAAAAAAATGCTTGAAATATAAACACAAAAATGAGTTAAAATGAAAGGATGGAAAATGGTATATGACCTAACACTAACATTAAAAGTTAAAGCTAAAGAGGCTACATAAATATTATAAAATTATATTTCACAACAAAAAATATTATCAGGGATAGAAAGGACAGTTTATAATGAAAATTTATTTAAAAAGACAAAACAAATCTAATTAATTATTCTCCTCTGTGCAGGCTTCTCCTGTCCAGTGTTCTGCCCTGAACTCTAGCTCCTTGTCCTCCTGACATCTAGCTTTATCTCCTCAACTCACGGAGACCACCAGTCTCTCCCTGGGTTTCCCCTCACTGTGCCATAGCTTGGCCATGCTGTCCAGGCAGTAAGCTATCAATCATCATTGACCTTGTCCATTTCTCTATTTTCAGGGATCACTGTTCTCATAGCCTGGTGTCCATTGTCGTGAAAACTCTTGCTTCATTTATTTTACTTTCCAGTTTCTTAAATTAGTTGGTGCAAAATGGTTAGTATGGCTCTGGTTACTCTTCCTTGGAGAGAAGTGAAAGTACGCTTGCTTATTGAATTTATTTCATTGATTTTATATAGTTTCTGCCATTATGAACTCATAGTTCTGTGGAAACATCAGGAAATATCAGATTAGATAACAATGTTGTAAGGAGTAAAAATCACAATGCAAAGAAAGTCATTAGTTCACAAGGTGTAGAAGCAAAAGAGGTGATATGTGAGACTTGTTTTGAGGTCTCAGTATGAATTTTTCCAGGGAAAGAAGTCTTAAGTGAAGCATTTTAAGAAGAAGAAACAGTGTATATATTATTGCAGAATCATTTGGAAGCCTGACACATTACATGGACTTAGAACCACCAAAGGGTGTTTAAGAGAAAGGCTAGCATACAATAAAAGCTGAGAAATCATGAAAAGTCTGATATGTAATTCCAGTTAAGGAGTCTGTAAGCTTTGTATTCTGAGATTTAATAAACCACCCTGGGATTTTAAACAAGGAAGAAACAACATCACATTTGCATATTAGTGAAATCACACTGGTGACAGTATAGATAGATGATAAGGGACAAATCTGGAGTCAACAATCTAAGGGTCTTGCAGTAATTCACCTGGGAAAAATAAATACATTAGTAACTTCTGTGGTTGACAGTTGGCAGCTTGAGAAATAACATTGAATGCAAAGTCAACAACCACTGGTGACAATTAGATGTGAGATTTGAGAAAGGACAAAGTGTAGGAAAATGTCTCTGCTTAGATGGCAAAGGAGATAATAATACCAGGAACTGGGATAATGGGTACTGAAAGGAGAAGGCCGAAGGAAAGGAGTCCTTGAATCATGCTGACCCAAGAAGATAATGGACTTTCTGCTTCAGATGAGCAGGAGATCATTAAAAATACAAGTATAGGGCAGCCTGGGTGGCTCAGTGGTTTAGCACCACCTTCAGCCCAGGGCCTGACCCTGGAGACTCGGGATCAAGTTAGGCTCCCTGCATGGAGCCTGCTTCTCCCTCTGCCTGTGTCTCTGTTCCCCTCCGCCCCCCGCCTCTCATGAATAAATAAATAAAATCTTAAAAAATACAAGTATAGATGCTCTTTTAAGACCCAAAGCAGTCATTTTATAACAGCAATAGTATATACATTGCATCAGAGATGAGGCATGGAGGGCCTGGTTACGTGAAATTACGAAGAGTCACAGGAGACTAAGTTGCAAGAAGACCAGGAACGGTAGTAAGAGGAGAGGGGAGAAAAGACTGAAAAATGAAAAAATGATATTTTCACAAACTTTATCTAGTTACTATTGGGGTTTGAAGGCTGTGAAATAATTTTTAGTAAATGCCGTTTTCACCAGGAGATCTCCTTTAATCGGACTCTTTTATCTAGAATCTCTTGGATTTCAGATGAATGGGGTTTTATAGAAGAGAGCAATGAGTTTGAGGTAACTGTTCTATTGCTCCAAGGGGCAGGCACCTCCACAGTGGGCTGTGCCATTGTTCATAATGGCTTCTTGTAGCTAACAATAACCAGCACAGAATATGGATGAGAACTTCTATTGTAAAGTTTGTTGAGCAATCACATATAGCTCAGCAGTTAGCATTAAAACCCCATAAAAAGCAAATCAGCTGCCTTAGTATATGTCACTATCTATGCCACCCCCTCACCTTAAATCTTTTTTGGGCTCAGCTATGTGGAGTAAGGCCAGCAAACAATGCCAGAACACAGAGCTCTTAAGGGGAATCAAGCATGTCCTCATGGGAAAGCAGCGGCTCATAAAGTCAAGAAGTTTCAATTATTATTAATGGTGAGTGAAGAGTGAAGGGGCAGATTTCTTGTCTCCGAGCCACAGCTGTGACATCTGTCATCTTTTAGCTTTCCCAAAAAGCTTGAAAAGCAGCAATGACACCTTTTCTCAACCATTAAAATGATGCATATTCTAATTTCACCTTAAAAGAAAGACTTTCTCCAGGGTAAACAAATCACAGGAGTTATATATATTCATCCTTTCTAGCCTTCTTGGTTGGGTGGTGAGCTGGGAGTGGGATGAGGAGGGGCATCTTGCTGATGAACTGTGCCATAGCCAACAAACATAAAGGATAGAAACACGTAAGTTCCTTCCTTCCTTCCTTCCTTCCTTCCTTCCTTCCTTCCTTCCTTCTCTTACCTTCATTACATAAAAACACTACCCCAGAAGGGACTGAAATAAAGTTCTGCATGCTTATAATTGGTGGCATACAAATTATCTGAATTTTCTTGTAGTGAATATAATGAGAAAAGTTGGTGCTCTTTGTCACTCCCAGAAGTATCAGGTTCTATGCTTAGAAGTCACAGTCCATCTAGAAACAGAAAGAAGCTGTAGTGTGGACAAAAGGAGTGGAGCAGCTTGCATGCATTCTGATGTCTGCATGACAATGAAGAAGCAGAGAGAGAGACAGAGAGAGAGAGAGAGAAGTGAGGAAATGTAGCCATAGGCAATGCTGTTTCATATGAAATTAAGAAGTCAGGAACAGTTGATTCTGAGCAAGTGCTTTCAGCCAACCAGGAATTCATGCATCAAAGTCAGCTAAAACCACAAGCTCTCAAATAGCACTTCTGAAGGACAGTTACATGAGAATAGAATAGAAAGAGCAAGTCAAGACACGCTAGCCTCTTTAGCTACACAAAGACTGGTGACAAGTGCATCATAAATACATGTCATAGACCAAGATCAATAACTATCTCAAGTGTGGAGCACAGAAAAATAATGGCCAAGTCCATTAGGCACACTTCTATCTATCAAGAGTAATAATTTGTTAACAGTGTGATGGTCTATCCTAATTAAGTCATTAGTGGCCATTAAAATGTTTTTCTGTGCTCACTTCTGTTTTAACTTCATATATATTATTAGTTCACAGTAGGACGTCCCTTAAGTTCTATTTCTACAAGCAACTCAGAGCATATGAAAAATAAATCACCTTTCACAAGAGAGGTATAAGCAGACCATTACTTCATTAATTTGCTGAATACTCCCCTTTACCCTTATTTATCTATTTACTAAATGCTTTTGACTTTTAGTATTGGGCAGAGTTTCATGTAAAGCTTCAATATTTTGTGACATCAAAATATAGATGAACTAGATTATTGGTTGTTGAATAAAAGTTGTTGAAGGTTACTCAGATTGCCCTATTTTGGAGAGGAAAGGCAAAGTCTATCTAACTGATAACAGCTTGCATGTTGTCTATATCTTTATTAAGTAAATGCCCAACTAGTATTTTTAGCCTTGTAGGCAATTTATATTCTCAAGCACAGTTTGTTGCCTTTTTCATATATCTTCATAATGAAGAGATAAATAATCAGTATTGTTGGCTGGTTTTCTTGGAAACATAATCAGGGTATTCATTATTTTTTGTATAGTTACTATAGCCTCAACTTGCTTTCTAGGAATGCATTTTAAAGGAAAGTAGAAGAATAAATCTCTTTAGTTGACTGTTAGCAGTAGTAAAATGCAGAAGGTCACTGAGATATTGATTAGCAAAAGGACTTACTCCTGAGGACCTGGAGAGGGGTCCTTCACCCATTTTTCCTGTGGCAATGTTGGTACATTGTGTATGTGAGTGGTGTCTTATCTGCTTTCATTCTATTGGGGAAACATTGTCTAATTAGAGTGCTTAAAACTGAACTCTGGCTTCTGTGTATGTACAAGGAGCTGATCATCAGACAGGAGGTTGTACTGAGGCTGTACCCACCCCTCACAGAGTCCACCACCAAGATCCCTACTGATTTTTAATAAAAAATAATTAAATATCTAAATATTCCTAGAAGACCCACCTACTTTATCTCTTTCCTATCTACAGAAAGTTTCAATATACTACACACACAAAGCATGTGTGTTTATATTTCTATTTTCTGACATCCTTATTGTATAAGTGAGCATAACAGAAAGCAAAAACAAACAAAAAAGATGAACCTTTGCCTTTGTTTATGCCCATTTCTTCTTGTCCCTTTACCCTGGCGGCATAACATTCATCAAACCTGAGCTCTGGGTTGTAACTCAGCTTCCCTGCATCCATCCTCTTCATGAATATTTCAGTATTTACACTTCTGCTCAATGTACCAGGATGGATAATGCTGTCCCTTGATAGATAGCCACCTAGGCTCCTCTGCTATTGATGTTTATTCCCCCTTCTAATTTTCTAGTATAATCTGAAGTTCATTTCACTGCTCATATCCTTCTAGGATGCTCATTTTTCAAATATCCATATTCCAAGATCGTATTGTCAGGGTAACAGCATTTACCCAGAGGAATTATTTGATTAGTGAAAACACAGTGTGGTGTTTCAAATGAAGCAGCCTGCACAGGTTAGTTGGCTTCTGTCTTACCTTCTTTCATGTAGGACCTCTCTGTGAGTGCATCATGACCTGAGGAAGAGCTCACAGAATGTGGACTAGAGTTTGGAACTATAAAGAAAATGAGGGAGGAAGAGAGACAGAGAGAGAGACAGAGAGAGAGAGAGAGAGAGAGAGAGGAGAGAGATTGTGTGTGTGTGTGTGTGTGTGAGAGAGAGAGAGAGAGAGAGGGGTTAAAAAAAGGAGATAGAGAGACACAGAGAAAGGTTATAGAAAGAAAGAGAGAGAGGCAGAGGGAGAGAGAAGATGGAAGGAGAGAGAGGGAATGAAGGAGGGATGGAATGGGGGACGAAAAAGCGATGAGGAAAATGAGAGAGCCTCATCTAGTGAAAAGCGATACTGCTAGAATGTTCTTAAGTCCCTAATTTTGCCAAGAAGCCATTTCATTTTTACCACAACTCTCTAGATAAGAAAGCAAAATGTATACCTAAAAATAAATCCAGGCACACATCACACATGATTTAAAAATCTAACACTGCACACACTATAGCAAAAGACATTGAAATGTGTCATTAGAAAATCTAAAGTTAAATGTAGAATAACAATAACAACATATATTTTTTAGATAGCTCATGCCTCAGAGGACATGATGATTCACTGAAGGAAACTGTGAGGAGATATAAGACAAGAAGAGCCTGGAGAGAAGGCCCTCCTGGGCACTCCTGCCATCTTTGATAGGCAAAACCAGCCAGCTATTAATAGTGCTTACATCTGCATGAGAGTTATATTTATCTTTTATATTATGCTTTATCAATGGTGAGATGAGAGAGAAGTGCACAAATACAGAAACTGAGGAGAATGATGCGCCATGATAGGCAGAGGGGAAGAGGCAAAAAAAAAAAAAAAAAACCAGATGCAGGTATATTCATATTCACCCAAACTACCTTAGCATTTCTCTCAGTTTGACTGCATTTTGTGCTGAATTCTTTCTGCCTCTAGGCTCCTGATTTCCCTTTTCTTAAAGAATTTCCTTCTGAAAACCCGTAATTATAAATCCTTTCCCTGCCCTTTGAGACATAAATCTTTTTAAAAGTCTCTTGCCAATTTTACAACCAGGAATGTCTTTCTGAAGGACCTGGGAGCGATCTGTTTGAAATGTCATCATCAAGGAAAGTATCACTTCTATCTCCCCATTTCTGTGGAAGGGTAGGAGCCTAACTTCCTCTGGGGGGGGGGGGGGAGCGCCTTGCCTGAGTAGTAAAACTACCTCCTGTCATGAAGATATGAGAAAGTTTACTTTTCCTTTGGGTAAAGCCAGTTAGCAAACACAAATGGACTATGATCTCCTCCTAATCGAACTCTTAAGACCCCACTATTTGTTTGTTTCAGTGGAGTTGCATTCAGATCAGTTCCAGCTTCTTTTCCTTATTGCAATAGCCTTGAATAAAATATTTTTTGTCTAATGTTGCCCAGTGCATTTTTTTTGCTTTGACATATATAATAAGGATACCCCTGAATACTTTTTTCCTTCTATTTTTTATCTTGATGCAATGGAGAATGGAAGAACGTTGAACAAATATTGAACTGGTGGGGATCTCTGCTGTGTGATATACCAGCTGTGTATCCTTAGATAATGTATTTAATGGTCGTTGAGATTTTTCTCTTAAGTTATATAGTGAACTCTCTTGCAGTGTTATTATAAGACTAAATGTACAATTCCTGGCACAAAGCAATCAATAAACAGATTTTGGCCCTATCTTCATTTAGCAAGTGTGTTGGGTGCCCTGAGACACATATTCGAAATGTGATTCTTCAAAAGTTTGGTGTTGGTGATGTCAGTAAGGCATATGCTCACAACAGATATTTATTGGAAGAAAATATATACCTTCTTCATGGGAAGCTGTCTTTGGAATTAGAATAGATTCAGTGTTAAAATGAATTGCTTGGAGTGATCATTGCTTTATTATCTGAATGTCAGAGAGAAGTCATATACTTGTGGTCAACAGTATACCTATTTCAAATGAAATAGACCTTACGTCTGGTGTTTTTTTATGCTGCATTTTATTATGCTTACATATGTACATTCATATATACACACGTGCATATAAAAATATGTACCCATATGCATATATATATATATATGTTGTGATATGAAAAGCAAAGCAAATAAGGTGGTTATGAAAATGGCCCCAAAGCTAGCATGCTGAGTTTGTGTAAGTAATTAACTCAAAATCTCATGAGAATAATGCAGCAGCCCAATTTTACTCAGTAGGAAATATAGAGAAACAATTAAAATATAATATCATCTCTACGTGGATTTATATTTTTATTTATAGCAAGCTGTTTTCCTAAGCAAATTTTATTCCAGCTACTTTGAAAAAAAAATTGTTTCTAGAACACCAAATTGTGGCATCACGTTTGACCAGAAATATGTTGGGAGTTGGTGGAGTGAGCCTAGTTGTTACATTTTTTTAACAAGAAATTAAGATCATTGCAACATTTCTCCATCAAAAATCTACTGTGTGTTAAGACCTGAAACCCTTCACTGAGTTGCAAGCAGTTGCTCTGACTATAGCCATTACATAGCTGGCCACCCGTATGAAGCCTTCATTCTATTATCAGGTATGTACTCAAGGACCAGGGTGTCTTTGGAAACAGAATTGGTTCTACCTCTGACTCTTTGTTAGGATAATTTTAAAGGGTTAGTGGAAGTTTTCTGGGAGCCCTGG
Source organism: Vulpes vulpes (assembly GCF_048418805.1). Lineage (NCBI taxonomy): Eukaryota > Metazoa > Chordata > Mammalia > Carnivora > Canidae > Vulpes > Vulpes vulpes. Next base: position 96,856,570 of record NC_132794.1, read on the forward strand.
AAAAAACGTAGCTGCATAATTAGCCCTGGCTGTGATTTACCCATGTGCTGGGTTATGACGTACACCCAGAATGTCCACAGAATACCTGGGATCTGAGAGCAGGTATTTCCAGGCCATACTTTATGGATTTAATTGCAACTTTAAAGAAAGAAGAAGTACCTGCAGATAGAGGAAGAAAACCTCTAGTCCATCTTGAGTTAATGATGTTTATCTAAGATCCGTCTGGTTTGGAAAAGTTTCCTATTGCATTCCCCAAAGATTAAGTATTTTTAAAAGAGCTACTGTTAACATTCATCTCCTTTATTTTTTGTACTGTCATTTTCCTAGGGTTTAATTTGGTTGGAGTCCCAGGGGCCATAGTATATATTTACATGCAATTAAATTTGTAATGGGGCTATCATTAACTGTACCCACACGAAGATGTCAGAATGTGGCAGATATTGCCCCCAGTGAATTACTCCTACCACCTTTCAAGGTATTTAACTAATATAATTAACTAGTGACAGATCCAATTTTCCTCTGGTAGAAAAGTAAAGTTATACAGCTCAATAGCAGTGGGCTGAATAAATGTCCATTGCAATGGCAGAGGGAAACTCTCATTAAAAATTAAGTTTGTAAGATACCACGCAAGGCTTTTTATAATATTCCTTGATAGTCATTGGTACCTTATGTCTTCTTTTCTTCCTGTCTTTTTTTCTTGCTCCTGCATCCTGATCCTCTTTTCCCCACTTCATTCTTTAACTTCTCTATGACACTGATAAAACGTCAGTATGCACTATATATTAGATACAGCACATATTAGACTAAGCACTTTATGAGCATTATCTAATTTTCTTCTCAGAAAAAATTCTGATGAAGCAGGAAATCTCACTATAGCCAATACACATATGAAAATCAAAGGTGTCTTCAAATTGCAGAAACCTAACAAGTTTGCAAATGCCAGACATGGAGTTGTCTTTCTAAATCTAGAGCCTGAGTCTTTAACCATTATGCTATGTCCCCTCTCATCTGAAAGCATGTCTGAACTCTTTGGTGCAGAGGTCTTGGTACTGCTGAAGTGATTAATTAGCATCATGTTTTATCTTGAATATAGTAGCATTTAATGTATAGGGAGTAAGACTGGCTTATTAATGCACAGAAGAAGTTTTCCTAACCAAAAATAACAAATCAGTGTCAACATTGCAAGGAAAATCCAGGGAACTAATGGCTAATCTTTTTTAAGAAACAGCTAAAAGAGAGAAAAGTAATTACTTTTGGAAAGCTTAATGGGAAATGGGGTAGGGTTAGGCATAAGACTGACGCATTTGCTATTATTTCTAATAAGTCTTTTAGCGCATTTTAAAATTGCTAATTACATGAAGTGTTTTTGGAAAAAAATCAAAATTACCTAGGAATTAAAAATCAGCAAGCATGGATTGGAACCTCTGCTTCCAACCTTGATTTTGTAGCTGGAAATGGACCATCCCTCCTCATTTTAACAGTGAGGAAGCAGAATAAAACATGAGAAATGACTGTTTTCATATATTGACCCACTGGCAGAGTAAAGCTATGGTGTCTGATAGCAGGGAAACTAATAATGTCAGTCCTACAATTGTCCTGGCAAGAAATATTTTGCAAATCACAGTTTGGGGGTCAAAAGAAAACCAACAGAACTTGGCAGATGTGCTGAGTTGCAATCTGAGATGTAGTTTAGAATTCAGGGTAGTTGAGACAAGTGGAATTTGAGGAACTGTGTACTAGAGATTTCTCCCTAGGGAAAGAATATCAGAAATCAACTTTCAAGTTCCTTGAGTTTTGGATTCAGTACTAAGAATCATATGACATCCCAGGATACTGGGCAAAAAATTATCAAGTAGCTGCAAGCTAAGTATTCTTAGCATTTACCCAGGGCTGGAAGGTTTTAAAGTCCCTACTAGCCAGAATGGGGAGTCATTGGAAAATATCTAGCACATTCAATAGAAGCTCAAGAAATGTCTTGAACGTCAAATAAAGGCTACTATATCCTAAAAAAAAAAAAAAAAAAAAAAAAAACTAAGACATTTATCTTGAAAGTATGAAGTTGTTCCACACATAACTTAATTGCCTTTCAGATCCAAGTCCAATGATTTGCAAACATGGGTAGAAAGTAAATCAAGCACAAAACTCACCATACACAACAACCAATCAAAAATTACTAGACCTGAGAAGAATAAATGATATCACCATAACATAAGGAAAAATCAATCATTAGAAACCTACTGATAATAAGAGACAGGATGGGATATGCAGAGAAAGGTTTTACCACATCAGTTACAAATATACTTAAGGAGAAAGCATGAATTGAATGTAGAGGGAAATGGGTAACTTAAAAGGTAACCTGAAAGAATTTCTAGAATTGAAATATATCATATATTAAAATTAAAAGAAATAATTAATACATCAGCAGGTTAGACACAGCAGAAAAAAAAGAGAGAAACAATGTGGCTGACGTCATAGTTATAGAAATTATCCAAATTGGAGCAGTTGGGAAATACAAATGACTAAAAATAAGCAAAGAATCTGTGACAACAGCACATTTTTTATGCATGTATAATTGGAGTCCAAGAAGGAAGGAGAGATGAGTTGGGCTAGAGGAAAGAAGGAAGGAAGGAAGGAAAGAAAGAAAGAAAGAAAGAAAGAAAGAAAGAAAGAAGAAAGAAAGAAAGAAAGAAAAGGAAAGAAAGAAAGAAAGAAAGAGAAAGAAAGAAAGAAAGAAAGAAAGAAAGAAAGGAAGGAAGGAAGGAAGGAAGAAAGAAAGAAAGAAGAAAGAAAGAAAGAAAGAAAGAAAGAAAGAAAGAAAGAAAGAAAGAAAGAAAAAGAACAGGGGTGGAGGGAAGGAAGAAGAAGACGATGATGAAGAAGAGGAAGAAGAGGAAGAAAGAAGAAGATGAAGAAGAAGAAGAAGAAGAAGAAGAAGAGAAGAAGGAAGAAGAAAGAAGAAGAAAGAAGAAGAAGAAGAAGAAAGAAGAGGAAGAAGAAGAAGAAGAAAGAAGTGGAGGAGGAGGAGGAGAAAGGAAGAAGAGGAAGGAAAAAAACATTAAAAAAAAGACCAATTTCAGATGAATGAAAACACCATTAATGTACATAACCAAGAAACTAAAATAACTTGAACTAAGAAAATCACCACCAAAAGGGCATGTCATAATAAGATTAAAAAAAAAATAATGAAAATCTAAAAGAAGCCCGAGGGAGCATAAAAACATTATTCCAAAGGGAATGAAGATTAAAATTGCACCTGGATAAAGTCGTGGAGAATGGCAGAATAAGGACCTCTGAAAATTCTTTCCTCCCTGGAGTAACGAGAACAGTGGGAAATATTGTGAAATCAATTTTTTCAGAGCTCTGGGAATTAAGCAAAGGCCTATAACAATGTGAGGGACATTTATTAGGGAGAAAGCCTGAACTCTGGTAATAATAATGAGCTTTACTGCATTTAACTTGCCACACTCCCATCTGCCTCTCTCTGCCTCTGTGGTAGCCTTGAGAATCAGCAGCCCCATAGTCACGGGGAAAGCCACAAAGTCAGCAGCGCTAGACAGAACAGAACAGGATTTGAGTTTCTGCAAAGCCCTGTTCCCAAGGAACCACTATTGATCTGTCTAGAAGTTCCCTGTCAAACTCCACTCATTTGTCTTTATTTGACCTGACTCAGAGTTCACACCATATGGATATACTGTTTCCCAGGGGTGTTTGTAAGAGAAAAAAAAAGAAGTCAGTGTCACTTGTTTAATACCACATCTACCTGAGGTAGAGAAAAGAAATGGGGCACAAAATAAAGTCTCACCAAAGAATAAAAATAATTGCGATAAATGAAAATGCTTGTTGTTCTCGGGGGTCTTTGGGAATCTCTGACACATTTTTGGAAAGGTAGAAGGCCACACACATACACAGGGCTGTTCGCATGTCCAGGGCCGTGCACAGGGGCAGGAAAAGATCTGAAAAGTATCTGCCCTCTCACCTCTGGCTGACCTTGAGACTGTGGTCATGAAACTGAGGCTAAGGCAGAGCTGTAAACTTCCTGCCTAAGCATTGGAGATAAGCACTAACACATATAAAGAACCCGTTGGCAAGGACTAGTAGGGTTACAGCAGTCTTCGATACTCTACTTTCCATAATGCATAGAAGAGCTAGACAGAAGGTCAATAAGGAAAAACAAGACTTGGACCAACGTATAGACTAATGAACCCTAACACATCAATATCTATACAACATTCCACCCAACAATAGCAGGATTCTTCAGAATAAACCATATACTTGGGACTTAAAAAAAATTCAGTAATTTTAAGAGCATGAACTCATACAAAGTATGTTCATCAACCACAATGAAATTTAATTAGGAATCAATAACAAAAGGAAATTTGGGGAGGCAGCCTGGGTGGCTCAGTGGTTTAGCACTGCCTTCAGCCCAGCGCGTGATCCTGGAGACCCGGGATTGAGTCCCACATCGGGTTCCCAGCATGGAGCCTCCTTCTTCCTCTGCCTTTGTCTCTGCCTCTCTCTCTGTGTCTCTCATTAATAAATAAAATATTTTTTAAAAAAGGAAATTTGGGAAATTTACAAATATGTAGAGATTGTGTAGTGCACTCCTAAGTACCCAATGACATGAAAAATAAGAAAGCAATCAGAAAATACTTTGATACAAATTAAAGTGAAGACACAACATACCAAAACTTCCTGGATAAAGTAAAGCTAGATAAAGAAGAGTAAACTGAACTCAAAGCAAATGAATGGAAGGCAATAATAAAAATTCAACCAGAAGTAAGAGAAATAGTAGAAAAACACATAGAAAATTTGTAACACCAAATTGCTCTTTGAAAAGGTCAACAACTCTGCAGGGTGGGTGTTGTTTGAACCTCCATTTCATGGATGCAGAAAGCAAGATCCTGAAAAGATAGACAGCTTGACCAAGGTCTACTTGGAGAGTGATAGAGTTGAGATCTGAACTAAGATGGTCTGACTGCTGAGCAACCCTGTGTTTCCCATAACCAAGTAAAGCAACTGCGGCCACACAGCTCAGCCAGACAATGCTAAGATCAGCAATACTGGAAAATCATAATCTGAATAAGGTCTAAACAACTGCTCTGAGGTTGGAAAGAAATTACACTCAATCGGAGTCAAGTATTGTGTTTTCAACTATGTTTCCCACCTGCCTGTCACATAAACTCAGGGTGATTGATTGGCTTCATAAATCACAAGCTGCTACCCTCCGCCTCGAGATTGGTTTCTTTATCTTTAAATCTGTGGTTGAGGAATACCTATTCTTAGGAAGGGCATTCTTTCTTAATTCCATATGCAGTAACCCTGCAAGGTATCTCCTTTATAAAGGAAATGGATTCTTCTACCCCTGAGCTGACAAGTTAAATTATATTCTTTATTTAAAAATAGTTACATATTATGCAATAATTTATGCTGAAGAATTTATACACTAAGGTCCTCCTCCCTACACACAAACTATAATGTCCGAGACTTTTCCCAAGCCTTGGGGAGGGCTTCCTCTGTTTGTAGAGGCTGTGGGGCATGACCAGACCTGCCCAGGAATAACTATATTTGCTGTGAGCATTCTGTTTGCATTATGACTTCATTTGGTGCTGCATTATAATATGTACAGACCAATTTTCAATTTCTCTAGGAATATTATTTTGTGCCCAAGCTTAGTGCAACTGTCAAAAGTTACAGTTTCCTGCTTGGAGGTTTCAAATCATAAAACTAAAGGTAAATAGGACTGGCTCTTTTTTGTAGACATTTTTCATTCATATCCCCTATTATTCCCCACTTTCACTGAAAAAAAAAAAAAAGGTTTTTTGTTTGTGTTATGGCAGAGTTTATCAGGAAAAGAAGGTAATCACAAACCTATTTCCTGATGATGGGAAAGCCCCACAACTAGTCTATATTCCTGATAAGTGCCCCCATGATATTTTGACGGGACAAAATGAATTAATAGGCTGTTTAAGATGTAGAGAGCAATAATTAAACCAAAAGAGTTTTTATACCCAAGGCTAAAGATTCAAGACCTCTGTATGATTGCTGTGAATGATTATATAGGTTTTTTACTGCACAAAGACAACAGGTTAAGGGGTGGGTCAGTGGAAACTATAAGACATTCTGTGCTTCTTTGATGAGTCCTAAGCTTATGGGGCAACCAGAGGGAATATATTTATTTTAATTTGCACAATGGTGCTATGTAGACCAGAACTGCCTGAACTTTGCATCTCCAACTCAATTATTCTTTGCTATCTTCATCCACACGTACTGATACAACAAAACACCACAGATTGGGTCACTTAAAAACAATGGAAATGTATTTCTCATGGTTGTGGAGGCTAGAAGTACAAGATCAAGGAGCCTGCACGGTAGGCAGAGGGCCCTCTTCTGGGTTTCAGTTTTTGCATATCATCACTTGGCAGAAGGGACTAGGGAGCAATGCAATGTGGGGCTTCTTTTATAAAGCCATTAATTCCCTTCAGGAGGGCTCTATCCTTATGACCTAATCCTATCTCACAGACCCCACCTCCTAAAATTATTATTCTGGCAGGTTAAGATTTCAACATGAATTTTGGGGAGGGAAGCAGACACAAACATTTAGAACATAGCATTTCTTAAAGAATAAATATTTTACTTGCAAGCACTAGAAAAGTAAACGAAGAACAAGACTGTGGTTGGGGCTTAAATATAATAGAACCATCAATGTACTCAAGATGATCTCTCTCTCTCTCTCTGTCTCTCTCTCTCTCTCTCTCTCTCTCACACACACACACACACACAACATGCATGCATGCACACTCATTTCTCTCCATGTGTCAACCTCATTCTTTTCTCCTACCACAGCGGTGCTTTCTACACTTGGTCAAACACACAACTGATTAAAGCTTCCAAGTTTCACATCTTAAAGATGCAACTGGAGAAAGTGACTCAATGATCCCCTTTTTCTGAGATCAAAATGTTGCCTAGGTGACTCGTTTGTTAAGCTTAGGTCAAGGTCTTATCATGAATCAATCAAATATAGCCAGAATATCCAGAGGATGGATGGATAGATAGATGATAGATACATACATACATACATACATACATACATACATACATACATACATAGAGATAGAGATGGATAGATAGAGATAGAGATGGATAGATAGAGATAGATATAGATATGTATATCTCAACAGGGTTCTAGGGGAAAAATAGCTCTAGAAAATATACGGTTTGAGCTAGGAAAGGGTACTCTAAGAAGTAGATTGCTATTCCAATAAGAAATATTAGAGATCAGAGAAAACAATTATAAGCCGCTAAAGCTACATAAATTGGGAAAAGCCCAAATTACTGACATTTATGAATTTAACTTCATTTAAAGCAAAGGATAAAAAAGAGTAACCTACTGTACTCACTCACCCAAAGGCATCAATAGCTCAGCTCTGAAGTCACTTTGAAATCTCAATCTCAAATCTCTCTTCTCACATTTGATGCTATTTATATCCTAGTCACATACAACCCTCACCCTCAGGCTCAATTCATGCCTCACCTCCTCCAAAAAAGCTTTCCCCCAAGTATTGTATCCTATCTTCTCTCCATTCCCATTAACACGGACAACTGGGTTCACAAATTGCTTTCCTTAATCATATACTGTCTTGTATTGTTCATTAACTATTTTGGGCTTATGGTTCATCTCCCCCAAAGAACTGTGAGCTCCATAAATCTATTATAATGAGTATTATTGGTACACTAACAACTAAAATTACCTTTATTCTGCCTCTTACAGTAGATAGCACAATGCTGAGTGTACTCTTGGTAAACATATGAACACGAACAACTTTGGAGAAGTTAAGATTAATGCTAATTGTACAAAGCACATTGAAGATCCTCAAAGCAAGCAGAACAGATGAGTGGCAGGGTCATGATCTCTTTCTAGAGACATAAATGTGGTAATAAATGTTATTATGAATAATGTTAAGGAATAAACTCATACAGTATTTGTAAAATGCTTAAACGTGGAATGAGGAATCAGTATTCTATTTTGCCGTTTCCTTGTTTAATGCATGTCTTGGAAGCAAAGGCAGTTAATAAAATTTATGGAGAAAAATAATTTATTTTCTAGAAAAATGGGGTTTTTGCTTTCACAGAAAATTCCAAGTGTGAGGCTTATAAACTCAGACCATGAAAATGGCTAGCATACAAACTCATTCATTTGGACTAATGGAAATGATCAACAATGGAATCGGGGAAAACCCCAATTGTGAAGTGTATTTAAAAGCTGCAACAACTAAAATCTGAATTAACCAAGCATTACCAGAAAATATCCAAGGTAGATACCTTCCTTAATGAACTAATGGTGAACATGTGCCATTTGTGAATTCATTGCTAGGATTTAATTTATGCTCTAGGAGTTACTCAAAGTGACTTGCAATTTGGAAGTAAGATACATTTTCTCTATTTATTTATATTATTGTTTGTTGAATTCACTTATTGAATTTTTCCCATGTTGTACTGCACATTTAAAAAATCCATTCATATTCTTCATGGCCCCATTTGTAAAAAAAAAAAAAAAAGTACAAAAATTAAAAGAAAAGCATACTTCTGACTCCCTTTCAGAAGCAAAGAATGTAAGCCTAAAAATGCTTCCAGATTTACCTTAGGTTATAGTGTGAATAAAGAGTACAGTGGGAGTATAAGTCCGGGCATAAGGTGTCTTTGTAATACCTCTGATGAAGTAACTACTGCTCTCAACAGCAACATTTCTAAGTCAGTAAGGTCTGAAAAAAAAGTAAGATTTTGTTATATTTTGAGCGTTTAAAGAAAAAAAAACTTGCTGATATGCCCAGAGGTGAAACAATTACCCAGACAAAATATATTTCATCTCCTTCAGATTAATGTCATAGATGTTAGATGTCATGTTTACAAGGTATCCAGGCGGAAAAGACACCTGATTTAGGCTGAGCTTCCTGCAATTATAAGTTATTTGTTTATTGTTTACCTATTTTCCTTGAAAATGTATACAGGTAATAGATACATATTGTCTGTCTCTCTCCTTCCTGAATTGATAGAATCACATATTTAGAACCTAACTGATAAATGGGTGAACTTTGGGAATTGCACTGCAGAATCCTACTCCTTTTCCCTTTTTTTTTTTCCCAGAGGGATGTTTATGGAGGAAATTGGATTTACTGTTTACATACAGCAATATATTTAGCTAGTGGCTGTATGTGCTGGTCCAATTAACTCTTTTAACAATATGGGTGAGATGAAGTTATTGGATTATCTTTGTAGCCAATTATAATTGTTTTGGTTGAATACTCTCTCTTGTAACCTTATTTACAGTTAAGAAAACAACAGTGAAAAATGTTTCTTATCATCAAAGAAAAAGGCCTAGGGAAAAATTGAAAGAATAATTTCTTTTCTCTAGATCATGAAACATGACCTCTTATTTATGTTTGGGCATAAAGGAAAGCCTATTTTTGCAGAAATAAAAATAAAAATGTCAGCCATGAAACACTTTGAATACATCTCATTATCATCATTATCATCATTATCTCTGTTTCTTCATAAAAAGTAATGTCACAGATGGGAAACAACATGATTCAAAGGAAGGAACACAAGACTGACACCAAGTCGACCACAGTTCTAATGTTAGCTCTGCAGCTAGTGAGTCACAACCTCTCTGAATTTAATGTCCTTCATGTAGGAAGTACAAATAATAAACCTGTTATCACAGTGATCAAATGATGAAATATATGTGATGCGCTTTAAAAAGTAAAAAATCATAAGGTGTTGGTTGTGAAGTAGTGTTAAATAATAGGTATTTCTTCTAAGGTTATTTTAAACCATGATGCAAGGAGCTTTTGTTCTAAAAGTTAAAATTATTCCTAGGGCAATGTTAAGATAATTTTTGTCAACTCATATTTCTCTTTCCTTACCTGTTGCAACTATATCATGAATGAAGTTTTCTAAAGGCATGAGAAAAGCCCATGATACTTGACTGGAAAATCAATGAATTGCTGTGATTGAGTGGATCACCAGGAGAAGAACCAATAGCTCTGTAAGAAAATAGAGTCAAATGTCCCAGACCAGGCAAGCGAGTGACTCTTAACCCCAGAACCTAAAATTGTAGGTTTCATTATTTTACAGGTATGGTGAGGTCAACACATCAGAAGACAATTGCCCTTAACAATTGTTTTTTACTGTGAGTAACAAACTCCATTACTCAGAGTTGCCAAGAGGAAGGAGTATGCTACACCTCACAGTGCCACAGGGGAACCCAGAGGGTCAGTCCAGAGGCTGAGGGATCATTCTTGGGAATGAAAACAGTCCATAAGGTTAGTGCTCAGCCTAACTCTCACACAGAGAGACTTAGGCTAGAAAGTACAGATTATTTAGAGCAAACCCATCACCACTATTAGAGGAAACTCCAAGAAGTTCTACTGGCAGTGAGGCAATAGCATCCTTTTGTAAAATATAGAAAACACTGATAAGTTTTTCCCTAGAGCTGGTTAAGTCCATGTGTGCATGTGTGTATGTATGTATTTATGTATGTGTGTATGTATTGCCCTATAAGTACAAATGGTGTTGTATGACCTTTGGCCAGAATTAGTTTACCTATATTAATCATAAAAGGTTATATATTAATAGAACCCGGAGAGCCAAGTGTCTGGCTCCTATAGACTTGTGAAGAATTTTTATAAAAAGACTACCTCATAAAATACATAGCTTTATACATGTGTATCACTTCATGACCTGCCCATAGTTCCTGGAGGGAGTGGCCCAACCTATCATGTCACATGTTCATAGTCACATAGGTAATAAGTGGATAAATTAGTATTCAGGCTTTAGCAGTCTGTGTTCATGGTCTATGCAGGTAATTTCTGCTCCATGCTGTATTATTCCTTTTGATCCTCATATCAACCCAACTATTCTCTCTAGTATTTGGGTGATTGTATATCATCCAGTATCCCATGTACATCCCCAGTATCATGGGGGTACATACCCCCAGTATGTACATCCCCAGTATACTGGATTGTATATCATCCAGTATCCCATGTACATCCCATGTACATCCCCAGTATCATGGGGATACTTTTGAACACTAGTAATAACTAAGTTGGGAAAAATGGCTGCCCTGAGTGAACAAGGAATTAGTTCGCCTGATTTATTTCTGATGTGCAGTCCAAGGCCTGAATGTGCCTGGCCCATTGATGCCAGATCCAGGACCAACCAGGTTTCTGGAGGTCCTCATCAGGGCTATCCCATCTCACTTCTATTGTGTCCTGCTTCCACGGTCCCACATGTTGCTAGCAGCTAACACTGCTAGCCACAAAATAAAAACTACCATAAGGAAGAAGCTATCTCCATCTTTAATTAAATGGTTGATGGAAAGTGAGACCAAGAAGGTAGATTTATGAGGAGAGCTTTCTTGAATTAAAAGAAAAAGGAAACAATCTATTGCAGAGACAAGAGTCTCCCTTTGACTCTAGATCATTGCTCACACTCAGGCCTGCATTTGTAGTATCTACTCCTGTTACCATATTCCTAGGAATAGACAAAGCATAAAACTGACTATGATATTGCAGGAGTCCTCTCTGTTAACTCAGGTGCTTGGCAGGTGACCTGGCAGGAGATGCACCATGTCACATCCTGGGGCTTGTCACTCAGAGGGAACTGATGACTTGAACATTCAGGAAGACCAGTCATCTTGGTGAATGGGATAGTGGTGAATCGTCAGGACTCTGTGATTATGATAAGCAACTTGTAAGAGTCCCTGGTCTTATTGACATGGAAGAGCTGGATATTAAGAACATTATATCTCCAACATCAATGGAAAAGACTGTGCTTTGTCCCTTGTGTGCCAATGTGGCATTGTTGGAAGGCCAGAGGATCTGGGAGTTTAACATTAAAAAGTCAAGGTCTCCTTCTTAGTATCAGTGTAGTTATTAAGAGATTGGGTTTGGAAATAACATAACCTGGATTTGCAGCCTGACTCTGACATTTGCTGGCGATGTGACCATCAATGACTTATTTAAAATTTCAGATCCTCACCAAAACATGGGGATAATGACTATTCATATTTTGTAGGGCTATTTGAGGATTAAGCAGGATAAAGCATGCAAAGTACTTCTTATAGTGCTTTTTACAGGGAAGCATTTAATAACTGGTTATTTTTATTAATAATTTCAAAGTTTAGTATAAAATTTAAGAGGCCCCAGGGAATGTTCTTCAGGAGCTGAATAAGATAACTAATATGCATTTTTTGGTCATGAGTAAAAGGAAGTTTTAGGGTTGTTTTTTTTTTTTTTTCAGGGATTTAGAGAGGATTTCAATCTTCTCTGACATTCTATCAAGCTTAGTTGTCAGAGCATAAACATAACAAAGGCATGGAAATCAAGGTGGAACAATGTCTGTCTATGTCTCTCACAAACCCAGACCCCCACACACAAATCTCTTTTTATCCTTAAATTGCATCAGAGTAGTTTCTTAAAACAATGACATTCTATCACATAATTCAAGCACAATTGGCACAATAATGAAATATAACATCATATAACATTATCATGCAATCCATAGTCTGTATTCAAATGTGTCCAATTTTTAGAGGAATTATCTTTATAACTTAGTTTGCATGTTTGTTTTCTGATCTAGTATATAAGCCAGGATCACAAATTGCATTCAGTGACATGGCTCTTTCGTCTCCTTTATTCAGCAAAATTCTTCATTCTACCTTGTCTTCAGTGAACTTGATTATTTTTTTTAAAGAGAATAGTCTAGTTCTTTTGCAGAAAGTCTGCAGAATTAGTTTACCATTAGTCTGCAGAATTTGTGTTCGATGTTTCACTCATAAATAGGTTTTTATTATCATTTTTGTCAACAAAACCATGTTGGTAAAGCCTCAAGAGGTGCTGCTAGTGTATCACGTGGCCTTACTGACCTCTCCAGCTATACCTCTCCCATCTCTTCCCTTTAACTCTAAACTCCTGCCCTACTGAGCTACTCCATGCTTCCCACTATACCACAGTCTCCTTCATCTCTATGTCGGGAGGCCTCTACCTAAAGCATTTCCCCCCCCCTGCCCCTTCATTGTCTCTCACTCTTTATCATTCTACCTTCTGATCTGAGCTTCAAAGTCTCTCTTCTTCAGCAAACATCTCCTGAGATGAGGTTACATGCCCATCCCTACTCTTCTTTCCCTATAGCACTTGTATTTTTTTTTTTAATGCAGGAGCAGTCTTTTTTTTTTTTTAATTTTTATTTATTTATGATAGTCACAGAGAGAGAGAGAGAGAGAGAGAGAGAGAGAGGCAGAGACACAGGCAGAGGGAGAAGCAGGCTCCATGCACCGGGAGCCTGATGTGGGATTCGATCCCGGGTCTCCAGGATCTCGCCCTGGGCCAAAGGCAGGCGCCAAACCGCTGGGCCACCCAGGGATCCCGCACTTGTATTTTTTTAATTGTGTGTTTGTGTTCTGGTATTTGAGCAACCTGAGCAGATAGGGTGCTGTGTCACACATCCTCTATCCTCCTGTTTAGGCTACTGCTCTAGATACAGAAGGCACCATGGATATCTGTTGAATAAATAAGTTATGCTTTTACTACCTTATTGTTCCTGTAATTTCTGATTGATTGGGGCACTTCACACCTTCTACCCCATGGTGCCATTCCTTTTAATAGGTGTTAACAGAAAAGAAATTACTATTGATGCTGTTGTTACTTATAGTGTAAGACTGACCCTTGAGCCCAGCACCATGCCCGCAAGGTTCAAGGACAACTAACTATAGGAAAAAAATTTCCAAGAAGTAAACTAATTATTACCACATGCTTTGCCTAATATTGTAACTGTTTTTTTTTTTCTGCCTTAGATTTTAAAGAGATCTATATCTTCAATGCATAATAATTGCTTGCCCACCAATTCTTGGTTTGGCTAATAGTTTGGTTAAAAATGCAAGCAAAACTAAAGTCAGAGGGATGGTGAGAAGCTTAGATAAAGTAAAACAAAAAGAATAAAAAGAAAAGAAGAAAATAAATCAAGTAAAAGATTGGGCTGATTCTATAACCAAACACATCACTGCTGGAAAAAATGATTTATTCATTGACTTAGCAGAATTTAGCTGAATTATCTTTTAGAGATCACCAACTAGTCCACCCCAGAGACAATCCTCTTCTCAGGAAGAGGCTTTGTGCAAGGTAGACACTAGATGTTCCTTTATTTCACCTAGATACAGAATCTTTCAGCCTGCCTGCTTCTCAAGCTCCAAGGGGAACTTCAGATTGAAATGAGTGATTTCATTAAGCTTCCTTGGACATGTCAACATAGAAACTGTCCTTGAAAACACAGCTCCACATGCCCATGGCTGCAGAATTTGCTGAGGGATGGGTTTCTATATATATAAATATAATACAGTTCTGGTGCTGTGGGTGTAGCATCTGTTAGCTGCTTCACATCAGGTAGACTGATGATCATGGGGCCAGTGCAGGGAGTATAGTGTGACAGAGTGTAGGAAATAATTATCTTAGTTTCGTAATTTATGTAACAGCTCAGAGTAAATCTCTGTGCAAAACATGAGACAGCTAGACCACGAAGTCCAACAGGAACTGGTGGTTCATGCTGGATGCTTAAGATTGAGCACAGAGCTGGGCACTCTACTGGTATTTAATAATTTTAAGTTCAATTAATTAACTTCCTTTCTTGGTCTTGGCTCTATAGTAAAGAGATAATTAGCCCCCAAAATGTCATGTGTAGATACCTGACCTGGTTAATGTCTTATTTACCTGCTCTTCTTTAGCCTGCTCAGTACAGCTTTAACCAAAGTGCTGTTTGATGTCACCATATTAACACTGTGGCCAGTGTTAATTGCCAGTGATAGAGCTAAGAATCTCTCAACAAATCATACTACTTTGGGGTTGACAATTGTATTATACAAAAATCTAAAAACCTTGATGGTCCAATCGATGTGGTGCAAACCAAAACAGGAATCACCAGAGCAGGCTGTAGTCACTCAGGGAAGTGACAGGTTCATCCAGAGACAGTTATTGTAGGAAAAGAAAAAAAAAATCAAAGCACAGGCCAAAGCTGCCATTTTACTCATGCAAAATGAATTTTTATTGCTTTGAATATAAAAAAATATTCTAATGGTTGCCTATTTTTAAGGTAGTAATTTAAGCTCTACAGAGACAAAGGGGCTTATCTATAAACTGAAGCTGTACCCACTTTAAACCATATTAGGAAGGCATGAAAGAAATGAGAATGGGAGTTAACTCTGTGGGATTCTGAAGTGCATCTTTTGCACTGGTTCAGGGCAACTTCCAGGACAAGATTTTGATTCAGTCCTGGTCCCTCACAGAGGTCTGGGAGTAAGGGAATGTCTACCTGAAAAAGTGACATTTATATTTATATTTAAAGGATGAACAAAAGGTAGCCTAGAAAAAAGGGGCAGGAAAAGAGATGGGAAGAGAAAGAGAAGATGAGCCCAAGCTGGGGGAACTGAATGCTCTTTGACTATAGTGAGTAAAATAAAAAAGAAGTGAATTGTGAGAACTCCATTTTTCAGGTAAAGTGGACATAAGGAATACAGACCTCTCAATGGCTTTCTCCACACAAAGAAAACTCCTTACAAATCTCCTTTAGTTTCCAGTATGTTCAACCTATGCTATTTGTGCATGATCCATTTCTCTAACTCTCCTTTGCTCTGGCTGGAACTTCCCCTGTCTTCCCATTGACCACAACCACTCCTAACTCTAAGCACTTAGTCCCTCTATATTCTTCTCTTTCTCTCTCAACAAGTTCCTCCACAACTACTCATCAATATTTGCGTCTTCCACATGTCATCCCATGATTTCTCATTTCCTCATTATTCAATATTTATTTATTTTATTTATTTATTCACGAGAGACACACAGAGAGAGAGAGAGAGGCAGAGACATAGGCAGAGGGAGAAGCAGGCTTCCTGCAGGGAGCCCGGTATGGGACTTAATTGCAGGACTCTGGGATCACACCCTGAGCTGAAGGCAGACGCTCAACTACTGAGCCACCCAGGTGTCCCTCATTATTTAATATTTAGAGTGAGCTGATAATTTATCAGCTAAACTAGGAAACATGATAGCACATGAGTGCTACTAATAATTATTCCAAGGAGACAGAGATAATGTAAACCGTATTGTCTCTGGGCAAACCTAAATATATTGTTACCCCCCTTTCATATAAAAGGCATATATATCATATATATACATTGTATATATATATTACTATGATCTCTGGATTTTTAAAAGATTTTATTTATTTATTCATGAGAGACACAGAAAGAGAGGCAGAGAGAGGCAGAGAGAGAAGCAGGTTCCATGTAGAGAGCCCAATGTGGGATTCTATCCTGGGACTCCAGGATCACGCCCTGAGCTGGAGACAGGCGTTTAACCGCTAAGCCACCCAGGCGTCCCATCTCTGGACTTTTCATTAACTATTTCATATATGTTTGACTGAGCTTCAACCTAAAATGTCATGTCCTAGAGAACACAGACCCTGTATTATGTCTTTGGCTTTTACAATCACTGCTTAACCCTCTGCTAGCAGGTACACAACAGGTACAGAGTGAACACTTAGTATGCGAATTTAAAACAAAATAAATGATTCATGGCTGATACTACCTAGTAGTCATTCTTAGCCTTAACTGCCTGTTAGAATAGCCTGATAAATTACACACACACACACAAATACACCTTGGTCCCATCTCCAGATGTCAGATATTCTGATTCAATTTGCCATGGGTTTGGCTTGGGTGTCAGGGCTTTTAACTACTACCAGGTGATTCTCATGTCAGCCAACATTGTAGAACAAACCCTGGGGAGGTCCTTTGTCAAGTACTGAGTTGATGAAAACACATACGTTGTGAATGGAGAGGCAAGGGAATAATAGCCATACAGAATCATAGGATATTGGACCTAGAAGCCATCTCATAATCACAGCAGTATTATTAAGCATTCAGACTTTAGAGCCAGATAGATGCAGATTCAAATTACCTGAATAGGACAGACTCTGCTGGACAGAATGACCAGGAAACACTAATCTAATTCATTTCCCCTAGAAAATATTAAAAGATACTAAATTATCCTAGATTCCCTCCAGCCATTTTAATTTAACATATGCTGGCTTGTGGTCAGGCATAAATCCAAAATTGCTCTGAAAACATGATCATCAAATTCCTATACTTCTAGTAAATCACTCTATTCCTCCCTGTGGTGATATGACTTTCCTCCAGATGTCAGAACAAGGCAGTGTAGAAAGATGGTTATTTTCATTGTCTGCCAATTATGGATACTATAAAGCAAACTACAGAGGTTAAAGTTCTTGCTTATTTTTAAAATAAAAATATATTCAATCCTTGATGTTCAACTTACTGATTGGATTCTTGCTCTTGCCTTTAACTGGACCCTGACATATATCCCCCATATATGTTCTGGCCATTCACAATTGCTGTATTATACTTCTTCCCACATCTGCCAACAAAACCTTACTTCACTGTTTCTCGATCAACCTTGATCAAGCAGACAGAGATATGAATTAAAATATTTTTCTCCCCATATTTTTATTTTTGCTCTCCACATCTGTTTACACTCTGGAATGTGAGACTTGCAAATACCAAGAGCATGTTTATTTTATTTTATTTTTCCAAGAGCGTGTTTAATGTTCCTTTATATATTTCCAACGATAAGCAGAGAGCTGATCTATAGTAAGTTCTCAAAAGGATTGAACCAGTGAAAAAAGAATAAATATTGATTATGCACCATTAATGGTCAAGGCAAAACACACAATTGGGTCACTCACATCTATGAGAAAAACATGTTTCCTTATTGATAAGAAGGAAAAGATCCCATCCAAAATGGGAACCGGTTGATACTTTTATTTTGTTAGTTGGTAATTTTATTTTTTTTCCTTTGCTAAGGAAGAAAGCAAAAACTTGCAGCAAAATGGCTCACTCACTATGCAAAAGGCAATTTATTTGCTGGTCTCTCTGAGTAAAGAGAATGTCTGCTTACTGCAGGAGCTTGAAATCCTCCTGCTGTTATAACAGAGGCAGCAGCATGTTGTTTCCACTGAGAGAGGACAGGAAGGAAGTCATGACTTGGAATCCAATGGTCTCCACTATCTACTGGCTATAGGCCATTGAAAAATTTCAGATATGTCTGGACCCCTGTTTTCTCATTTTTAGAACAGTTATGACAATATCTACTTTATTTTCTTAAATTCTAAGTGAAGTAACCAGAATAGTTCAACACGTGGGGCAGAAAAAAATCTTTTGTTTATCCTGCTTTTCTAAGTCATTCTGGTGGGAGATGTTGATAATAGGGAAGGCCACGCATATGTGGGGGAGGGGCTAAATGGGAAATCTCTGAACCTTCCCCTCAATTTTGCATGAACCTAAAACTGCTCTAAAAAATGGAAGTCTAATTTTTTTACTTGAAACCTTGCTGCTTGGAATGCTTTTCCCTCACTTCTATCTGTCAGGGTCACTGTGGTGGATGTACAGTGCGTCTACCAATCATTTCAGTATCCATCAACATATTGAGTTGATTCGCCTATGAATCAAGCTCAGAACTTTTTTATTTGTTGGCTGTTCACCATAGGTGTTAGCAGAGAGTGAGGTAACTAAAGCAAAAATGGGAGATGGCGTGGGTATCTAGGAAGCCTGGTTGATCAACATACTTGCGCCCTACTCCTGCCTAATCTTGGATATACCATTTCTATGTTACAGTATCTAGGTTTATAAGTTGCTGGATCTGAGAGAAATGAACTGATGATGAACAGTTATGGCCACAAAGTCATGTGATGTTATGATCTGCCTCAAGAAACGCAGAGGATCTATATTCTGCTTCTTTAACTGGATCTAGCTTAAACTCTACATGTCATCTTTGCCCATGATAGATAAATGTAATACCAAAGGACACGAGAGATCACATGACGGAATATACACAACATGCTGAATTTGATTCAGAGGCCTTTTATGCTCTAGGATCCACTTGAAGCAGGTAGTATCTTATGCCACTTGGCAAATGCTTTGAAATAATATTAAGTGTAAAATAATGCTGCCTTTAGAACCTGAAGAAAATGATCAAGTTGTGCTTTCTTTCTTAGTGGTGGGAGGTGCAAGAAGTAGTGATTTGTGCTTCATTTTCAAGCAGATATCCTCATGTCAAGAACGTGAGATCTCTTAAAACTCCACTTTTGTGTCTGGACTCCAAACTCTTACAGACTTTACCTTCCAGCTTAGAGTGCATGTGGTTAGCCAAAGGCTCCAATATATTTGCTACTTTTTGCTCATCTGGTCTGATTTACATAATATTATTAAAATAGTGAAACAATATGATATTCTGTAGACTGTCCAGACAGTGAAGATCACTTGAGACTCTGTTATACTGGAGGATAGTAGAATAAATGTAGCCCTAAAGCAGCATAAATGTAAATGTATACTTTTACTTACCCTTCATGAACGCAAAATGTTTTTGATACATCTTGGGGAAGAATATATTTTCCAGATCAATAACCTCAGGGTATGTATTTGAGGTTTTGTCAATCTGCTCTAGCAAAGTTCCCGCTCTGGCACAGCGTCCACAATTAGATATAAAACTTCATGGAGTTTCTGGTAATTTGCTTCCATCTTCCCATATCTATTTGTTTGTTTTTTTTTTTTTTTTGGTGGAGCCATTAAGGATGGATGCAATTTGGATCACCTCCTTGGCATCCTTTAGATCTTTAGGTATGCCACTCATCTCTGCCACTTAGTTCAAAATTGGAGTCAAGGCTAGAGTACATGATTTTGAAAGTGAATATTTTCTTAAATTTTGTGCCCTGAGTGCCTCACTTGTTCCATCCTAGTCCTGGCCTTGGGATACAATATTGTTTTTAATTTAAAATCTTGGTCTACGTGGCTTTGTTACATTGGCAGCTCTTACCCCTAAGGCAAAGGAACCAAAGGAGACACCTACCAACAACCACAAAGGTTTGCTCCAACTATACATTTGAAGATGAAGGGAGTTATCATTGGGAATACTCATCTTCTATTCTAACAAGAGCACCATAATGGCATGATGGGTACCTAGGCTTTAATGGCAAAGCAGATCCTGCATCTAGTATTCTTCAAAATGCTCAGTATCCCCATTTCTCACATGAAAATTATCTATTTATAGTTTAGACTCTATTTGGGAAGAAGGGATTCCATTACTCTATATTCCTGTGATGTTACATGATCCTTCCTCCTGAGAACACAACCTTTTTATCAATGTATAATGTATCTGAAAATTGGTTCAGTTCCATAAAATTGAGCAAATCTAGACAAAGAATTGTGATTTTATTGTTAGGATGTCTTCCCTTAGTCTCTTGATTGTCCTTGATTTCTTTTGATTATAAAAATTGAGCAATACTCTTATTTCCAGGCTAACATTCTTGCCCCTAGTAATGTTATGTTTTATTAACTTTTTCCATAGTTCTTTATAAGTTAGGTTTCCCTTGCTGTCATTCTGACTGTATAACTCATTATGAGTATTGTGCCTACCTATCTAATGTTTCAGTATGACAACCTGGCCCCGGTGATTTTAGTATCCTATCATTTTACTCTTATTAGGTACATCAGTTCTGTAATAGTATCTCCCAGCATAGACTCAACCTACAGATGACAGTCAGTATGAACCACTCAGTGATGCTGGGGCTCCTCTTACCAGGATATACCTTATCTCTTTGGAACACAAAGCCCCCTAGTCCTGTCACAGAACAAATCCAGGTGGTTTTTAAATAACTTTTCATAGTATGTATGCTCTAGTATTTCCGTGTCTCTGAACCTTTCAATCCCCTTTCCCAGCATCCACCTCAGTGGCCCTCACATTTCTTTTTTTCTTTTTCTTTTGGTCCTAACATTTCTACATAAGTTTGTTATGAAACATTTACACTATTAAAGTCTTTAAGAGCTACCCTGGCAGCATATCAGTGCTGTCTCCCAGAGTCTTAAAAGGGGGCTAAGTCCTATACCTTAGAATAGTGATCATTTTCTTTAGTAACCTATTCCTTGCCCAATTATATGTGTTTCTGTCCCTAGATGAAGCATTCTCTTGATCCAGTCCTATATAGAATTTCCTGGCTCCTGTCAATTTGAGCTGGCTTGATTCTTTAGGTTCTGCAGGATCATGGGGGTGGTGTGCTTTTCTCCTTTAGTAGCTGAGACTCTCCTGACTAGCATGTGCTGTGATTAACCCTACATACTGTCTTGGGCCAGCAGGAGTGATAAGGGTTGATTCTCAAAGGGGATTTATATAGGCTTGTAAGGCAGAGGCCTCTTTTTTTTGTCTTCAAATGATGGGGAAGCACTGGCCTTTTAACAGGAAGAGCGTTTTACTTTTGCAGCTTAGGGACTCGTAAGGAATCAAGACTTATGAGTTTACCTATCTATGCAACCCCAGCCCAATTCTCTGGGTCTCATCACTTCTTTTTAGTCAGGACTCTGCTCTAGCACAGCAAACTTGGTAGTTTTGAGATTTCAACCTTCTCTGGATTTCTATTTCCCTTATAATAGAGTAGCAGACTTTATCCCCAGGTTTTTCCTGTCACTGATTTCAAAACCAATTGCTTTTATCTTTAAACTCTTCATTAATCTCCCTTAGAATTTCATTGTCTTTCTAAAATACATTGATCAGCCCTAGCCACAACTATCCTGCCTATTTCTGTACCAACTACTTTCTCCATACTTCTCAAACATCAGAGATATTTCACCTGACCCTGCATTCCCTTTCACCATTATGCCATCCTACTTCGTCACTGGTGGAAGATAAATGCATGCACTGCACAGACATTAAAGAGACTGTCAATACTCCCAACTTCCATCGACGTTGGAGTCTTCACTGCCAGGTAGTGAGTGATCCAGCTCCAAAACATCATTTTAGATTGTTCCCTAGGACTACTTCTGACTCCTTCTACATCAAGTGTCAAAGTCAGAAAATAGACTGGGATGCAGATTGGTGGCTGGGGTTTTAGTTGGGAGTGTTCAATAATAATGCCTGTATGGGAGAGATGGATACAGGAAGACAGAAGAAGTTGGGCTATGATCCAGTTATAACAGAGGTCTCAACTAATCCTTCAAGGAGCTCAACATTTGGAATAACCAGAGATATCCCTAATTGAGGCAAGGGCCATACCTTTATTTCCCTATATCAACCTGTTATTTGATCGGGAGGTACTATAGAAAGGGGGTGTAAACTTGGACAAAGCAGCTCACTTTGCTCAAGAGTATTTTCTGGGGAGAAACTCAGCTGAGATCTATCAGTAGCAACATTCCCTGAAACTGGGTTAGTGTATGCTTAGTCCCAAAGGGGCAAACCTCAGTGACACTTCACAATATACAACACAGATTGCCTTACATTTTATTTCCTGGCTTCTCAGGAAATCTCACGCCTAGTAGATGATAGCAAGAATGTGGGATAGAATAAAAAAGAAAATGGCCAAATGTGGTTAATTCTCAAACAGTATAACTAGTTCCTGGAATATTGCTAGTTCTGTATGTGGTAATGCTAAAGGGAAAACATAATGTTGTGTATTATATTGAACCTTAGAATCCTGGAAAACTGGATTTGAATTCTACATCAGCTAACTTGGACAAGTAACTTTTTCTCTAGGTCCCAGCTTGTCCTTCCATAGAGAATGGTTGTTGTAGCAGTACCTCTCTTGAAGAGTTGAGAAATTTGCCTGGGCCCATGGTTCTGAACCATGGGATCATGGTTCTCAACATTCCTTGCTACTTTGGCAGGAGGAACTTAACAAATTGGATTTATCTCCTATTCCTACCAACAAGCAGTTAATCTGCCAATAGCATGAATGGGTTTGGATTGAACCATCTATTCTTTCTCAAACAAGTTTGTTAAAGAGCTATTTAGAAAGCTGGCTTTGAGTAGGGGTAAATGCATTCTGTGGAACGTGAGTTTTTCCCCATGTGAAGCTGCTTGCCTGGGAAACCTCATGTCACAATTCCAAATTCATTATCTGTATGCTCAGCTGACCATCCCTGGAAAACCAAAGGCTTAGGCTGGACACAGAAAATAAATAAAAGAGTGCCTGCTTATGTGTACTTTTTCACGTGCCCAGTGCTTTGTGTAAAGTCCTCCAAAACTTTAATAATCCAGAACATGCAGACATGTATTACAATTTCAGAATCACTAATGAGGGAATTCAGTTATGAGGAACGATGAAACCTGAAGAAGACTGACTTGATTTTGGATCCAATCAGATATTCAAAGAGAGCCAACAGTTTTCTGAGTCAATCACACCTGTTTAATTAGCAATAATAAGAGCCTTTAGATGATCACAGAGAAATTAAATAGCTAAAGATAAATGACCTAAAAGGGCTAACAATTTAATCCTGACTGAGGAGCAAAACAGAACGCAATGTAAAAACATGATCACAAGCAGAACTGTAGGTTAATGACCTTGTACTTTATAATTTAATGGAGCACACATAGTACCAGGCTGAAAGTAATGGATTATAGAAAATAAATATATATACTGGCATTTTATGAATAAATTATTCTAACACTAATTGCAATTAAATTGCCTTGTTTTAATATGATTTAGTAATTAAGCCACAAGTGGCTTGCTGCCTGGTTATTGCTTGAACAGGCACCAAACAAAAGTATTTGACTCAGCTAAAATATATTTGTGAAATATCCCCAAACTTTTTCTCTCATCAGAACGGAAGTTGTTGGGAATATTATAGTTGGCCCAGGGCCCCTCTGCCCTCTAAGTTTTTGTGGTATTTAAAAAAGGTACCACCTGCAGATGGGCAATGGTTTTTGGCAGACACCCCTGCACAAATTAGAAAAAGGAACGGCATGGAGCAGAGACAGCCCAAATTGAGTGGCATGGTTAGTGCAACACAATTTTCACCCCTACTAACTCCTTCCCCAGAAACCTTTGTATTGCGCACACACTTCATAAAACTGTAGAGAAAAGCTTTAAAAAACTGTTCTACAAATTTTCAAAGATTTATATCATTTTTTATTCTTACAAAGATTGTTTATGGATATGCATACTCTAATTTGATGAAACCCTCATCAAAGAGGAAGAAAAGGAAGTTGCTGCTAATATTGTGTAAAACAGTTTATAAAAATGATTATATAATTAGTAGCAATTTTAACTCAGTAACTCAAGGAGTAAATACTAAGGAAATGTTTTTCTCTCTGTTTCAGAAAGCCTTTATACATAAAGATGTTCAGTGTAGTCTACGGTCAAATTGGAAGTGATAGAATATTCATTAGTAAACCCATTGGAATATAATTCAAAATGTTTTAACTTTTTATGATAACATTGGGAAATGATTATAAGTTTTATTTAACTATAAAATTGTATTTATCCAACTTATTTTTAAATGTATTAAAATACAATAGCAAAACCCATATTGTTTGTTTCTTATTTTCAGGTTTCTGTATTTCTACAACTGTGTGTATTATTTGCATGATTAGAATGTGTTTGCATGATTACAAATATTAGTAAGAGATTGTAAGGAATTTCATACTAAATATGTGTCATACTCTTTCCCTGGCATTATGATAGATTCTCAAAAGATTAAAGGGAAACAAGATAACATGTTCCTTGCCCTTAAGAAACTCATAATTTATTATTTCATAACAAAATATCCTAAAAATTTGCATGCATGTAGTATGTTCTAGGAGGTGAGTGGAAGGAGTGATGGGTCAAAGGAAGAGTGATCCCATATGTGCTCAGGGAAGAACTTCTGGCTGTGTCTGCTGTGGTAGAGTCAGCTGGGCTGCTCTGAGGGTTTCTTATTTTCACATAAGTAAATGAAGAAAATTCTGATGTAAGATAAGATCTAATGAAATGAAAAATCATCTCTAGTATAAAACAAATCCTATACTGCAATACAAACAAAAAAGAAATAATTGTGAGGACACTAGGCTGGGGAGGGAGATTTGGCAAAAGAAACAGTTTATGATTTATAGGAAAAGATTCTACTTTACCCTCTTTCTGGAGGAAAAATAAGGTTATCAGTAGCAAATAAAGTAGGTGCTTTATTTATTTATGATTATTATAAATAACTTCAGAAATAGCAGGATCAACTGATTTATAATCCAGTCATTTTGGACCAGGGCAGTCCCCATGTGTTCTCCAGGGCACAGAGAAGAAGGGTGCCCAAGGAGAACAGCAGAGGTTACCTCCTCTCCACCGGCAGATCCCCCCAAGGAGAATAAAAGGAATCAAACCAAGCATCCCTAGTTTGTTCTTTGCAACTTTACAAACTTTACCAAAAGCATACCATTCCATACCCCCCATGGTTGTGGGAGTAAATGGGCAGAGAAAGAATTCACAAATTACCCTAATTTAGCTCTTATCACAGGGAAAGAAGAAGTGGCCATTCTCAAAGCAAACAAATCACTGTTGAAGCTTGTTTAAAATGCAGGTTTGTAAACCAGACCCACAGAGATCTCATTCCTGGATTCTGGGATTATAGCTCACAGATTTGTATTTTTAACATTCACCTTTTCCCTCACTGACACTGAGGCATCTATTAGCATTGACTCCTGGACCACA
Organism: Vulpes vulpes; assembly: GCF_048418805.1. Taxonomy (NCBI): domain Eukaryota; kingdom Metazoa; phylum Chordata; class Mammalia; order Carnivora; family Canidae; genus Vulpes; species Vulpes vulpes. Next base: position 96,882,133 of record NC_132794.1, read on the forward strand.
GGGTTAGAAACCATAAACTACTCCATGTTGCCTAATTATGTATTTTTCTTTTTGAAGGAAGACCTAATAAGATAATGGTAGTGTGGAAGTAAAATATGTCATTACCTAGTTATTTATTATAACTGATGTTATTATTAGTTCGTTGAATTCCGACGTTGCTTACAGTCTGGTCCACAGAGTAATTATGGCTTTGAAGGAAATTCTCTTGCCTTAATTTGGTTCAAAGGATGGCTACATCCCATATTCAATACACACAGTGTTTCATTATCACTCAAGTGAACGGAAAGCATTTCTTTAATTTCTGAAATAGTAGTTACTGGCAATACTCCTCAAAACTCTGCAGCTGATAGTTCTGCAAGAGTTCTTCACCCAGCCGAGATAACGAACGTAAGAGCCCTTCCAACCCTGGCATTCATATAATCCTTACCCCTGGAGAGGCAGGCATAATTCTAATATTCCTGACACCTCGTGCACACACAGGTCCCAGAAATCCAGTCAGATGCGAAGGTTGGTAAAGACATAAAGGGCTTTTGATGGATGTCATATAGCCCTCGATCGGTTGGCCTTAAGATAGGGAGATTATCTAAGTGAGCCAGACAAATCACATGAGCGCCTTAAATCTGAGTCTAGAGGTCAGAAACCAAAAATTAAAAAAAAAAAAAAAGAAAAACCATTTAAAAAATGGGAGAGGGATTTAACCTGAAAAATTCTCTTGCTGTTTTTGAAGATGGAGAGAGCTGTGTATCAGGAATTTGGGGGGCCTCTAGGAGCTAAGTGGTTCCCTGCTGGCAAGCCAACAAGGAGACATGACCTCAGTTCTACAGCTGCAAAGAACTGATTTCTGCCAACAACCGGTGTAAATTAAAAGTGCCTCCAGATGGGAATGCAGCGTTGAATTCAGCCTGTGAACCCCTGAGCCCGGAACTCAGTTACACCGTGTCTGAATTTCTGACTTTCAGAACCATGAGCATTGTTTTAAGCTGCTACATTTGTGGTGATTTGTGACACAGCCATAGAATAATACTGGGGATATCTTGGCTAAGGCACCCACTGAAGCTATAACATTTTACTTCTCTTTAGTTCTGTCAAGTGGTTTTTCTAATGCCAGTTGAACTGCAATTAGATAAACTCTGCCCCTCTCTTTTCTTGCTCAGCAACACATTAAGTTGGCCAATGGTAGGAGGATGTTGGTTCCAACTGGGAGCCACAGGGCTTGCTCTATGTTCACTTCCCTCTTTCCAGAAGTTTTACAAGAAATATTTTCTTGGTTTGCTAGTGCTGAAGTTGTCAATGTCTGGTTGCTTTAAACAGTTCTGACACCATGCTTTGGATGAAGCAGGAAAAGAAATGCTTGGTTGTCATCTTATTTTGTCAGTGAAATCCCTGTTTGGAGGATATTAGTTTCTTCCCAGATACAAGTTGGAATCAATAGCCATTTCTAGCACCTATCTTAGTTAACAATATATTTCAAATATGTTGGTTTAAAAAACAGAACAAAGGAAAAACTCACAAAATAATCTTTTAGTCCTTAGTGAGGATGCTTTATTATTCTATTATGCTATCATTCTGAAAAGCAATAGGATACTGATAATTCCCCTAACTGCTCATCAACTTCATTTAACTCTGTATAATCAACATACAAAACAGCACCAGTACCACACCGTGTTCTACAAAAATATGTTGAATTAATAAAAAAAAATTACGGCACTTAAAAAAAAAAAACAATATATTTCATTAAATTAGGATGGTAGATGATGGAGATGTCCTTGGATCTGATCAATTATGAATAAGATGCTGTTTGAAGCAAACAAGATGGGCCGTGTCTTGGCAGAGATCAGCCAGGCTATACCTCTGTGGGGACAGGCTTTCTAAATTGGCCGATGATCAGATTTGGCCTTACTGATCCAGGCACCAATCTAGTGCAATCACAATCTCCTGTGCTCAGCCTGACTCACTGAGGACATCTGCCTACAAGGCAGGCCATGACTTTCAGGAAATGCCTGGGGAAATCAGATAAGAAAAAATAAAAAAGGCTCATATGGAGCTAACTGAAAGATGGGAGATACCTGGGTGTCTTGGACAAAGATCTTTAGCAATTATATAAACATAGTATTACCAGTTACATCTACTAAGCACAGTGATGTGATTGTATTAGCTGTGAACTGGAGGGTGCTGTGCTAAGTGATGAATTTGTAACTGCTTCCACCAATTGAGTATGATAGAAGTGACACGATGTGACTTCAATGTCTAGGTGTCTTCCTGAACCATAGGTCTTCCTTGTTCACTAACAAACTCACTCTTGGAACTCTGAGATGCTATATAATTCTAACTCTCCTGACACAACCATTCTAGAAAGTCCACATATACGCTCTTCTGTCTGCAGTACCACCAAGCCCAGCCCTCTAGCCACCCTTACCAAGGTGACAGACATGTGAGGTAAGCCATTATGGATATTCTAGACCAGACCAACTGCCAGTTGTATACCAGAAGAGACTTTCACCAACGTCACCTGGAATAGATCACTCAGTCAAACCGTGCTTGATTTTTTTTAAAATTTTTATTTATTTATGATAGTCACACAGAGAGAGAGAGAGAGAGAGAGAGAGAGAGAGGGGGCAGAGACATAGGCAGAGGGAGAAGCAGGCTCCATGCACCGGGAGCCCAACGTGGGATTCGATCCCGAGTCTCCAGGATCGCGCCCTGGGCCAAAGGCAGGCGCTAAACCACTGCGCCACCCAGGGATCCCCGTGCTTGAATTTTTGGTCCACAAAAGTGTGAGCTATAGTAAAGTGGTTGTCACATTAAGCTACTAAATTCTCAAGTAGCAGCAAGAGATTACTGGATCATATACATATATATAGTGTGTGCGTGTGTGTGTGTGTGCGTGTGTGTATGTGTGTGTTGAGATACAAGGGATACACGTAACCCTGATGGCTTCATTTCGGTCACAGAAATTGACTTAAAAGGGCCAGGGGCAGACCATCATTTTGTTTTCAGTATGTAATCTAGAGCCATCCTTGGTTTTCTCTCCTTATCCATCTTGACCACCATAGTCCAGGGTGGCCTGAGTAGTTTTCAGACCACCTGGTTGAAAAGATGAGAAGGCTGGGGAAGGTGAAGAAAGTTGCTTGGTTTTTATTTTTGTTTTAATTCATGCACTAGTGATTAAAACCATGTTATCAACATCTGCCTTCAATGTGTATGGCTTAAAAGGACTGACATTTTATGATGGAAGTGATAAATGCCAGGTTTTTGACCAGAGCACCATTGAAATGGGAGCAGAAATTTAAATGTTTTTGGCAGAGTTAAATACTAATTATATAGATATATATATGATATGTAAATCACATAAGTTATATATATAAAATTATCAACATAAAATTATAAATATATAATTATATATTATATGCTATTATGTATACTATCATGTACTATAATAATATAATTATAGTACATAATAGTATATTATATAACATTAATAATATATTATGCATTACACTATTATAGTATAATTCATATTATTGTATTATAAATATCAATTATATTATTTTATATTATTATATGTGTTATATATATTGTGTGATAACAACACATTAATATTATTTTTGGTAATACAAACCTATTATCATTGTCATCATTACTAAATTACTTAAGGAAATTAATCATCAGAAGAAATCAATGAGCCATGTAATCACACGTGCTTGTAAAAGTGCTAATTGCTTCGAATTAAACCAGGCTTTGAGGGCAGCCAAGCATTGATAGTTAGCCTCCTCCTCCTAGGAAAAAAATGACTTGAAGCTGAGCAGAAAATGCACCCATAAGCATACACACATATATACATCATAGTGACAGTTTTCCTTTGATGGTGATGAAAGCTGACATATAGCATAGATCCCATCAGACCAGGTACTTGATTTGTAGAGAAACAGGTCCATAAAGAAATGTTAAGTGTCAGTGGGGAGGTAACTTTAGACATGTAGCAACTGGACAAATAAGCAGGCTATTCCTCATATATGGGAGAGGCAGCGTCAGATGCTCTCAACTGGCATATTGGCCCTGACCAGTGTAGTGTGGTGCATCAGAGTCCAGGCTCTGGAGCCTGAGTTTAAATCCCATCTAAACCTCCTAGTTTCTGGGTTATCTTGGATATTATATTTTACCTTTCCAAAAATTTACTCTCTGTAAAATAAAGATAATATAAGCTACTATATAGAGTCTTTTTGAAGATTAAATGAATTGGTGCAGAAGAATCAGACACAGTGTCTGACTTACTTACATTCTCAATATCTGTTATAGAAAGAAAGATAAAATGGTAAGGTTGGATATGACCAGATGGAGCTCAAGGGTCCAATTAAGAAGCCACATCCTAAGGGTATATGAGGCCAGAGCAAAGGTCATCTGAAATCTCACTGCCAGTCCAAACAGGCTATCCAAGAATCACAGTCTTGCTGGGCTACTCCACCTGTAACTGGAGTACCAGATCACCTGTAACTGAGAGAACCAGATCACAAGGGAGGTTCGTAAGCAAAGGGTACAGATTAAAACCTCAGATCACACCAAATTTAACATACACGTGGCTGCAGGCATAAATTTAACATGCACGTGGACTGGCTACTGATGTTAGTAGGGTTACAATTTTTAAAGGAGTGATAGTAATTATGGGCATCAAAAAATAAACATCCAGATCTTTTTCCTGAAATTTAAGAGCCATTCATTCGCCTCTTCCCTACTCTAAGACATTAAATGTAATACAGTCTATAGAGCTGCTATCTTTTCCTGGCACACAGTAGTAAACTTCTGTTTGTTCGACAGTGTTTTTGTATAAATTAAAAAAAGAAGCCCCTTCCTCTGGGTGGCTGAGTTGGCAAGTGGAGCATGGGCAAGATTCCCGACACTATTTTTCTCCTTGGCTGGGGGCCCTTGTGTGATGTACAACCTGCATAACAGGCTGGGCGAGTCCACAATCTTTAAATCATGTATCTATTTTGATGCTTTTGCAGATAACTTATATCCAAATGCATTTCCTTCAGGGAAACAATACAGATACATGCATGGAACTTATGACTAGTATTGTTTTTTCATTCTACAAATAGTTTCATTTTTAAAAAGAGGAATAGTACAGGTGAAAATAAAAGTGTCATCAAGGTTTTCAGCTGGATAAGAAAATCAATGCAATTCATGGTGTTGCCAATATCACCAATTATATCTCATTGGGCGTAAACAAAAGTGGTTTGCACTTACCTATTATAGATTATTTTCTTAACCTGATGCTTGGTCACTTGTCACTCCAACCACTCAATCAGAAGCAGGCTATAATTAAAATAAAACACACCCAACTCTTCTAAAAGCATGGCTACCAGCTAGGAAGCAGTTAATGTACCTCTAATTCAGAGTACATAATTCAAATTAAAATTAGAGGGAAAATGATTTGCTTAATGTCATGTATGTGAAGAGCTAAGTTGCTGACAGATTTATGAGATCCAACATGCTGACACTTTTCACTCAGTGACATTTTTTACACATTTCTGATTGAGGACAGGCAGACCAGTTAATCTTAAGGCCCTTCGGGATGATCTTTCCCTGGGTCTCAACAGACTTTAAACCTGTCAGAGAGAAATTTATTCAACTTGATATGATGTTACAAACGGTAGTGGTCTGAGGCCCCGAGCTGCAGCACCTGTAAAAGTGACACAGGCTTCCCCAAGTGACATTTACAGAGGTGGGCACTATAAAATGGTCTTGTGACATAAGACCCCAGACTGAGGACACTCCTCGGCCATGTTCTGTTCTCTTTTGAGTGTAGGCATGGGGTTGGTGGGCAGGGGGAGGTGCTAGTAAAAAGAACTCAGAACCATGTGATCCTCTCACCTCAAAGGATGATCAAAGGGGACAGTGAGAGATTTTTAAAGAAGGCTTCAAGTCAGTGCTGAGAATTTAGGACTATCGTTTGGGAGAAAGGGAGGACAATATTTTATTGCAGAGCTAACAGCTCCCAGCTGTGTGTGTGGAAGCATTCTAGAGTGGAGATGTTCAGGAAAGCTTTGGTCTAAAACCTCCCTGTGCCAATGATGGCCACAAGAAGGCCAAGAATGGCGAGCTCTTGTAAACTGAGCTTCTAAGGGTTTTTTTTGTTTTTTTTTTTTTCCATCTGTCTGCCTCATAAAGCAGTGTTTCAGCCCCCAACTCCAAACAAGAGGGAACATAATAGGTTTTCCATGAGATAAATCTAAAAGTACCTAGCATACAGGAGGTGCTCAAAAAGGGGTCCTCCCTCCTTCCTCAGGAAGAACTAATTCCCTGGTCTTCTCTTACTGGCATTGAACAAGGAAAGAGTTAATTTTGCCCAGAGAGGAGCTGACACCATGACAGGAATGTACTCCCTCAGCAGTATGGAGAATTTGGGAATCGCCCCATCATCTGCCACTCTGCCTCCAAAAGCCAGGTGAATACCTGCCACAGTGAGTGCAGAAGTACCTCTTCAATTTGCCACACCAAGTATGAATCTCTCTCCCAGATCACAGTCCTATAAGAGACGGGATTTGGGGAGGCTAGAGTAGCCAAATGTAAATGGGTGGAGGAAGGAACAAATTAGCAAGAGGTTATAATTCCCAAGCCTCAGTGAAATTCACATTCTTTGTAGAGAAACAGGACACCACTTGCCATGTATTTCCTCATTATCACAAATATGTCATTACATAGCAACATAGACACTTAAATCTTATTAAAATATGAGGTAGAAAAAAAACTGAATTATAAATTCTAGTTTTTTAAAAGATTTTATTTACGTATTCATGAGAGAGGCAGAGGGAGAAGCAGGCTCCTCACAGGGAGTCTGATGCGGGACTCGATCCCAGGACTCCAGGATCACTCCCTGAGCTGAAGGCAGACCCTAAACCGCTGAGCCACCCAGGGGTCCCATAAATTCTAAATTTTAAACAGAACTAGAAAGTCACATTGCTGATAAAGTGGTAATATTTCTCAAAAGGAAAAGACATTGATGATGGGGGAGAAATGAGAAGTCAGGGAGGAACATATTGCTAAGGGCAATTCCTTAACTTTTAATCATGAGCAAAAGAGCAATTTGAGTGCACAAAGCAGCTCATAGATGACACCGTTGTTTTCAGTGACTGGCATGAAACCCTCTCCCCGATTGTGAGACTCACATGATTCAAGGTGGATTTAAGGATCCTAGTTGTTTGGGAATCCATCCTACCTGTATCTGAACTGTAGGACAAGACATCCTAGATTTGGGACTACAGGCAAGTCACCCTGACTCTCCAAGTTCCAGCTTCCTTCTTCTTAAAATAGGAATAATACTAGTAATGAACTCACAAGACTTTCTGAGGCGTAAACAAGACTATACAGAGTACTCACTCCAAGTGCTTGAGTCACATGTATTATTCTTAGTATTGTTATCATTGTTAATATTCTGAAACACTTATCAACCTAGAGACAGTCATAAGTAGCCTCTGCTAGAAAAATGTGGAAACACATTATAATCTACTTTGCATTTACCTAGATAGTTTTCAGCTGGAAATTGGTCAATTAGTCACACATCCAGAAAGGTATAAGCCTATTTAAAAGGATTGAAGAATGTAGAACTTGCAGCCAGAAACGGAGACTTTTGGTGGAAAAGCTGTCCTAAAGAGAGGCTGCTCAGGGAATCAAATAACTCTAGGGCATCATTCAAATTTCCATCAAGAGAAGATGACTGATCCAGAGTCCCCGGATGCCAAACAGCCCAAGAGGTTTAGCATCCTCAGCAGGGGAGGCCAAGGCTTTATGAATAAATGAGACCCAAGCCACACAGGCAGGCAGGCAGCTGCAGGCTTTCATGAGCATTAATTTTACTTAATATTACAAATTTTAAATTCTGCAAATACATACAAGCATAACAAATAGAAAAGCACAAAGTGATCATTAGGGTTATAATGTGTGTGTGAATATGCGATCAGAATAGGCACACTGCAAATAAAGTTCTATATAAATGCTAAATACTTCACCATTTGCTACTACAATAATGTGTCATATGGCTGAGGTTCTTAAGTACTTTATGTTCTCTGCTGGTATGAAGTCATTAATCCCATTTATACAATTAATGAGGAGACCCTGGGTCCAAATTAGGGACCAGAGCTGGGGGGAAAACTGAAATTAAAGACAAATGATGGGTCATTTTCCTCTCAAGCTGTAATGATGCTTTGCTAAATAACACATTTTTCCGTGAGCCCTATTTTAAACACTGCACAATCCCCTCTAAAAGGAACTGATTATTACCACTACATCAATTACTTTGAGTTGGATGACCTACGCATTGCCACGACCCAGAATGAACTTGGGTCCTTCAAAAGCCTCCTCTAGAGCATTCACATTTCAATCAGCCCTTAAAACTGATTCAGCTATTTCCCAAGTGTCTCTGAGACAGGATAGGGAGGCAGAAGGTCCACTTGGCAAGATTGCTGTTTTAAATTTGTGACCCTTTCATTAGGGAACACAGTGCATCCTAATGGTGTAGGGGATGAGCTCTGGAGCCAGACAGTCCTGCCTTGAACCCGTGCTCCATCTCAGGCTGAATAACCTCTGGGAGAGTTACTTAGCCCCTTTGAGAATAGGATTCTTACTTGGTTATTGGTTATTATTAACAAACGAGTAAATTCAGAGTGAGAACAACGACAACAAAAAGGTAGAACATACACAAAGAAAAGCAAAATCCAGACACATCTTTCAGTAAAAGTTCTGAGATAGGATCTTCTCACAATCTGAGATCTCTCTTCTTGAAATTAATAAAAAAATTCTCAGTCAGGAAAATGAATTTGAAAAGGACAGAAATCACCTTCTGGGGGCCTGACCCTCAAAGATGACCAGGGTAACAACAATCCCCTTTTTTCATATTGATGTTGGTTTGTGGTGGTGATAGTATTGATTTCCTGAGTGTGTGTTGAGTGTGCACATGTGTTTAAAAAAACACTAACCTCCCCAGAAGAAGAAATGAGGAGTTGGGACATTCGCTGTTTTCTTTAGCAGAGAAAGTTTTCAGCTAGAAAGACTTCAGAGAAAGTCCTTGCCCTTTATGTTCAGTTACAAGGCATAATTATAGAGGAAGTAATAACAAAAGAGCCTAATGCAACTTAAGTGACTTTTATTAACCACTATGACCACACATATCCTTAGAACCATTAGGGGAAGTACCTCACTCCAGCTTGGCTCTGCTGGGATCCCTGCTCACGTTACTGGATAGCTACTCTTAGGGGCACTACCTCTGTCCACAGTGGTGAACAGGGTCAACTAGTTGGGTCTCCAGAGAAGTACTTGGACCTCATGAAACTATACTGCAGTGAGAACACAACAATGCCAAAAATGCCACCCAGACCTACCCTTTAATGAAGACCTTGTCGCCCGCCTGCTATGAGAGCTCTCAGCAGAAGGAACCTTCAGGATTCCCTGAGTGGGAGACAGCTGCCCCACCAAGTCATGCTCCTTTCAAGGTGGCCCATATCCAGTGACTGATTGGTGCATCTCAGCCCAACTTGGACAGCTGTGAAGGGCCATCTAGATCCAGAGCTCCCTATGGGATCAGCCAAGGCTGTTGTTGGGCCCACTTGGTTTCTGCCTCATTTGGCGTCTGTCTTCTGTTTTCCACAGGTGATGATTATAAGGGTCATATAAATATGCTACGCCCTGAAACTGTTCATTAGACCCAGCCTGCCTCAGCGACTATGCATTTATCTTGTAAACAGGGACACTTTAGAGAGGAGCAGGTGCTCTTAATAATTTTACTGGGACAAGAGACTTAAATGAATACTGTTCTTAGGAAACAAGAACTTATAGTAACCCTGAGATAACACAGCTAAAGCAGGGAATGATTTAGTTAGATTTTGTACTGTGTTAACTCACATAGAAGACATGATAAGGATGCTTTATTAGCTAAACTTTATCTTTGGGAAAAAAAACCTTGTCTTTTTAAAAAATTATTACATCTTTAAGAAAGTTAACATCTTCACTATGAAATTTTAAACTATATGGAAGAGTACAAAATAAAACAGAACACAAAAGAAATCACATGAAACAGCTTTTCCTCACCAGAAGAAAAATATTAGTATTTTAGTTTGATGAAAATTATTCTAGCCATCACTTTGTTCATAAGAAATAAATGGATAAATGAATGAATGGATGCACATATAGACTGAATAAATTTATCACAATAGGATAACATAACACAGTTTTCAAAAATAGATATGCAATTAATGATACATAAAGACATATTTATACATGGATGCATATATGATTTACTTATTAGATAAAAAGAAACTAATGTAAAATTAAGGAGAGTTTTAATTTCAAATATTCCTGCACACAGGAAGATGAGCTCCTATGCTCAGTACTTCAGGGCCCTGCAAGGCCGCATCCAAGTCCTGCAGTTCATTCAGTAGAACGTGGGTTAAGGAGAAGGTCTGGCTTGTCAGGACAGCCACAGTTTATTTCTCTTATCCAAGCATAATTATTTAAACTCACCTATTTAACTTTCAGAAGTACTAACTTGTAGTAACTTTACCATATAGTTATTGCCTGTATTGAAGAATTTTGCCCAATTTAGGCAGCAGGAAAAAGAGTAAATTTATGGAGACACTTGTATGCATCATATCTCCGCAGCATTGGCCAAGTTACTGGTATTTCAGGATCTTCAGTTTCCATGGCTTTAAAATGAGGATACTATGCGGCAACTGGGTTGCTCAGTGGTTTAACATGTGCATTTGGCTCAGGTTGTAATCCCGAGGTCCAGGATTCTTTCTGATTATAGGCCTCTGAATTTCCTTATCTTGGAACATTTACTTTAGAAAACTTAGAATTGTAAAAATTTTCTCTTTTCCCAGCCTTTGCCAGATTTACAATTCAAGAATGTCTTTCTCAATTACCTGGGAGCCATCCCTTTAAAATAATAAATAAATAAATAAATAAATAAATAAATAAATAAATAAATAAATAAGAAATGTAATCATTGAGAAAGATAGTGACCCTGTTCCCCAGTCCCGGTGAAAGGGTAGAAACCTAATTTCCATAAATAGCAATTAGAAAGTTCATTAGACTTAATCCTACTGACCAACTTCCACCCTAATGTCTTTCACTACCTTTCACAGCTTATCCCAACACTTATAACTCCCCTACCTTTTGTTTCAGTGCAATTGATTTCAATCCCTCTCCTCTATTGCAGTAAATCTTGAATAAAATCCTCCCTGCCTATTTAACTTTATATGGTATATTACGTTGTTGTCTATTTTTAAAGTAGTTAAAAAACTGATATAAGCCTAAGGTCCTCTACTTACACATGTAAGGTGTAAGATGTCAGGGATCCTGAACCATTAAAGCCCCAGATTCTTGCTATAATACTTGCCCAACAATCTCCTAGAAGGTATTTTTGTTTCCTCCTCTGTGAAGTAGAAATAATAAAACTTGATCTGAAAAGGGCCCTAGTAGATTCCACTTTTTTTTTCTTTTTTTAAAAAAAATTATTTATTTATTCATGAGAGACAGACAGACAGAGAGAGAGAGAGAGAGAGAAAGAAAGAGAGAGAGAGAGAGGCAGAGACACAGGGAGAGGGAGAAGCAGGCTCCATTCAGGGAGCCCGATGTGAGACTCGATCCTGAGATGCCAGATCATGCTCTGGGCCGAAGGCGGGTGCTAAACTGTTGAGCCACCCAGGGATCCCCAGATTCCACTTTTTCAAACACAGTTTACACTTACAGTTGTTTAGTGTCTGGCTTCCATTAGACCATAAACTCAGTGAGAGCAGGGACTATGCTCACCCATTCTCTGATGAATCCCAGTGTCCAGGATGGTATGTGATATTCAAAAAGTGCTCAGTAGCGGTTAGACAAAACTGATTACTATTAGAAGAAATGTAATATGACTAGAACAGGAGGAACTGCAAATAAAACTAAAATTTTACTGACTTTAATCCTGAGCTCAAATTAATAGAATGTCCAAATGTACACTTAAGAGAGTGTCAGGAAATCTGGATTTTAATCCTATCTTTGACACTGACTAGAGTTAAACTTAGTTAATTATTAAATATCTCTGATCCTCAAATTTCTTCTGGTATTATACCAGAAATAGAGTAGATAATGGCTGAAATCTCTTATACAAATAGCCTACCATTTCATGGATCAAAATTCTAGTACACAACAATTGCTCTAGAGTTACAGCACATGCTTATAAATCCTGACACTTAGGGCAGCCCCAGTGGCTCAGCAGTTTAGTGCTGCCTTCAGCCCAGGGCGTGATCCTGGAGACCTGGGATGGAGTCCCACATCGGGCTCCCTGTGTGGAGCCTGCTTCTCCCTCTGCCTGTGTCTCTGCCTCTCTCTCTCTCTCTCTCTCTCTCTCTCTCTCTCTGTATCTCCCATGAATAAATAAAATCTTTAAAAATAAAAATAAATAAATGAATCCTAATACTTAAGATTGTTCGTTTCCCCCTCTCCTTCCATTCTTTCATGTACTCATAGAATTGTTAAATGCTTCCTCTGCTTGTACTTGCCCCAGGGAAGTTCAAAAACCTTTTAGAAACCTGCCATGAATTAGGACCCATGTTTTCTGGCTGAAGTCTATCTTCAATGAGATTCAAATTCTGGCTCTGTTTATTCCATTATATGTTTTAAAAAGTTCTTTGCTGACCTTGCTGCATTATGTAAATGACAGAGGCTAATTCTCTTTGAAGCATAATCTTCTGTTGACTTGGATGTCAACAAGATAGCCAAACACACATTGGATGACTTGCCTCACATACCCTTTTCTCTGAGTCTTTTGCCTTAATATGCCTGTGTTTACTTTCTTGACAGATTGCTTTGATTTCAACTATAAATCTGTAGTTTCTATATCAGATTGACTTCAAAGATGTAAACCAGTAGAAAGAACCTACCTCTGACCATATATTCTCCATATTTTCTCTCTCTCTTTCTCTCTCTCTCTCTCTCTCTCTCTCTCTCTCACACACACACACACACACACACACACACACATACTATTTTAAAACTGTAGGTATCATAGTTTATTCATTGGTTCACAGTCATTAACACAGCAATGATCAAATAGAAAGACCCCAGGCAGAGACCTGACAAGACCAAGAAAACAGTTGATTGTTGGAATTCATTTGTAATATAATAGTATTCCAGCATATTGTAAGTTTTTGACCTTAAGCAAAGGAAAGTTGATGACTTTAATAGAGCTTTCTTTATAAACCTTTTCTTTCTGCTTTAAAACTGCTGACTTTTTTTTAGCGTTGCCTCTCCTACAATTGCTTTCAAAAGCGTATTTCTATGTTTCAAAGCCAGAGTTCACTTCAGTAATGCTCAGTTAATTGTGTGGGCACACACACTTGATAGCAAGCCTAAGGCCCTTCTTGAAAGGATAAAATATCACCCTGTATTATCTGCCCCCTTTCTCTTCCATGGAAAGCACTCACCCTAATTATGAGAAAGTACTTGTTTAGTTCCAGTTGTCTCAAAAGTAGCCTAATAATAACAACAATAACTTAGTTATACACCCCAAGAAGTAAGCTATCTCTGTTAATATAGACCTAGATTCAAACACTACTACTAACAGACATTAGTGGTGAAATTTTAGGCAAATGATATGCCTTCTCGAAGCCTGTTGCTCCTTCTCTCAACATGACAGAAATACTATCACCTCAAAGGATTATGGTAAGGGTTAAATAACATGCTTGTAATGAAATTGTAAAGATATTGGGATATACTTTGTACTTACTAAACAATGGTGGTGGATATGTGTGTTCTTGTGTATAGCTGCTACCTGTTAATGCTGAGTAAGCAAGGAAATGTATTTGGTCTTTGGCAGAAGACAGTAACTGGACCAATGACAAGAAAATTCTTCAGTCTGAAATATGATAAAGTCTGCTGGCTCTCTTGGCCAGCTTCGTCACTTCCTTTTCAGCCTGACTTATAACAAGACTCTGTATTTCTGGTATCCCTTCTCATAGCTCCATCCAAGGGGGAGCCTGAATTTACATTCTAAATCAACCTCCTCTATATTTATTATTACTCAGTGGTCTTATATCTCTTTCTTCTAAGAGTTCATGGTTCATGCAAAGGCAATCTTTCTCCATCAAGTTTCCATATTTTCCATCAATTTTTCTGTTGCCAATAGAAAACTAAAAAGCTAATATTACAGAAACTATAAACATGGCCCCATATAAATACATTCTTGGAGTTGCACAATTAGAAATACTGATCTGTCACTCAATAAATAGAAACCTAATACTGTTTGTCCTGAGATGTTTTCTAGACATGTCATTCTTGGAACTGGCCTTAAGATCCAGAGTGGGAGAGTGGATCAAAGGCCTCAGAGCTAGAACTTATTTAGCGGTACTGAGAAGTTAGTTAAGAACCCCATTCTCTCCACCTGTGACAGTTTCCAAGCTGTTCCAATAATAACCTCCCTTATAAGCATACACCAGGGGGCCTAGGTTGAATCATCATGATCTTTGAAAAACGCTTCTAAATTTCCAAGATTGCATCCATTTCTTCCAGACTGCCTAATTTGTTGGCATATAGTTGCACATAATATATTCTTATGATTGCCTGTATTTCCTGGGTGTTGGCTGTGATCTCTCCTCTTTCATTCATGATTTTGTTAATGTGGGTTCTCTCTCTCTCTCTCTCTCTCTCTCTCTCTCTCTCTCTCTCGATAAATCTGGCTAGGGGTTTGTCAATCTTATTAATTCTTTGAAAGATCTAGCTTTCAGTTTCGTTGATCTGCTCTTCTCATTCATATTTCATTGATTTCTGCTCTAATCTTTATTATTTCTTTTCTTCTACTTAGTTTAGGCTTTATCTGCTGTTATTTTCCAGCTCCTTTATGTGTAGGGTTAGCTTGTGTATTTGAGATTTTTCTATTTTTTTGAGAAAGGCTAGTACTACAATGTACTTCTCTCTTAGAACTGCCTTTGCTGTTGCCCAAAGATTTTGAACAGTTGTGTTTTCATTTTCATTCATTTACATGAATTTTTAATAATCTTCTTTAATTTCCTGGTTGACCCATTCATTCTTTAGTAGGATGCTCTTTAACCTTTAAGTGTTTGCGTTCCTTCCAAATTTCCTCTTGTGATTGAGTTCAAGTTTCAAAGCATTGTGGTCTGAAAATATGCAGGGAATAATCCCAATCTTTTGACATTGGTTGAGACCTAATTTGCGACCCTGTTTGTGATCTAGTCTGGAGAATGTTCTGTGTGCACTCAAGAAGAATGTGTATTCTGTTGCTTTAGGATGGAATGGTCTGTATATACCTGTGAAGTCCATCTGGTCCAGTGTATCATTCAAAGCCCTTGTTTCCTTGTTGATATTCTGCTTAGGTGATCTGTCCATTGCTATGAGTGGTTGTTAATGTCCCCTACTATTATTGTATTGTTATCAATGTGTTTCTTTAATTTGGTTATTAATTGGTTTATATAACTGGCTGCTCCCAAGTTAGGAGCATAAATATTTATAATTATTAGATCTTGTTGGAAAGACCCTTTAAGTATGATATAGTGTTCCTCTTCATCCCATATTACAGTCTTTGGTTCAAAATCGAATTTGTCTGATATGAAGATTGCTACCTCAGCTTTCTTTTGATGTCCATTCTCATGAGAAGTGGTTCTCCACCCCCTAAGTAAAACAGGAAGAAATAGAAAATCAGAACAGAAGCATAACTGCAAGGAAATTGAAGCAGTAGTCCAAAACCTCCAAAAAAACAAGAGTCCAGGGCCAGATGGCTTCCCAGGGATCTTCTGCCAAACATTTAAAGAAGAATAAATACCTATTCTTCTGAAGCTGTTTCAAAAACTGGAAATGGAAGGAAAATTTCCAAAGTTGTTCTATGAGTCCAGCATTACCTTGATCCCCAAACCAGATAAAGATTCCATCAAAAAGGAGGATTACAGACCAATATCCCTGATGAATGTATATATCAAAATTCTCACCAAGATACTATTAGCCAATAGGATTCAACAGCACCTGAAAAGATTATTCATGACAACCAAGGGGATTTATTCTTGGGCTGCAAGAGTGGTTCAACATTTGCAAATCAATCAGCGTGATACACCACATTAATAAAGGAAAGGATGAGAACCATACAATCTTTCAATTAATGCAGAAAAAGCAGCATTTGACAAAAAACAGCATCCTTTCTTGATTAAAACTGTCCACAGTGTAGGGATAGAAGGAACATAACTCAGTATCATAAAAACCATCTGAGAAAAGCCAACAGCAAATGCTCTCAATGGGGAAAAATTGACACCTTTCCCCTAAGATCAGGAACATGACAGGGATGCCCACGCTCATCACTATTGTTCAACATAGTACTAAAAGTCATAGCCTCAGCAATCAGACAACAAAAAGAAATAAAAAGCATTCGAATTGGCAAATAAGCCAAACTCACTCTTCACAGATGACATGATACTTTATGTAGAAAACCCAAAAGACTCCACCTCAAAATTGCTAGAACTCATACAGCAATCCAGCAACATGGCAGGACATAAAATCATTGCACAGAAATCAGTAGCATATCTATACAATAACAATGAGACTGAAGAAAGAGAAATTAAGGACTCAATCCCATTTACAATTGCACCAAAAACTGTAAGATACCTAGGAGTAAACCTAACCAAAGATATAAAGGATCTGTACTCTAAAAACTACAGAACACTTATGAAAGAAACTTAGGAAGACACAAATAAGTAGAAAAACAGTCCATGCTCATGGATGGGAAGAATAAATATTGTTAAAATGTTTACTTAGAGTGATCCACACATTTAGTGCCATCCCTATCAAAATATCTCAACACTTTTCACAGAGTTGGAACAAATAATCCTAAAATTTGTGGCAACTAGAAAAAAAAAAAAACAAAAAAACAAATACCCAGAGGAATGTTAAAAAAAAAATCAAAGATGGTGGCATCATAATACCAGCCTTCAAACTATATTACAAAGCTATAATCATCAGGACAGTATGATATTGACACAAAAACAGAAAATAGATCAGTGGAACAGATTAGCGAACCCAGAAATGGACCCTCTGCTCTATTATTAATCTTCCAAAAAGCAGGAAAGAATATCCAATGGAAAAAAAGACAGTATGTTCAATAAATAGTGCTGGGAAAATTGGACAGCCACGTGTAGAAGAAGAAACTGACCATTTTCTTATACCATACACAGAGATAAGCTCAATATGGATGAAAGACTTAAATGTGTGACAGAAATCCATCATAATCTTAGAGAAGAACACAGGCAGCAACCTCTGACTTTGGCAGAGCAACTTTCTTGCTAGACACGTCTCAAAAGGCAAAGAAAACAAAAGCGAACATGAACTATTGGGACTTCATCAAGATAAAAAGCTTCTATATAGCAAAGGAAATAGTCAACAAAACTAAAAGGCAACCTACAGAATGAGAGAAGGTATTTGTAAATGACATATCAGATAAAGAGCTAGTATCCAAGACATATAAAGAAATTATCAAGTCAACATCCAAAAAACAAATAATCAAGTCATGAAATGGGCAGAAGACATGAACAAACGTTTCCCCAAAGAAGACATATAAGTGGCCAACAGACACATGAAAAAATGTTCCACATCACTCAGCACCAGGAAAACACAAATCAAAACCACAAAGAGATACCACCTTACACCAATTAGAATGGCTAAAATGAACAAGACAGGAAACAAAAATGTTGATGAGAATGTGGAGTAAAGGGAACACTCCTATACTGTTGGTGGGAATGCAAGCTGGTGCAGCCACTCTGGAAAATGATATGGATTTCTTCAATATTTTAAAAATAGAGCTAGCTCATTACCCAGCAATTGCACTACTAGGTATTTACCCCAAAGATACAAATGTAGTGATCCAAAGGGGTACCTGCACCCAAATTCATAGCAGTAAAGTCCACAATAGCCAAACTATGGAAGAGCTGAGATGTCCATCAACAGGTGAATGGATAAAGAAGATGTTATATATATACATATATATGTATATATAACATATATTAGAATATTACTGTAATATATATATATAGATTTTACATATATAGTATATTACATATATATTAGAATATTACTCAGCCATCAGAAAGGATGACTATTTACCATTTACATCAACGTGGATGGAACTGGAAAGTATTATGCTGAGCAAAATAAGTCAGAGAAAAGCAGTTATTACATGGTTTCATTTGTATGTAGAATATAAGAAAGAGCACAGAGGAATCATAGGGTAACGGAGGGAAAACTGAATGGAACGTCATCAGAGAGGAAGAAAAGCCATGAGAGACTCTCTTTAATTATAGGAAACAAACTGAGGGTTTCTGGAGGGTTGGTGAGTGAGGGGATGGGGCAATTGGGTGATGGGCATTATGGAGGGCACTTGATGGGATCAGCTCTGGGTGTTATACACAACTGATGAATTATTTAACATTACATCTGAAACCAAGTATGTACCATTTGTTGGCTAGTTGAATTTAAGTTTAAAAAAGAATAAAAAAGATCATCTAGAGTCAACACACTTTAAACTTCAATCAACTACATTGTCATGTTTAACAATCACCAAATTCTCTGCTTCTGTGACTTGATTGTGATTTCAATTCTTTCTTTATTTATCCATAAAGAAATTATTCTACCCAGAAATTTATATTCCCATGTATAGGGATGTATCTGGAGTGATCGTCAGACCACTTTGAAAGCACATACATTCCCTCTCACATTTCTCTACCCTGTGGATGTAAACCTCTCTCTTCCTTTTCTCTTTTCCTCTCATTCATTTGTCCACTATAATCTTGATCATTGTAAATGTGCAGTGTAGTTTCCTTCCTCATGAGCTGGGATATACATGGGAGCCCCAGCCATATCATTTTAAAAGAAACCTAGATGTCATCTATAACTCATAGGACTTAGCTTCTAGAAATCCTGCTTTCCCAGGAAGGCCACTCTGTTGACATCAAATGAAAGGAACATGGATTTTCAGGTGCTAAATTTAAGTGTCAATCCTGACCTTTGGAGGTCAGAGTCTTCAAAGGCATCCAGCCATTATCAACTGTCTCTCAGACATCATAGGTAAAGGAAATATTTTTATAAATTGAAGCCTCAAGTGGAAGGGAGGAAGGTGGGTGGGTGCCTGTAGGGCAGGATGTCAAAGGCATTCAGGTCCAACGCTTCACCCTCTCCACCAGGCTATCATCATATAATTATGCTAGCTTAAAATACTGATTAGAATGTGGTTTTGGTTATTTATTCATAAGCTTTTTAGCAAATTAAATATACATGACAGATTTTTTTTTAATGCATTAGTGGCTAGAAGTCTTCCAGGAAGTTTCAGAAAAAAGCTAGGCAAACATACATGGTATCCCAGTGTACTCTTCATGACTCCACCTGAAGATGTCCCCCCCCTTTTTTTTTTTACCAGATCCCCATGCAAGCTCAAGGGGACAAAACATATTGCAGACTTTCACCTCAATCAACTTCACTTGCCAAAATTGCCCTATAGAATCCAGAAACTTCAAAGTTTCTCAAATAGTATTTTCTTGTTGCATGAGGTGCAAAATCAAGGGAGGAAAATGCAAGCACCAATTTCTGGTTATTTTCATCCCAGTATCTACCGGATTCTAGGAGGGATGCTTGTTTTCAGTGCTACTTCGCATTTCCACCCACCACACATATAAAACACACACTTCCTAAGGGCAGATGGGATTGACGTTCTATAGCAGAAATACTGATTGCTTCCTAAACACTTCATGACTAATCTAAAATTGATGTCAACCCTTATTTCTCGATTTGGTTAATTTTTAAAATGTAGAATTATGTTATCCTCTACCCCTTCAAACGTTTTTTAATATTTATTTATTTATTTATTTTTAATGATAGACATAGAGAGAGAGAGAGGTGGAGACACAGGAGGAGGGAGAAGCAGGCTCCATGCCAGGAGCCCCACGCGGGACTCGATCCCGAGACCCCAGGATCGCGCCCTGGGCCAAAAGCAAGCACTAAATCACTGAGCCACCCAGGGATCCCCTACCCTTTCAAGCTTTAAATGGCTCTCCGCCATTTGGAAATTCTGAGCAAATGCCATTCTTGATCTTATGCCAATTTACCTTTCAAAATTTACTTCTCATTGTCCCTCAGGAAATATTCTACAACCCAGTTAAACTAGGTTACTTTCTCTATGGAAATAGTTTTATAATTGTTCCAAAACTCTATTCCTCTATTGACCTTCCTACAGTCTATCTCAGCCTAGTAGTAACTATCTCAAATAGTTAATATTTCCTTCACAAATATTTTCTGGCATAAGTCCCTCACAAATATGAGATGTTTCTCTCTTCTATATTCCCATAATATTAGCACCCTTTATGTTTTTGAGAAAAAATATTTTCTTCTGATTCTTATTATACTCATTGACTTACTACTCTATCTCTGTGTGAGTTCCTTGAGGGAAGGAGGTAGTTTTAAATATCTTTAGATGCCTTGCAGTGTCAGACAGAGTGCCTTACTCACAGGATATACAATATGAATTTTATAAAACTGAATTAAAGGTAAACATAGGAATAAATAGCTGCATTCTAATTAGAGTTTATTGAATATGATGATCATTCATGTACTATGAAATTCAGTATGTTTCAGTGGTCATAGAAATACTAAATTTTAGTAAATAATGGATTGAAACAATAAGATATGCCCAAGAAGCAAAAGTTCAGAAGACCTCTAAATATATCCAGTTTTCAGTAGACGACCTCTGATTATAGAAAAAAATATACATCAGGAAACTATATTGACCAGATTTCAGAATGAAAGATTGTATAAGGATCTAAATAAATGACATATTTAAATAGGGTAAACTATACTACAGGGAGGCATTTTCTTTCTTCTTTCAGATTTTTGGGACCTGGGTGCCCATTCAAAATTAAATAAATGTGGATTTATATGTCCTAGTGAATAAATCTCAAAATGGTCCAAGAATAAAATATAAATTCTAAGGCTAGATTTTACTAGTAAAAACCATGGATGGGTATTTTAAATTACTTTTTATCTCAGATTTATCAAATATACTTGGACTTCTAAATTTTGTGCCACACCTAGACATAAAAATTATAAGTTTCAATATCAAAAATTTATATAAACAAAGAAAAGAGATGAATGGCAAAATGGAAACAAAACTAGAACTCATATTTCAAGAAAGGGTCTATTTCTTCCATATGGAAAGAAGCTTGATAAACTCATAGAAAAAGAAAGTTCAAATAAAAAGTGGCAAACATAATTAAAGTTCATCAGAAATGCAATTCAAAAGTATTAAACATATGAAAAAACACTCAACTTCATACAATATAAAATACATGCAAAATAAACTTATACTAAAACAGTTTCAAACAATAATCCTAAAGTCCTAAAGATAATTTCTGTTTCAGAAAAGAGTTTGAGAGAGAGGTGGCAATAGCACCTTTAAGTCAGTGAGAACATTCCTGATAATGTAAGGAAAAATCTCCTTCTTAGATATTGACATATTTGTATAACAACAGGTATATCTCCACTTGTTTTTGTATCTGGATATTTCTGTGGTTGGATGTGAGAAAATCTACATAAGAAAGTATATATAAAAATAATTCATATATAAAAACATAATTCATATATAAAAAAACTTTTCAGCAAGCCTAAAAAAGAAAAACACAAAACTTATATCAACTACCAACCTCTGCTAGTCTGTGATACATTTCTAATGAAAAATAATTAGTTTAATGGCAGTTTAAAATGTATTTTAAAAGATTCATTTAATAAATGACATAATTATTAATATAATAAATGAAAGAGGAGTCATCATTATTGATCCCATGAGCGAGCATTAGAAGGATAATAAATTATTTTGAGCAACTCTACGAGTTGCTTTGATAACATGAAGTGAACCAGTTCCTTAAAATACAGAAAATAATGAAACTCACAAAAGGGAAAAAATCTGAATAGGCCTATAATTATTATATACATGTAATTTATAATTAATAATATCTCATAAAAGAAAGCAACAGGCCCAGATGGCTTTACTAGTTAATTGTACCAAACATTTCACAAGAAATGATACTAATTCTTTATAATCTCTTCCAGAACATATAACTAGAGGCCCTATTTCCTAATTCATTCTATTGTGACAGCATTACCCTAATATCAAAAACAGATAAAGAAATTACAAGAAAGGAAAATCATATACAGATATCTTTTAAACATAAATGCAAAATTCTTAACAAAATATCAAATTGCATCTAATAATATATTAAAATAATTATGCACTATGACCAAGTGTGATTTATCCTAGATATGCAAGACTTGTTCAAAATTCAAAAATAAGTTAATTTAATCCATCACATCAATAGACTAAAGAAAAGTATGTAATTGTATAATTTCATGCAGAAAAATTATTTGACAATGTCCACATCCATTCATGATAAAATGCTCAGACAACTAGGAATAGAAGGGGATTTGCTCTATTTGGTAAATAGCATCTATAAAAACCTCCAGCTAACACCATACTTAATGGTAAGAAACTGAATACTTTCTCCCTGTGACTGGGGACAAAGTAAGGATGTACTCTATTATCACTCCTGATAAACATTTTATAGGAAGTACTAACTAATGGAATGAGGAAAGAAAAGGAAATAAATAAGGTACATATTGGGAAGAAAGAAAATCAACTGTTTTCATCTGCAGATAAAATGATTGTCTGTGTAGAAAAATGTAAAGAATAAGAGAAGGTACCCGGGTGGTGTAGTCAGTTAAAAGCATCTGAAAAACTAAACAGAATTTGAAATTAAAAACATGCTATTATATACATTATGTCAAAAATTGAAATACTTAGGTATAAATATAACAATATATTTATAGGATCAGTATGTGGAAAAACACAAAATTTTTATGAAAGAAATCAAAGAGCTAAAAAGATGGAAATGCATTCCATGTTCATTTATTGCAAGACACAATATTGCTAAGATTTCAATTATTTCCACCTTGATCTATGGATTAGGATCTAATACAATCCCAATCAAAATTTGATCAATTTTATATATATATATATATGTATATATATGTATATATATATATATGCTACTAAAATTTATATGAAAGGCAAAGCAAACAAAAAACACTTGGAAGAAGGATGATGTTGAAGGATGGATATTATCCAACTTCAAGTCTTATTGTAAACCAAAAGTGACCAAGACAATATGCAATTAGTGAGATAATAGACACATATGCCAATAAAATAAAATAGAGTCCAGAGATGGATCCACACATATCCTGAGTGATAGACTCCCTCCTCCAGCAAAATGAAAAGTGGCAATTAAGGGACACTGAAACAAAATGACAAACAGCCTATGTGTCCTCATCCATGAAATTGTAGAAACTTTGGAAATTATAGAAAACATACTAGATAACAAAAATAATAACTGGCATCAGGATACAATAAATTAAAGCAATTTTGAAAATTAGACCACAAATTTAAATGGAAGATAGAATACAAATGTAAGGCTCCTACAAGTAGTTTGAAGACAGTGATTGTGTACAATAAAATATCTTGGAATTTATACTTCTAATTGTCATAAATAACACTAAAGGACATTAGCTGAGGGAAAAAGGCAAATATAAAAACAGGAAAATAAATCCAAGCCAAATTAAGGGGTGGGGTACTGCTAACTATTGAGTAGACAGGTGAAAAATCATGCTCCAATGGTAGGTGGGCTACAACTTGGCTTTTGAGTTGCCTGACAGCTAGGGCAAAGAGAAAATATGATTCGCTCATTAATTAAAAGGGTTTGCAGGATATAAAGTTAAATAACATTTAAGAGATTCAGAAGCAGGTCTCATAAGAGGAGCTGAAAGTAAATTTCCCAATGAGTTTTTACAAAGAGGATGTGCTCATTATCATTCCTTAAATTAATGTAACAATTTGTTAACAGGAAGGTTTGTTATCATGTTCCTCAGGGGCAGGCATTATAATAATTTTTGAAAGAGCTTTACATATTTTCCCTCTTTAATTTTCAGGTAGACTAATGAATTTTAATTTCAAGGGTTGGTTAGAGGGAGATCCCAGTGGTTTTCACAGAAATACATAATAAAACATTGCTTAATGTAGCACTTCAGAGGTAAGTAAAATGTGGTTCCTCAGTATCTGGAGTTCAATTAGGAGCTCAGGAGACAAGTAAAGTTTCCATCTTTATCAAAGAGGATTATTATTATTTTCTCTTCATCAGCAGGAGGGAGACCTGGGTTATGAGTATGGTTGGAAAATATTCACTATTTTGAAATCAAGAATGGTAATAAAATATAACCAGTGATTTTGATGTCTATTTTGAAATATGTCAGTGCATATTTGAATACTGAATTCAACATAATGGTATTTATGATATGGCAACAAGGTACAATTACATTTCTTTTCAAAGTACTATTATAAGATGGAAGAAATTTGTTTAATTTTATTGTGTATTATATTTCTAGAAAATCAAGATTTGATGGAGTCAGTAAGAATTAATAAGCCAATCCAGCAATCTGCACATAATTCTGATTCCCATAAATGTATTTTTGGCAAATAACTTCTTCCATGATTTATCAGCTTAACCTGGAACAGCCCTACAGCAGGAGAGGATAAGCCTCTTTTGCATTTGCTCCTGTCTTTGTAGACCAAGAGAAAGCAGGAAACAGAATATCTAAGAATAGGTTGGAAAAATATTATGTTTGCCTTAAGTTGACAGCATATGAATCAATAGAAAATAAAGCAAAAGCAATAAGGACACACAAAATTTACTTTTATCTTCGGTCATGGGAATGCTTTATGTCTGTTGAAGAAGGAAAACAGCGCTATTAGAGTTAACTGAGCATATTAAACTGTAAACCACAAAGTGACTTCTCATATCATAAACTTAGTTCCAAGGGGTTGTAGTAAGTTTAAATTTAGAGGCCACAGCAACAGTAGCATGGATTAATAAGGCATTAGGAGCAGTTCAGATGAAAAATGCTGTAGCTGAAAAGCATATGGAGTTACTTTCTCCACTACCACTCTTAGATTTAGGGTAATCAAATTGCAAAGGTTTATAGGCCTTAAGATCCTTCATCAACTCATAGTTCTCTGTAGCATGTGATATTACCTGCTTGATTGAAAGCATCCACTCAAAACTTCATTGATATATAATGTGACAAAAATTTCAGTCCAGCCCAGGAAGTTAGACAAAAGGATCTGTCCCTGCAGCAACCCAAAATCCATATGGAGACAAAGGCTATATGACAATGCAATAAATTAAACAATAGGCTATGCTTTCTTTCACTCAGTCTATTGAACACATTGTGTGTGACAAGTATTATACTTGGCACAAGACAGTAGTATTTCCTGCCCTTGTGGAACACATAATGCATGTAAAATAGCCTAGGGCAATGACTGCACAAAACAATTAAAGAAAATTGAGCTCACAAAAAGTGGGAAAAACAGAATAATGTACCTCCTGATGAAAGTACATGAGCCACCTAGACCACTTTTTCCCAAAAATACCAAAACTGAATATAAATAAGTTTTTAGATCGAACTGCAAATAACAAATAAGTAGAGGAAAGAGGAATATGCTAAATGTCATTAAATCATTATAAGGGTACAAATAAAAAAGAAATCAGTGTAGAGGAATCAATAGGGCAAGTAGCCATGATTGCTCAACAAATAAATGGCGAGAAAATAAACAAATAAATAAAAGAATTCATGTATAAAAAATATGTAAGAGAGATACTAATTTGTTGTAATGTATGCTTATTTTCTGGTTCATGATTCTTTTAAGAGGTTATTTATTTTTGAGAGAGAGAGGGCATGAACAAGGGGAGGGGCAGAGGGAGAGGGAGAAAATCTTTAAGTAGACTCCCTGGCAAATGGGGTGCCTGAGGTGGGGCTCAATCTCATGACCCTGAGATCATGACAGGAGCAGAAGTCAAGAGCCAGACACTCAACTAACTGAGACACTCAGGCACCCCATCTGGTTCTTTTTTTTTTTTTTAAGATTTTATTTATTTATTCATGAGAGACACAGAGAGAGAGGCAGAGACATAGGCAGAGGGAGAAGCAGGCTCCTCACAGGGACCCTGATGTGGGACTTGATCCCTGAACTGGGATCACAACCTGAGCCAAAGGCAGACGCTCAAACACTGAGCCACCCAGGCCTCCCACCCCATCTGTTCTTGATTTGAATCACAACTCAAAGAAACAAGCTGGGTTGGTGAGGGGGACAGAGACAGGGAAATAGTGACTAGATATTTTACAATACTATAAAAATTATGGAAAATACTGTAGATTTTTAAATGTGATAAATGATACAGTTTTTCTTTTACAAAGATCCTTATCCTTTAAAGATATATATTGAAATATTTATAGGATTTATTTCAAGATAATGAGCTAGGGAGGGGTAGTGTCTGTATAGATGAAATGAAATTATATTGAGTTATAATATTATAACTGAGTTATAATATTTGAAGCTGGATGATGAGTATATGAAGGTTTCTTAATACTATTCTCTTTGGGACACCTCCATGGCTCAGTTGGTTAAATGTCTACCCTTGACTCAACTCAGGATCTGAGATGGGAGTCCCACATCCATCACCCTGCTCACTAGGGAGTCTGTTTCTCCTGCTCCCTCTGCCCCTCCCCCAACTCATGTTCTCTGTCTTGCTCTCAAAAAAATAAACAGAATCTTTAAGAAAAATACTATTATTTTATGTTTGAAATTTTGTTACAAAAATTATCTCAATAGTGCATGAGAGAACTAATAATGATATATTACTAGAAGTAATAATAATAAGGGACTATGATATGTATGAAAGAGGAATATCAACCTTAGAATAGAGACTCATGAAAGATTGTTTCAAAAAGATGACATTCATATTAAGAACTTAAGAATAGGGATGCCTGGGTGGCTCAGTGGTTAAGCGTCTGCCTTTGGCTCAGGACATGATTCTCAAGTCCCTGGATCGAGTCCCACATCAGGCTCCCTGCATGGAGCCTGCTTCTCCCTCTCTCTATGTCTCTGCCTCTATCTCTCTCTCTTTGTCTCTCATGAATAAATAAGTAAAATCTTAAAAAAAAGAACTTAAAAATAGGTAGGAGTTATTCAGGTCATATCGGATGGGTGAAGAAAGTGTTCAGGTCAGGGTAACAACATGTATGAAAAGCTTTGAAGTGGAGAGACGTGGATTAACACCAACAACAAAACCCTCCAAATGTTCAAACTGAAGCAGAATAAAGCACAGTAATGCAGAGGTTACTGCTAATAATCTAGATATATAGATACAGATTGAATCAATGGGTTATAGTGCCTTTATTGAATATTATAGGCCTTAGTGCTTTTACTAAATATTATATATAATAAGAATATTATATATTCTTATGAAAAACAGGATATAATAAATTTTAGCAGAGAAAAATATTAAATATGAGGTACTTAAGGAACACTGCTATAGACTGAACATGTGTGTTCCCCTACAAAATTGATAACTTGAAACCTAATTCACAATGTGATGCTGTTAGGAGGTGGGACCTTTGGCAAGTGATTAGATCATGGAGTGGAGCTCTCATGAATGAGATTAGTGCCCTTATAAAAAAGACCCAGGATATACCCTTCAGCTCTTCTGCCTTGTGAACATATAGTGAGAACCAGGAAGTAGGTTATACCAGACACCATACTTGCTAACACTTTGATCTATTTGTGAGAAATAAATTTCTATTGTTTTTAGGCCACCCTGGCTATAGTATTCTGTTATAGCAGCCTGAATGGACAAGACAAACATGTGTCACCCTTAAAGAATGTGATGGAAAAGAGCAAGCATAGAGGCAGAAAGAATGATGCAGCTACAGGAAAAACTGCAGTGAACAATAATGGTGGCGAGGTATAGGTGGAACGTAGTACACATATAGAGAATTGGATAGAATAAAGAAATACTTAAATAGTAAATGTGGGGAGGTGTCCTAGTTTGGGAGTGTAAGGGAGAGAGAAGTCAAGGACTCTCAGGCTTCTGGGAAGTGACAGAAACATTACAAGTGGTTACTAGTCACCAAAGTATATAAGAGGGCCAGTTGGGGGGTAATAAATGTTTAGTTCTAAATTTGTAAATTTTGAGGTGCTTTGTAATACCAATATAAGAATGCTATAGATGCCATTTTATATAACAACACAAAACAAAGAAGATAGATCTGGTCTGGCAAAATAAATGCAAGTCTCATAAAGATGAGACTGCCTAGGGAAACTGTAGAAGCAAAAGAGCACCTACATTTATGTCACAAGGGACCCCAAACATTAGCATCCTAGGAGATGCTGTTTCCATGTAGAATATAATAGGTATACCAAACACCCCATGTACCCCTGCAGCAACCAAGGGGAGCTGTATAAATTATACACATTTATTTAAAAAAATCAGAACACCCTATAAGCAGTGAGAAGCAAAAGAATTTAAATTCTAGAGACAAGGGAGCTCATCCAGGTTGAATTGGCCATTACTAATAATTTTCTAGATTGGGGCCTTTGCAGAGTTTGATCATGGACTGAGTATCAAGTGTGGTTTACACAGATGTAATAATATAGAAGAAAAAAAAGAGATAGAGAGGCCTTGGCAGACAAATGGACATGATATCAAAAACATGGAGCGTCTTGAATGAGCATCCAGCTTTTGCCATTAGGGCATGGTTTGGACTTCTGGGTTGTGTTCCATATGCTTGAGGAATAGAAAGCATCTTCTAAAAGACAAAAGGAAATCTCTTATAATCTTTCAGTGCTCCATAGGCAAAGCCCTACTAGAGGGAGAGACCTGCCTCAAATACACATTTGTCTCTCAATTAGACATTTGTCCTAAAGAAGCCTCAAAGAATGGAGCTAAAGGGCGAAGTTCAAAATTTCAGAACTATTGAGCTGAATATCCTTCATTCTTATTTTGATATGAGGAAATGAAACATTAAAATAAATTAAAATGATAAGAACATGTAGTATACATGAATAAAATATACAAATCATATATTTATAGACAGCATCTCTTGTGGTATTTTTTAAAGTATTACAAGAAATAGTTTACAAATGAGATAAAATTATCAATTCTCCCAGAATATAATTTATAAAAATAGAAAAAATGATGAAATAGAAAATCTGAAGTATTATACTTGATAAATAATGTTATCAATTAAAAAGAAATATTTCTCATACAGAAACCTCAATATATGTATATGTATATTATATTATATGCATATATATGCATATACATAATAAACACATGTATATACACACATTCAACAAAATATTTGTATTTAGTATATAAAAAGAACACCTATAAATCAGTCAGAATATTCTGACAAACTGCTACATAAGTGGATAAAAGACTTGAGTAGGTACTTGATAAAAGAAGGTATTTTGATGATGAGTAAACATAATATTGTGATAAATAATATCATATATAGATACATAAAGGTTCTCAGTAACATTAATAGTCAGGGAAATGCAGACTAAAATCACAAAGAGACACTACTCCCAACCAGAAGAGCAGAAATTAGAATAACAGAAAATGCTTTGTGTTGATTAGTCTATGAAACAAAAGAAACTCTTACATAATAATGACTATAATGTTAATCAGTATACTCGCTTCTGAAAAAGACTACAGTGAAACACATTCTATGACACTGTAAACTCATCTCTACACATCTATCTAAGGGAAAGCAGAATTCATTTTTAATAAAATATATGCACAGGAACCAAGAGAAATTAGTATGTGTGTATGTATGTATCATAAAAAAGACATACGCTATAATTTCCATTCTGTAATTATTTATAATTTAAAAGTACAAACAATATGGATGTCTATAAAGAGAACTAACAATACAGTGTTCCACTGAATTCACACCACAGAACACTATACAGCTATGCAATAATAAGGATGAATCTCAGATATGTGATTTTGACCAAAAGAATCAGGATAAAAAAGAATTACACAATGTGATTCCATCTACATAGAGTTAAAAAAGCAAAACAAAATATATGTGATAATAGAGCTCAATATAGATATTATTTTAGGGGAGCCATGTGGAAGATTGACAATAGTCTATGTGTTTATCTAGGTTATAACTACACGCCGCCTCATAAATGTATAAAATGTTATGACATTGAACACAAGATTTTTACCTTTTAGTGTATGTTTATTAGTGTGCTAGGGCAGGCATTACAAAATACCACAGCCCGGGTGGCTTTTCTCACAGTTCTGGCATCCACAAGTCCAAGATCAAGGTATTGTCAGGGTTAGCTGCTTCTGAGGGCTCTCTCCATATATTGCAGATGGCTGCCTCATCACTGTGTCCTCAGCTGGCCTTTGGTCCATGCCTACAAATCTGTGCCCAAATTTCCTCTTCTTATAAGAACACTCGTCATAGTGGATTAAGTTTTACCCATAAGACTTTATTTTCCCTTAATTACCTCTGTAATGCTCCTATCTCCAAATAATCACATTCCAAGGTACAGGGAGTTAGAACTTCAGCATATGACTTTTGAAGGAAAAAGTTAGCCTGTTATAGTATGCAATGTATAAATCGATGGGGAAATATGTAAGTCAAAATGAAGTTTAAAAGACACATAGAAATAAGTCAATCAGAGAAGGACAAACATTATATCGTCTCATTCATTTGGGGAATATAAAAAATAGTGAAAGGGAATAAAGGGGAAAGGAGAAAAAAATGAGTGGGAAATATCAGAAAGGGAGACAGAACATGAAAGACTCCTAACTGGGAAACGAAGAAGGGGTGGTGGAAGGGGAGGTGGAAGGGGCATGGGGGTGACAGGGTGACGGGCACTGAGGTGGGCACTTGATGGGATGAGCACTGGGTGTTATTCTGTATGTTGGCAAATTGAACACCAATAAAAATAAATTTATAAAAATTAAAAAAAAAAGCACGTAGAAAAAAGTTGGAAATAAAGACTCAAATGGATAGCCTGAAAGGAGGAAAGCTAAGAGTTTGTGGTATCACAGACTCAAGGAAAAAGCATTTTTAAAAAAGATGTGTTCAAATGTCTCAAATGCTCTAGAGAGATGAATTAAAATGAGGGCTGGAAGTGTACATTGGCTTTATAAAAATGGAAGGCTATCATTGACCTTTGCAAGAGCAGTTTCACTGGAGTGGAAAGGGTAAAAGACACATTCAAGTGGGTCGAATAGGGAATGGATGACAGAAAAGGAGAATAAGGCGGTGAAGCCATTTTATTTGAGAGATTCGTCTTTGAATAAGAAATGAGATAGCAGGAGCTGGAGGGAAATAGGGGCTTGAAAATTGTCATGGTTTTAGCTTTGGCTTTGTTTTTTTTGCTTTTAAAACTGGAGATTTTTTTTTTGCATGCTCAGCTATTGGTGAAATGCAGGTGACAGTGAGGCAGCAGTTGAAGGCCAGAGACAGTATTAGCTCAAGAGCTGAAGGCACATTGGGACCCAGAACACCCACAGAGCACCTTGCATTGGAAGAGATGGCCAGCTCTTGCTCTGTGGAGATGTAATACAGGACGGGTGGCTTGCCGGGCAGTTTGAGATTTGGGCATGGGAAGCTGAGGGATTTTAACTAGAATCTTATCAAGAGTGGCCCGTCCTTGTGAAGTTTTGTTTGCATGTGATGACAATGAATGTGTGGGACTCCCAGTCATCCATACTGGATGATTTTCCTCATCTCTGATCAGTACTTTGGATGTGGTCAGTAGGAAAGGTGGAGTCACAGTCCACCTGGTGCTGTAGAAGAACCATTTTGTTGCAGTAAAGTCATTTGTGCTCAGAAGAAATCAATGAGATACAGGCTAATGTACATTATGTATATAGGTTAGATCTAGTTTATCCAAGAAAAAATTGAAGGCCAGATTAACGATATATCTTGCCTACATTCACACTGCTAATAGAGTGAGTTTAGGATTTGACTCCTTCTGATTCTACAGAACTATTATCTTAACCACTATACAATACTTTAGTGAATAAAAATAATTAGTAGTATTCTCCATGCAATAATTTTATGTTAAAACATGGTTAATATTTGTAACAAAGAATATGTAATAACAAGAAAGGTTTATATAATAAAGTTAAACAGAAAAATTTCAGCCTCCACAATTAACCATATAACATTGTCACAACTACATCTAGCATAGTGCCAGCCACTTGGCAGATACTCTAAGTATATGCTAAACTGTGTTTAAAATATAGAAAAGACTGAGAGAATACCTAACAGAATGGTTTAATATAGTTTATCTTTGGGTAAGGGTGATTATCTCCCTTTATTTCCCTTATTTACCATATTTTTAATTAATGACTATGTAGGGCTTTTAAGAAAACAAAACAAAAAAAAAAGAAATAAAAATAAAGTGCAAACAGAGTCTTTCCCAGTGAAATTGTACTTTCTTCTATTCATTAAGTCAATGTATTCTCTATGCTAGTCTCAACTTCCTATGGCTACACTGCAGGGAATACATTTCTGCAAGTTGCCACTGAGAACTTTCTGCCTGGGGTCTGAACACCACGCTGTGGAGCAGGTCCTGGATCAATGTCATAAATACACCCAGGAGCACTGCTTTCCATGAAGGAGCACAAGGATGAGAGTAGATACAGATCTGAACCACGTGGGCAAAAGCCCTAGAACTTAAACATTTTAAAATCTATTACACAAGGAGCTTTGGGAGTATACAAGCTAGATCTTGTAGGCAGGCTTCTTTACCTTCCTGAGAAATCTGCAATTATATGGGGAACTAAGTGAAAATTGTGCGAAGATGGCAATGAACAAAATCATCCTCTGAGGAGCATGTAAATAGTCCTCTTAGAAGAGGAAGGGTTAGGTGGGAGAGAGGGAAAGTGAGAAGGAAGAAACAGGAGAGGATTAAAGCATATTTTTAATCATGGGGAAAATTTGATTTCTATTCCATACATCCAGCTGTTTTTGTTATTTCTGGAGCTTTGCAGTGAACTAACCTGTGAATTACCAGAAGAGCACTACTGTTGGCTAAAGTAGAGACAACAATTATGTACTTGCAGAGGATTAGTATGGTCCTCAACCCTCCCCTCCTGCCTCTTTCCAGCTTACACCCATTTCCCTGCAGGGAAATCTCATGTGCACTTTCAGTAGTGTCTTCTTTAAATGTTTATTTATTCTTGATTCCCTAAGTTGCCTGTTTGTTAATACTTGTCCCATTGAATTGCATATCAAGAGGGAATCACTACGTTTTTATTACTGAGGTATTGGAGCTTTGATGAATAACTTCTTGCTGCATAGAATTTTTACCCAAAAGAAAGAGGATTCTAGTAGAGTTTTTAAATTGAAAATCCTTTCTTTTTTTAAGGATTTTATTTTATTTTATTTTATTTTAATAATAAATTTATTTTTTATTGGTGTTCAATTTGCCAACATACAGAATAACACCCAGTGCTCATCCCGTCAAGTGCCCCCCTCAGTGCCCATCACCCATTCACCCCCACCCCACACCCTCCTCCCCTTCCACCACCCCTAGTTCGTTTCCCAGAGTTAGGAGTCTTCATGTTCTGTCTCCCTTTCTGATATTTCCTACACATTTCTTTTCCCTTCCCTTCTATTCCCTTTCACTATTATTTATATTCCCCAAATGAATGAGAACATATAATGTTTGTCCTTCTCTGTTTGACTCATTTCACTCAGCATAATACCCTCAGTTCCATCCACATTGAAGCAAATGGTGGGTATTTATCATTTCTAATGGCTGAGTAATATTCCATTGTATACATAAACCACATCTTCTTTATCCATTCATCTTTCGATGGACACTGAGGCTCCTTCCACAGTTTGGTTATTGTGGACATTGCTGCTATAAACATCGGGGTGCAGGTGTCCCAGAGTTTCATTGCATCTGAAACTTTGGGGTAAGTCTCTAGCAGTGCAATTGCTGGGTCGTAGGGCAGGTCTATTTTTAACTCTTTGAGGAACCTCCACACAGTTTTCCAGAGTGGCTGCACCATTTCACATCCCACCAACAGTGTAAGAGGGTTCCCTTTTCTCCACATCCTCTCCAATACTTGTGGCTTCCTGCCTTGTTAATTTTCCCCATTCTCACTGGTGTGAGGTGGTATCTCATTGTGGTTTTGATTTGTATTTCCCTGATGGCAAGTGATGCAGAGCATTTTTTTATGTGCGTGTTGGCCATGTCTATGTCTTCCTCTGTGAGATTTCTGTTCATGTCTTTTGCCCATTTCATGATTGGATTGTTTGTTTCTTTGGTGTGGAGTTTAATAAGTTCTTTATAGATCTTGGAAACTAGTCCTTTATCTGATAGGTCATTGTCAAATATCTTCTCCCATTCTGTAGGTTGTCTTTGAGTTATGTTGACTGTATCCTTTGCTGTGCAAAAGCTTCTTATCTTGATGAAGTCCCAATAGTTCATTTTTGCTTTTGTTTCTTTTGTCTTTGTGGAGGTATTTTGCAGGAAGTTACTGTGGCCGAGTTCAAAAAGGGTGTTGCCTGTGTTCTCCTCTAGGATTTTGATGGAATATTGTCTCACATTCAGATCTTTCATCCATTTTGAGTTTATCTTTGTGTATGGTGAAAGAGAGTGGTCGAGTTTCATTCTTCTGGATGTGGATGTCCAATTTCTCAACAAGATACTAGCCAATAGGATCCAACAACACATTAAGAAAATTATTCACCATGACCAAGTAGGATTTATTCCCGGGATACAAGGCTGTTTCAACACTTGTAAAACAATCAATGTGATTCATGATATCAGCAAGAGAAAAACCAAGAACCATATGATCCTCTCATGAGATGCAGAGAAAGCATTTGACAAAATACAGCATCCATTCCTGATCAAAACTCTTCAGAGTGTAGGGATAGAGGCAACTTTCCTCAACATCTTAAAAGCCATCTACGAAAAGCCCACAGCAAATATCATTCTCAATGGGGAAGCACTGGGAGCCTTTCCCCTAAGATCAGGAACAAGACAGGGACGTCCACTCTCACCACTGCTATTCAACATAGTACTGGAAGTCCTAGCCTCAGCAATCAGACAACAAAAAGACATTAAAGGCATTCAAATTGGCAAAGAAGAAGTCAAACTCTCCCTCTTTGCCGATGACATGATACTCTACATAGAAAACCCAAAAGCCTCCACCCCAAGATTGCTAGAACTCATACAGCAATTTGGTAGCGTGGCAGGATACAAAATCAATGCCCAGAAATCAATTTCATTTCTATACACGAACAATGAGACTGAAGAAAGAGAAATTAAGGAGTCAATCCCATTTACAATTGCACCCAAAAGCATAAGATACCTAGGAATAAACCTAACCAAAGAGGCAAAGGATCTATACCCTAAAAACTATAGAACACTTCTGAAAGAAATTGAGGAAGACACAAAGAGATGGAAAAATATTCCATGCTCATGGATTGGAAGAATTAATATTGTGAAAATGTCAATGTTACCCAGGGTAATTTACACATTTAATGCAATCCCTATCAAAATACCATGGACTTTCTTCAGAGAGTTAGAACAAATTATTTTAAGATTTGTGTGGAATCAGAAAAGACCCCGAATAGCCAGGGGAATATTAAAGAAGAAAATCATAGCTGGGGGCATCACAATGCCAGATTTCAGGTTGTCCTACAAAGCTGTGGTCATCAAGACAGTGTGGTACTGGTACAAAAACAGACACATAGATCAATGGAACAGAATAGAGAACCCAGAAGTGGACCCTCAACTTTATGGTCAACTAATATTCGATAAAGGAGGAAAGACTATCCACTGGAAGAAAGACAGCCTCTTCAATAAATGGTGCTGGAAAATCCTCTTTTGATCAGATTACTTGTACTCACAGATAATGGGTGTCACAGCTTTGCCTTTTCAGAAATATCTAGTTACCTCTTGTAATTCTTCATTCCAGTCCAATGCTCTCCCAGCACTGTTGAGGACTGTAATGAGGATAAGTGATTACCAATGGTGGTGTCAACCTGGAATGCCTCTATAAAGAACAGTTTGGCTATAGCTTTCAAACTCGAATACAAAGTTTTTGATTTAGCAATTCTGAATAGTGGCACTTATTCTATAGAAGCATTTCCAATGCCCTTGTGTAGGAGAGATATAATATCATACATGTGGTTGGACATTAATTGCATAATTGTAATTACAAAATGTGGGGAACAAATTAGTTTACATATAAGAAGACTAGTCAAATAAATTATGGAATAAAAATGGAGTATCCTGCAGCTATGAAAAAGAATGAGACAACTTACAGGTCTCCTGGTGGTAGATTCAATAAAAATATCAGCTGTAAAGCAATGTGAGTAAAGAAAAAAAATACAAGAAAAATACACACACATTTATACAACATGTATATAGACGCACATACATAATATATCCTTTGCTTTTTATATATAATTACCAAATGATATTATTAAATGCACAGATCACATTTAGAAAATATATGAGAAAGGCAATAGTTATTGCTTTCAAGTGAAAGACCTAGTTAATCTGGGAACAAAACAAGAGAGGGAAGCACACTTCTCACTTTATTCACTTCTGTGGTTTGAATTTCAGTCAATATGCATATATTGACTACTAAATAGTTAAAAAATAATATTAAGATAGAGTATACAATTATCAGATGCCACTTATTGTAGTGTCATCATCCCAAAGAAACTTGTACAAAGCTAGGGATTGCCTAGGCTTGTATATCCTGTGTATCATCAGGTCACAAGTTTAAGATATGACAAGTGATTTAGCTTTCTTGTTTACAGGAATAATTTATTTAGCACCTTATAAGGTCCTAAGATGCACCTTAGCATCTTATTTGGTTGCATCAGACACACATACAAACCTACACAGAGTTTTCTATATATGTGTTCATGCATATCCTTTTGTGTATATATGTATATAAAATATTCATATTAATAGCAATAATAATGCTGCAAAAGCCACCTTGAACGTGAAACATTCAGAATTAGGCTCTTTATATGTATGGGCTTGATGAAAGGAATGATCATATCGTTGAAAGTCAGGAGAAGGAGAAATCAGATGCTATGATCTAATCACCACCATTCATTTTATATATTGTTTCAGAACTTATTAATAATGGCATACAAGTTTAGGATGAATGGGTATTTCTGGTGAGCTGACCCTTTTATCATCATTAAATGTTCTCTTTAACTCTGGAAATATTTCTGATCATAAATATTTCCTTTTTTAATAGTATTAAGGCAATACTAACTTTCTTTTTGGTTAGTATTTCCCTGATGTTTCTTTTATCTTTATATATCATTTTATTTTAACCTTTAAAATGCCATTATATTGAAAGGTATTTCTTATTATGGGAGTAATTTTCTTTTTAAAAATCTTTTTTATCATTCTTATTTTAGAGAATTTCTATTTTTATTTATTTAGTAATATATTTGGGCTTAAATCTACCATCATGATCTATGTTCTATATGAGTGTACACATTTTTTCATAGTCTTGCCTTCTTTTGAAATAATTATGAATTTTAAAAATCATTCCATTTCCCCTCTAATAGCTTGCCTGTTATACATTTCCTTAATTCATTTCTCCATTTCTTCTTGTCTTGTCAGAGTATATAAAAAGTTATTACTTCTACCACTTCCCCAACAATGAAAAGATTTTATGACCCTTACTTATAACATATATTAAAACTCAAAACCCATTATCTCCATTGTTTTAAACAGTCTATTTATTTAGATCTACTTACAGGCTCATTTTTTAAACTTAATTCATCTTTCATCTCAGATTATTTTTTTCTAGCTAAATAACTTCCTTTGTATTTCTGTTAATGTGAGTTACTCTGATACAGGCTACTTCATCATAGCCAGAAGAAAAATCTTAGCCATTTTTCCTTCATTTTGAGTTCAATAAATATTTATTGGGCACAGCTCTTTCTCTAACAAAGAGAGAAGATGGGAGATGAGAATACTGCTTATAGAAGAGCAAGGATAAGAGACCTGTAGCCAACTAATTATATTTAAAGTATAAGTAAGTACTAAATAGAAACATAAGTCCTTTTGGATAAGTACGAATAGAAGGAGGAATAATGATACAAGTTATAGAGGACAGTGATGAGGAGTATTCTTTTGTATCTGCAGATCTAGGTCCAAAGTCCAAGTCAAGCTTTAATAAACTTGTGACATTAAGGGGTAAATAAGTAGGGGCACCTGGGCACCTTAGTAGGTTAAGCCTCTGACTCTTGGTTTTCATTCAAGTCATGATCTCATGGGTCATGAGATCAAGCCCCAGGTCAGACTTCCCACTCAGTGGGGGAGTCTGTGGAAGATTCTTTCCTTCTGCCCCTCCCCCAACTTGCATGCATGCATTCTCTCTCTAAAATAAATAAATAGTTCTTTTAAAAAAGGGAGAGTAAACAAAACTTGTCTAGACTTTCAGTCCCAGTCCTAACATAAGAAAAGAATAATACTTCACTTTCTGGGATGAATATGAGGATTAAGGTAAATAATAATACCTAACATAGCATAATGCCTGTTACCTAATAGGAGTTCCTTAAGTCATGCAATTATTAAAAATTCAGGAAAGGCTTCATGCACATTGTATCATTGGGGTTGGGTCTGCAAAATAAGTCAGTTTTCAGTGGAAGGAGACCAGAAGTACTAATCTACCTGGTGAAAAATCAGCAAGAACAATGGTTTGAGGTATGAATAAAATTACCATGTTCAGGACACAGCAAAGAGTTAAGGCCCTGGTGCCATGAGGTACGCAGTGGGGCACAACTCTGAAGGAAGGTGTTTTGGAGTGTCATCATGGAGAGCCTTGGTGCCACAAGAAGGTAATGATTCATGAAATAGGCAGATAACCTGCAGTGGATACTTATGCTAAATGATTAAAGCATAATGACAGATACTTGCACAGCAACTATACCCTGACCGTCTTACCAAAAGCATGGCATGGAAAGGAGGAATCATCCAAGTCTTCTAGTTCTTCTGCTCACAGCTCTGATCCTATTCCACTGTCAGCCACTTTAGATTGAACAATAAAATAAAAAATTCACCAGAAGTAGAAAGTTCCATTTGTTTTCCCTTAGAAGGCTCCAGGTTCCCATTTTTTCTTCTATAGCACCTTTTATTCCTGTGCAAACCATGGATAGGAACAGACATTCACTAATTCCCCTCCTCCAAGTCCCTCCAGCCTCTTGAAGAATAGTCTTTAGTCTTGTTCATGCACAGTTTATAACAACACTGTCACCATTACTGTAGAAAGCTATTACTATAGAAATACAACTTTGTAAGTCAAAGATTCACCAAAGAGTTTATGCTTTCTGTTTTGCCAATCCAGTACACTGTATTTACCATCAATTGGCAAATTAATCACCTATGGTGATGAGCCAAGTCCCATATGATCAGAACATGACAATCCAGACATAGTTTTGGGTGTGGAGCAGAGGCAAAGTCCTAATGTTTGCAAATAACTTTTCCAAGTTCTCTGCTTACTCTCCCTCTGAGCACTTTCAGGGTCTCTAACACATCTAGTTCAGGTACCCTTGGAAACCAAACTAAGACAAGTTTCAGGAATGTTAGAATTGGTTATCTGATTCTGGATCATTCAATTCTTTTCTGTTGGAATGAGTTACTCTTTCCCATGTTGGTCAATGATTTGAAAGAACCCACAAAAACCCACTCATTTATTCATGCTCCGGTTCAGGTTCACTTGCTAATATTCTATAAATGGACTACAGTAAGTAATAGGAAATGATCTCAGAAAGTAAAACTCTCATTTTACTTGGGGAAGAGAGCAGCAGATGTGGGTATGAAACATCAGTAACACTGTTCTCTTGGGAGCATTTAAGAAGACTCTGTCTGAGGCTTACAGATTTCAAAGCACTATGACCAAGATGGTGAATGGTCTGGAAACTGCTGGAGAAGAACATTGGAAGAAGAGGATTCTTCAAGGGGAATGGAAGGCTGAAGACAAGAGGGTCATTATCCATATATTAAAGGTGCCATGGGGAGGAACAATTTGGCTTGCTTGTTATTGCTAAAAACCCAATGGTCAGCTCAAGTACACAGCCAGAGTCATCCAGAAATGGAAAGACATATAGGCAACTCCCTGTGTGATGCTCAGCCAAGGTTACATGGCCATTCATTTGTAATGTCGTAACTGATATTGATACATTTGATTGGACCAAATCACCTTGGAGGTCCTTTCCAACCCTAAAATAGTATCTCTAAACTGAGATGTACTTTTGCACATATACAAGGTCCCTGTTCCATCATGCCTAAGCCTCCTCTTTCTCTGTCCATTTCTTCATCATCTCTTCAGAAACGCAAAAAACCCAGGAAATCCTATAATTGGCAACACTGGAGATTCCCCAAGCTCCAGTTCAGTTTTTTAAAGTACGTTTTTTGATCCCCTATTCAAAAATCAACCGAATAGCTTATGAAAAATATACATTTCTATGCCTTCATGAACACATACTAAAATAAGATCCCTGTGGATAGGACCCATGAATATGTACTATGATTAGCCTTCTAGGTGACTCTAATACTCAACTAAGATTGAGAATCATTTCTCTAATCTATTTCTCTCCAGCATTTTCTATACTTGTTAATTTTATAGGGCAGAGGTATCCAATTGCGAGCAACTTAAGAGTGAGAAATTGAGATACAAAATGATAAAGTCCTGATCTCTGAATATATCTGGCTAGTTTTTAATCCATGTCTCTGCCTCTGTCAGATGGGCAGGGCTGTGCAGACACAAAACATGGTGGTATTGCATGTAGTATTCTATTCTGATGAAATCCTGAAAACTGATTATGAAAATTTTCCATTGTCTTTTCCCTGAGAGAGATAATAAAGCTGCTACTACCAAGAATAAGGAAGCTCAGCAGGACCGATATCTATTAGGATGGTGATTCTCAATCATGGCTGCACATAGACATCATCACTAGAACTCAAAAAACAAATACCTAAACTAGATCCCACAACAAGAAAATTAAATCAGAATCTCTAGGGCTGAGGACAAATGATCTCCTTTCTTAGAAAGATTGATTCAAGTACCACAATGTTTGCACTGCCTAAGCACTTTGCATAGAATGTTATTTTTGTACTGATCACATTTTTGGTAATTATTTATGTGTAAGTATCTTCACTCCACCTCCCCATGAGTATGTAGAGAGGGGACTGTATCATCAGTGCAGACATTAGGTACCTAGGACATATGCATATTTAAAAGTAAATTAAATATTTTAGAGAAGCCTTGAAACTTCACATGCCATGAAATAATCTATGGAGTATCAAAGTTTAATTTATGCCTCTTGGGAGGAAATTTCTGAACATATTTTGCAAGTCTGTTTTTCCATTTCTGAGGCTAAAGAATTACTCTATCATACTTCAGTTACAACTCAAAAGTAGTCTTTTGACTAAGTATTAATAAAATTTCTAAATCATAAACAAACTAAGATTTATCACTTGTCCTAAGGTTGACACTACCATTATTCTTAATTACTCCTGAACTCTCACACATTACTCATTATGTCCCCAGAGAGGGGAAATGAGCAAAGAGTTTGGGTTTAAGAAAGAATGAATTCTTCCTGAGGTTACATCTTGTATACTTAAAAAATCTCCCCTAGCTGGTTATTTATATCTTATTTCATTCCCTGGGAAAGGTAATGGCATTTTCTGGTAAACAGCACATTAAAAAAAGAAAAAAAGAAACAAAGCTTTGGAGTTTTGTTGGGGAGCCATCACTCCCTTAAAATGACAAATCAAAAAGAATTGCTCCACATTTAGCTCTGGTTCTTGTTTACAGAGAGGTGAAGAGGATGGAAAACAAGAAGCAGGATTTCTCTCCAACAGAATACTAGTTGGTATTACCTGGTAGACTGGGAGAGAGACTAGACATTGTAGCTCAGAAGGGCAGTATACATCCTAAGAATACCACCTTGGCTACAGTGGAGGTGGCTGCAGCTTGACCCATAGTTGTAGAACACCTTGCTAATATCATTCTCCTAAACGCCTTCATTTACATGGCCATTTCTGAATGACCACAGTATTAGCGGCTTCTAATAATTGGATAACTTACACACACCAGGTACTGTTCCAAGTATATTACCATATTGACTCCCCTAATCCTCATAACAATCATGAGAGGTAGCTATTATTCACCTGGTTTTACAAGTCAAGAAACTGAGGCTTAAGGTGTGGGAGACTGTGAGTGACTTATACATTGCATCACCAATGTTTTATCACACAGATTTTGTGTGTGAAGTAAGGCAGTATAGTTTGCTGGGATGCATGGTGGATGATACCAGAAAGACTTTAATAGGAGTAGTGTCCTTGGATAAAGTATAGTCTACAATGAGCAATAGATGATGACTGACCAGTGTGGTAGGCCACAGGTATGATAACTGATTTCTGGTCATTGAGATATCTGACTTCCTCACTACAAATTCTACTGGAGAAGACTTTCAGTCATTGACTCCATGGTGTCAAGTAGAAACTGGACCCATCAGAGAAGCATCTCAGGACCTCAAAAAGATTGCAAGAAGATTTGGCTTATGACTGTCCAAGTGAAAGAGAGATCTCTCTTCTGTGTGGTGGTGTCCATGGGCACTAGGCAGACATCTGAGCAAATAGACCAAAAGTTGCTTCTATTCATCACGTAAGGGGAAGCTCAGCTATCATTTCCACTCTTGAATCATGGGTTCACTCACACAGTCAGGGGAAGAAGTATAAGTCAGATATCTAGGCTGTGATAATCTCTTAGTCACTTCAGGTTAGTGGTGTTTATGAACTCCATGTAGAGAGCTTGAGCTGAGGGAGGAATGGTACTCTCTCTGTGAACCATAGGATAGGACATTGGTTAATGCTGTGAGTGAGGGAGTTTAATTATCACTAGTAACTATGAAGCTACTGGAATTCATTTCATGACATCTTTTCTTCCATATTTCATGCACTTATTTCCTTCCTTTTGTACTTTTTTTCCCTTCTCTCCAGGTGACAGTTATTCTTTCTTTTAATTTTTATAGTGTTATCAAATGTATTCCTTTGCTAATGCTGCCATAACCAAATACCACAGAGCTTAAACAACAGAAATTTATTTTCTTACAGTTTAGAAGCACTATGAGGTGTCAGCAGGGTTGGTATTTCCTGAGGCCTCTCTCCTTGGCCTGTATATTATCTTCTTCTTGCTGCATCATCACATGAATTTTTCTCCATGCATGTGCATCCTTGGTTTCTCTTCTTCTCATTACAGGATATTAGTCCTATTGGATGAGGACCCACCCTTATGATTTAATTTAACCTTAATTTCCTCTTTAATGTTCCTATCTCCAACTGCAGCCACCCTGGAACTTAGAGTTTCAACGTATGAATCATGGGTGAACACAATTCAGGCCATAACACTATCTTTGGATTCTAAGTTTGGGGGCTTATATACTTTAGTTCTATAGCTTAAAGCATTATCTACACACACACACACACACACACACACACACACACACACACACACAATGTCCACATATACAATCCAAGTTGAATGTGTAGCTTTAATTAATTTCCCATTTGATTTTTTTTTCCTTAAAGAGAAAGACAAAACTAGAAAGTCACTGAAGGCACCAAAAGTATACTTTTTGGTCTAAGAAGTGCATGAAAGCTGCCTTATTCCACTAGGAAAAGGGAAAGAGCCTGAAAGAGGTAGCCAAAAAGTCAGTGACAAAGTGGAGTAGGGGTGCTTATAGGGGGAATAGGTGGTAGAGAGTACAGTCCTGAGCTTGGCCAGTTGTTTGGTCAGGAGCAAGTCATTTTCTCAGTCTCAATGTCCTTGCTTGCGCATGGATCATACAAATCTGCTTTAGGGGATAACACAAAGACACAAAAGGTGCAGGCAAACAAACATACACATGGGTACATGCACACACATTAAAGTGCCTGATATAGACAAAGTAGAAACTCAAAGTCAAACTTTATGGGCCACATGTTTAATAGACTTTAAAAACCATTTAGATGCCAATATGTCACAGACACACACTTAATACCAGGCCCACAGACAATATAAATGCAAGTTTAAAGCCACAGAGGGAATGATAGGCTTTCGTTTCCAAAATAAAGACTTAAAAGTAAAGCCTGGCATCTTCCCTATATTTAAGAGCACCTCAGCAGCATGAGGGAGCTTGGATGAAGGAACTTGTGTTCACACTAGACTGAAGGCTCCTTGTGAGCAAGAATCATCTCAGTTTTGTTGGCTATC
Organism: Vulpes vulpes; assembly: GCF_048418805.1. Taxonomy (NCBI): domain Eukaryota; kingdom Metazoa; phylum Chordata; class Mammalia; order Carnivora; family Canidae; genus Vulpes; species Vulpes vulpes. The sequence continues at coordinate 96,926,376 of NC_132794.1, forward strand.
GTTTGCCTAGAACTCAACACAGTGTCTGATACACAGATGTTTGGTATTTATTAAGTCATGTTCACAAATTACTGCACTTGCAGAGAGATACATCAGAAGCCTGGAAAAGGCCCTTCTACATCTGAAAAATGAATAGTTCTTAGAAAGTCTTTAAAGTTGCTTTAGAGTTTACTTCACAAATAAAATACAACCCAAAGGCTTATAATAAAGAAGGACCAAGAAGTCCAGAACAAAATAAGATGTTAAAACTTAGTTCTTTCATTTCCCATGATGAGTGTAGCTGCAATGATGCTTCTTAAAATAATCTTAAAAGCCTTACAGCAGGTTTGGAGAAAAAATTATGTTAGAAAATAATTTTCAATGGATGAGAGTTACCAATTTTCTAGCCATCAGGAAGAAGATTCGGAATTAGTTCTATAATATCTACTATTAGACTATTTCAACCTCATATTCCTAACAGAAAACACATATCAGGAACAGGAGACAATTTTTCCTACATTGTTATATCTCTAAAGACATTGACCTCGACAACAATTATTACATGTAATATAGGCAAACAGATTACAGTTTTCAGGGATGGTTGTCTAGAGCTCAAGAGATAAAGGGAATTTCTACAGCTGAAAATTGCATGTAGCCTTCCCGGGGGCGGGGGGGATTCATCTCTAATTGCAACCTCTACCATGATTTACATGACCTAAAACACATTTATAAGAACCAGCCGGCATTTTCATGCCTTTGATTTTGGGTAATTATTTTTATAGCTGAAAGATTTTTAATGTTTCTCTAGCCATAAACACAAGAACTTTTTGATTCTCAGATTCCTCTCTGTTTCAGAAAAAAAGAAAAGAGGTGTTCTCCCAAAAAATCATTTTCAGAGAGAAAATAGCTGCTCTAAGATAATTAGGAAGGGAGATTATTAATTAATACAGCCTGAGGAAGTAACACCATATCTCACATGACCATTGGTTCAGAGTCACTTAGACACACTAATCCCATCCACAGTTACTTGCCGTGGTTGGCTGGGTACAGTCACTGAGGCCACTGATAGAGCTAGATGCCTGGTCTTCCTGTTTCCATTCATGTTCATGAAGCCCATTCTCCATACAACAGCCAGGTGAACTTTTAAATGAAATCCCTTCCAATGGCTGGCCCCCACATTCAGAATGAAACCAAAATTTCATCCCATGTTCAATGTGGTTACCATGATCTATCTAGTTAGGCTTACTTTGGCTAGGAAAACTTATGAAAATTTTGACAAAGAAAATGTGTAAGCTTGGGATCTAAATCCATGTACATGACAATAGTTTAACAGATTTGACCTGGAAGTGACCAGTAGGATTCTAGTAGCTGCTCTCACAACAGTTTCTTCCTGTTCCTTTCTTCACGCTGGCCGTGCATTTATTATATACAGCCCTACAGATCTCTAACAAATCTTATTTTCTCCTTCCTTCAAATAAGAATTGTCCCAAGCACTTGTACTAGAAGCAAAAACTGACACTGAAACTGGCTCATTCAGATCTGGAAAATCTCAAAGAAGTATCATGCTCACTTTGATTGTCTCTGTATCGGATACTTTTGCTTCACCCCCCAAAAAAACTCAATATTTTTTTTTCCCAAACTCAATATTAAAAATCAATATCCCACACTAACATTATCAAACTAGTCTGTCTTTTAGAGGTATATCAACAGCAAACAAAAGACAGCTATCTGTGGTTATAAGTAATCAAGTTGCTGTGGAAATGAACACCTCAGAACTAATCCCAACCTTGCTGCCCACCATCCCCCACTACCTGGCTCACTAGTTGTCCTCTCCTAAAGAGGAGAGGATCCGGCTCTCTTTCAGTTTTGCCATATATTCATGCATATTATTGGTCTTCTCAAGAAACAAACTGGTATTTTTAAAATTCTCCTCTTTATATATTTGATTTTCTTTTTATTTGTCAATTTCTACTTCCATCATTGTTCTTTCCTTCCTTCTATTCTTTGGGGGAATTTGTTTTATGTTCTTTTCTAAAATTTTTTGGACAAATTGTTAAATGATCACTTTCTAGGCTTTCTTAAATATGTATTTAAGACTATAAATTTCCTCTATTCACAGATGTGTGGGCATTCTGAATATTGCATTTTTGTTTGCAATACTATTCATTATTATTCAACTAAAACTTTTAATGTGTGATATCTTCTTTCACTTAGTAATTATTTAGACACATTTTGCTTAATTTACAAATTTTTGAAAATTCTGTCAGTGCATTCTAGCTTAATTTCAAAAACCAATGCTTTAGCATTTCAATTATGTGGCATTTGTTGAGAATTGAACAAGGGCTTAACATGTAGTGTATTTTGTTAAAAATCTCTCATGTACACTTGAAAGCAATAGGTATTCACTTGTTCAGTTTGGTGCTCAAAGTTTTCCCAGGTATATCAAGTTTGTTCATTTATTTTTTAGATTTTCCATATTTTATTGAATTTATTGGACTCTTCTGTCACATAATAAGAAAGCTATGTTCAAGCTTTCTACCTGAATTATGGATATATCAATTTTCCTATTTAATTCCATACACTTTTGCTCTACATATTCAGAGGCTATATCATTAGTGACATGTGCCTTAGTGACATGTGCATTAGTGACATGTGCATTTATTATGTTTTCTTGGTGAATCAACTGTCATCATTATGAAATTATCACTGTTTGTCTCTAATAAGGATTCCTGTCTTAAAATCTGAATATTTAATAGAAATTTGCTATAGTAGCCTTCTTTCACCAAGTGTTTTTATGAGTTTTTTTAATTCCTTTTTTTTTCAACCTTATACTTAAGATGGTCTATTGTAAGCAGCACGTGGGTGCGTTTTCCCTTTGACTCTGGTTGGCAATTGTAATGGGTTGAATATTGATCCCCAAAGAGATATATGCAAGTCTAACAACCAAAAATCCAAGTGATTTCCATAGTTACAGAAATCCTTTTGAAACGTAAGGCTCATTTGACATTGCATGATATATGAAATGAATGGCAGGAAAGAAACATGTACGAAGACTAGATTTCCAAAGAATGTGAGTCTGTGTTTCTAGTTCTTCACTTCTACCTTCTTAAAGCTCCTATTATTTCTGGACACTGTTATGAACAGCTGAGTAAAAGCTATATCTGAATACAATTTTGAAAACCTACTAATATAACTAAATATTTACTCTTATTTTGAGATAAACAGTCTTTTGTATACAGTGAAGTCTGTGTACCTGAGTCTGTACTAGAACTCAGGACATATTTTCCAACAAAATATCTCATCAAGTTGAAGTAAACTTTAAGGCCTCACACATCTGCTGATTGGAAGAATGCTTATGCAAAATCAGGTTGGATATTATTGTATTTTATTTACTGCATTACTTGCTACTTCTTTTACTGGTATTTCTATCCATGCCATTGCTGTCTTCCTTTCATCCTTTTTCTATCATATTACATTTGCTTAGGGTTCCATAAATATTCCTTCTACTAATGATATGAGTTGTGTGACAGCTAACAGCTTACATTATTTACAGTCTTTGCTTTTTTAGAGTAAAACAGGAAACCATCCAGTGTGGTGATTTACTCAGCTGCAGTGCACAAGGTACTCTAGTCTTATTGAAAAAGAATAATTGCTATGATTATTTAATGATATATACAATGCCTGTTATTAGCTATTTATTGCTATATGAACACTTGAAATCTGCTACTTCTAGTGCCAGTGAGAACAACTCATTTTTCAATCAAATATAATTGCCAGGGCTGGTGCATGGAGAGAAATTTAACTCTTCTCATCAGATTTATTGGATAGCACCATTCTTGCCAGATCTCATACGGGCATGTAATCTATATTAATGCCAAGGTATATATTTATAGCTATGAGATAAAGCCTAATCTCTAATGTGCCAATCTACAGGAGCAAGGAAATATGAGGAAAGGATATATGTTGAAAACAGTGATTAACATATTATTTTGGAATCACACTCTGTAGGAAGTAACCCGAGGAGCACTGCTTCTTGGTAGTCTGTCTCCTGTGGTCTCAGAAGACCAGCAATCACCTATAAACCTTATAACTTCTCTGAATGCCTACATGCAGCCTTTACTGCAGGACCATCAAATAAATTAAAATGGAACAAGATAGTTAGGTACACTGTTTAAGTCACTTATCCATGAGTACTGGGATTTAGATACACATCAGATTAAGTTTAAAAGGGGACAGAATCCTTTAACTCCCAATATATTAATTTTATAATTAGAATTATATTCTATACAGAATGGTAAATAACACCAAGAAAAAAAATCAGAATTTCTCAGGATATAGCATCATAGTTAGACCCTGGAATTCATGAGAACTCCATCCCTCTGTTACACATGGGTCTGAAATGGTCTGTCTTCTCAAAAGGATTCCCTGGGAAAATCTGGGCTACTTTGTTGGGGGAAAGGGTGGAAACTACAGAAATTCACAAGGACTGTTGGTGTTATTTTTCTTTCCAGAAGTCTCAGCTATTGCAATTTAGAACTATGTTCATGGTTTTATCACTATAAAGTCTCCCTTGATATCTACAAGCTCTGTGAATTGAGACAAACTAAACTTCATTTGGTTTAATTTTCTTCCTATAAAATATGTCATCAAAGTACTATTTATTTCAAAGTGTCATTGTGAAGATTAAATAAGTCATATGACATTTACTTAAAGCATAGCTTGAAAGAGAGGAAAATCTGAGTGTTAATGCTCTTTCCCATTATTATCATCATGCTGACTACCATCATAGCCAGCAGGAGCAGCGTTATCCATCTATCTAACTACAGGTTTATCAATCACTGAGCATCCTCATCATTGATTCTTAGCCTTGAATTCTGAGCTTTATATAGTGGTACAAAAGTGGGGGACTTGTTGCCTTGGCATTCCTAATATGCTACTTCCTGGCTAGATGGTGACGGCTTGCTATTTCTGCATGTATTGAATGTTGAAACTAACACTGCTATTCTGTTTGCAAAGAGCTGGACGAGGAGATGGCTGTGAGTTGAAGACTAAAGGAAACTACACATACTGAAAATATAGTAGTCTTCCTTGCCCATATTCTACTTTCTGGGGTATCAGTAATGCTTAGTCAATTATGGTCCAGAAGCAGATGATCCTCCTTCTGACATATGGTCAGAAGGTCAATAGTAGCCTAACACTACATCACAATGCCTACATCATTCATCTCACTTCAGCTCATCATGTAGGCATTTTTCACTCACATAATCACAAGGAGAAAGGCAAATACAGTGAGGTATTTTGAGAGAGAGAGAGAGAGAGAGAGAGAGAGAGAGACCACATTCACAGAACTTTATCACAGTGTACTGTGTGGGGGGGGGGGCACCCCTATACAGTGGGGGAAGAATGGCTTCGCAATCTCCTGACTTGTTTTCTTTCCTTCCTGAAGAGTCTTAATTCTAATTGTACCCTTTTCTTGCCATTTCTTCTTATCCACTTACTGACTTATCCATTAGCCTAATTCTACAAACCTAAACCCTGATGCAATGAAGAAAATCAATGGAATGACATCTTCTGGCTCAGACAAGAGCCCCTACATTTATAGGCTTTTCATCAGTCCCATCTACTTAGGCTGCTAGTCAAATCTTGTTCCTTGGAACAACAAAGCTGCATCATTTAGCCAATTTGTTATCCTCCCTGTAAGATTCTGTTTTTGCCTGCATTAATGAAGATAAAATATGCCCCAGGTCTACATCATAAATATTCGACACGAGGTCCCTAAGTTCAATTCATATACACTCAGTCAAATCTTATTGACTCTTCAGAGGAACTACAGATCTTGATTTTTTTTTTAATCCAGAAACCTAAAGATGCAATTCTTTGAAGAGCAGAATATTGTGAACCAACTTATTTTGAACCTCAGCAAAAACATATTTCAGATTAAGAGTAAAACTTAGTCCATGCAAATTATTTCCTCACATAGAGCAATCCATTCATCTCCATAACCACTTACTTTACGATACAAATGTAATATGGATTAGAAATTTATTTTTAAAATATACTTCTTGGAGACACCTCAATTGGACCTGAATTGGGTTTTGCATGATATGTCATTTCTATTTCTTTGCTTATCTAATCCCCTTACTTGGCAGATACATTTCTAAGAAGCTATTACACTTCTCCCAAATGCCTTAGAACTTGAAGAGAAAAAACACTAAAATTTTAAACCAAGTTTGGACACCCACACAAGCTAACATGGCACCCAATCTTCAAATGCAGCAGAAGAGTAAAAGTATAACATATCAGAGGATAACCTATTCAGTAGAATGTGGGTTACTGATGGTTGTATGAACAGGGAAAAGTAGGAAATATCAATCATTTACTAATGGTCAGCTGTACCCAATATCTTACAAGACAGATTACAGGAACCAAGATAGGTTCATGACTTGAAATGTCACAACTTAGCCTTTTGGTATTTTACCAATGGAAAAGGTGAAAAAAATAGGAAAAAATATATATATAGGTAAGTAGGTAGATGAGATTTCGGAGTTATGTTGTTGCTTCAGTTCTGAAACCTGTGTTATAGAGAGTAAGAAAGAACTGTGGTGCCATGTATGACTGTGCTTATGGCAGTGTGCTTAGGACTGTGGAATGACCCATGACTCTATTTTCACATGGAGTATAGTCTTATTAGGAGGCAACACTAAACTGTGGGAAAACAATCAAGAGTCAGAATTGGTGCAATGGGGTTGAATTACCAGAAGATGTTGCAAAGAACATCACCCTAAACCAGATGAGTAGACCATCATGTGTGGAATAGAGTAATTTGGAAAAAAAAAAAAAAAAAGGATGGATTCAGATATGAAGAGTCTGTTTACCTGACAACCAGATGCATTGGAGTCCATTTTAACCTGCACCCAGCAATATGTTTAGTTCTTTGTCCTAAAGGATCATAGAAAGAAGGATGCATGTATTCATTGCTATATGGATGTGATGACCACGTGCTGTGTCATTGATGGGTCTACTTGTGCTGAGTCTGGTTTTTCCCTGGCTCTCTACCTTCGAACAGCAAGTTTTTCCTTTAAGTCCTCCTCTACACTTTTAGTTGCACCCCACACCTCATCTAGAATGCTTTCCCCTTTTTCCCACCAATCCAACCTTTTCTGATCCTGCATGATACATTGGAGCTCTTAAACGGAGCTTTCTCCAGTGATAGTAGTTCTTATTTTTAATTTGTTTGAATGTTATTCTTGCTTCCCCTCAAGTAGATATTTAAAATTTCCTACTTATCAAATTATTTAATTTAATAATAATTACAAAATAAGCTTGATTTATTTTTTTCATTATGGTACAATCATGTGACAAGTATTGGTCAGTAGAATGACAGAATGGGTGTGGAAGTAATTGACACATTTCTAGGCCTGGCCCTAATTAAAAAATAAAAGAAAATCATCTTTATAATTATTTAATCTCTTCCCTTCCAGAGTGATCTGGGCAGCCCTTGTTAAGGATGTGGGGTACCAACTTCAAAGCCTAGAGCCCTCAGTCAGTGCTGTTAGAGTGCTGCCTAGGAGTCCTCACCAATCCGCAAGATCTAAGCATAATTTTGTGCCAGTAATAAAGTCTTATACTTCTCCCTTCCTTTATTCCTTTCACTATTATTTATATTCCCGAAATGAATGAGAACATACACTGTTTGTCCTTCTCCGATTGACTTACTTCACTCAGCATAATACCCTCCAGTTCCAAATGTGTGGGAAATATCAGGAAGGGAGACAGAACATAAAGACTCCTAACTCTAGGAAATGAACTAGAGCTGGTGGAAGGGGAGGAGGCGGGGGGTGGGGGTGAATGGGTGACGGGCACTGAGGGGGACACTTGACGGGATGAGCACTGGGTGTTATTCTGTATGTTGGTAAATTGAACACCAATAAAAATTAATTTATTAAAAAATAAAGTCTTATACTTTTAAACTATCAGTTTTTTAAATTAAATTGCAGTAGCAAGTTATTTACCCTGAGTTATACACTCCTTCCTCTATTTGTTAATCCTATGTGTTGGAACATGCACAGCACTTAGATCATGTTTGGCACAGCGTAAGGGTATGGGCTAAATAATGCTAAGTTGTTATGATTGTTACCAAGTAGTTACTTTTAGGGCAACCCTTTCAACTAAAGTTCGTGGAGTATTCAGTAGGTACTAAGCATGTTCTAAGCACCACTGAAACATTCAGGTAAACAAGCACTATCCTTGTTTTTAAGGAGTTCATAGCCTAATAAAAGTAAAATTATAATGACAGCAGTAAAATGTCTAACATTTATTGAAGCTTGTCCAAAGTGTGTTGCTTCTGCCTTCTTTGTTCCTTAAAATAACTTTATATTATACCTATTTTACAGCCGGACAATATGAGGCAAAAAGAGATGAAACACAACGCCAGTCTTCACAACTGCCAATCGGAAGGATCAGCATTTACATCAGGGGGTCTAACTTCAGTGCCTATGCTTTTATCTTTCAAGCCATGATGCCCATGAGAAGTATGTGAATTAATGGAGCTGTGATCACTACAGAATGTGATGAATACACTTCATTGAGCAAGTGACAGTAGAACAAAGCTTGACAGATTAGTAGAAGTTTACCAGGTGCACTGTAGTGTTAAGGATATGATTTTTAATTAATATATTATTTCCTATGGATTGATTGATTAATAAAGCTAATTTTAGGAAGCACTAAGCTAAGTAGTATAAATCAGTAGCTTTAAATCAGTGATGACTCTTGCTTATAGGAAGGAGAAATCCAAATTGTACTTACAAACTATACTTAGAAGAAGGGGGGGGACACTTACGAAGTTATATGTAAGACTCAAATGGTATAATCAGGAGGATTCCTCTCTGCTTTTATTCTTATGAAGGGTATTTTTCCCCCTATATAGGGTGGGAAAAAATGGTTACTGGCTATTCAGGCTCATATTGTAGGAGACTACTAACCTCTGTGGAAAGAGCACTGAAAGAAAGACATTTTTAGCATCTCATTTCCTCCTGTGCAGACAGGAAGACTCATTGTCTAGCCTTATTTTCAAATTATTGGAGCCATGTGACTAGGTCCTAGCCAATGAATTGTGGGAGGAAACAGTCGAAGTCCATTCAGGTGTGGCTCTTAGAAATATTTTTGCTGTGTCTTCCAGATCTTTCTTCCCCCTGGTGCAGTGACCTAAGAGGCCACACATTTCATATGGTGAAGTCACAAGCAAGAGTGTAGCCCAACCTAAATTGGACTTTCCTTGCCCTGCAACTATATCTTTATTTTGCTAAGCTTCTAAAATGTCAGTTTCACTTTGCTGCTGCAGCCTATCCTAATTAATACAACTGCCTGATTGACAGGAGTCTCAGAGACAAATCTGGGTGCACTAACTTGTCCTGCATGGCAATTAATGAATTAAGTACTAAATACTAAAGCAAGGGTTTAGAATAATCTACATGGCCAGTCCAACTTGGAACCACCTAAAAGTAATCCATACAGAATAGGAGAGGAGTCAGAATGCAAAGGACCAGAGACAGAACAAAGCTAAGTGTCCGTTGTGTATTTTACAGCCTTTATTTGAGTTATGGTAGGTTACATACTAAACGTAGTTGCCAATTTCCTTGATCATTGGTAATCACATCCATATCACCAATATCTGAAAGGATAACATTTTTGGAAATAAATCTATGATTTATTTCCATAACACAAATCTATTCAGCACTTTAGCTTGATAAGCATTTTTTCCTGCCTGATATTTTTCTTCCTACCCACATCTCATTTCATGTCTAGGAGTTAGTACTGTTCAGTTTAGTTTCCTTATTCAAATATAGAACGATGTTATGTACATTTCTTATTTTTTAAATAACACTGTCATCTGACTTTGTTTTTATTAAATATTAATACATTTGTCTTCAGAAAAATTAAATTTCTTTCCTTGCAAATCCCATGGAAGTAGAAACTTAAATTGAAGGGATCATGGTTGGTATTGTGTTTGAGGGAATCTCATCTACATTAATCCTATTCTGGTGCCAATTTTTATTACAGAAAATATCTGTGCACTTAGGTAGTAGGCAGGGATATTAGAATCCAAAATACAGAGAGAAATCCAGTCCTTTTTTGTACTGTGGGTTGTAGAGTGCAATCAGAAGGATCTTTAAAGTCATAACGATTTTTCTCACTTTAGATTTCAGACTTTTCAGAAAAACTCTAGTTTTACAGTTGGGCACAATCTTAAAGGGCAACACCTGACATAGTGTAGCTCATTTCTCTTAAGCTGCATTTTTCTTTATGCTCTAAAACTGTATTTGAATTAATTGTATAAATCGGTAGTGAACTGAATTCTATGAACTCTTTTTCAGTAGTAAGAGGCCAGGGGAACAAGAGGTGCAGTGTACATCTAAATGCTCAGATCAGTAATATAAGTAATAAGTTAGTTTGTAGAATTCAGAAGAAAAATAACATCTCCACTGAGAAGAATGATTTTGATAAACCTCATGAAAGAAAAGGAATTTAATATGGCATGAAGAATGAGTTTATGCAAGGATGACAATGAAAAAATAATAACGTACTTTTATTGGAAGCATTCTAACATAAGTGGAAAAACCATATGCCAGGATTGCTTTGGAAGAATATTGGCATCACATAGAGTTTTGGACTAAGTCATTATCATCATTATCATCATCATCAATGTTGTTGTCAAGATCCATTAGAAAATTTATTCTCAGTTATCTTGTCCTAAGCTTCTGTGTTAATATTTACTAACATGTATTAAATATTTAGTAATTTATCAAACATAGTAGTAAGCTCTTTACATGAACCAGCAAACTTACTGTTCATGACAAGCTTAGGATGACAGCCTACTGGTATTTGCCCTATGTGTATGCATGCATGTATTCTATGTATATATGCAAGTATGTGTTCAGAATCTTTTTAGAGCAATAAAAAATGTAGAGATTACAATATTTACCCCCATATTTACTAACTGCTCCATTGCTCTCCCTGCACACATGCTTCATGTACTAAACCATTCAGCAAACAGGGTGTATCCATAGCAACACTTCCAAATGTGTATCTCAAGAATAAGAATACTGCAGAATCCATCTTTCAATGTCAAGGATATTCTCTTATAAAACTACAATGCAACTATCATATGTGAAGAGATCAACATTAATTCAACTTTATCCTATAATATTCCATCCATTTTCCACCTCCAGTTGTCTGAAAAACCAAATTTTTAAAATGAAAGGTCCAGTAAAAATTCATACATTTAATTTATCCGTTATATCCCTTTAGTCTTTGCAATCTAGACTAGATTGCCCAGCATCCTACATTTCTTCTAATATTGAATACTTTGAAGACTCCAGGTCAGTGTCGTAAACAACCTTCCACATTCTTGATTTCCTGATAGCTTCATAAGGATAAAATTCAGATCACTATATGGACTTGTTTGGGTAAAGCTCTGAACATCGTATAAGAGCTGATAGAAACTCCATGATTGGGATGCCTGGGTGGCTCAGGCGTTGAGCATTTGCCTTTGGTCAGGGCATGATCCCAAGTTCCAGAATCAAGTCCCCATCAGGTTCCCTGCAGGGAGTTTGCTTCTCCCTCTGCCGACATCTCTGCCTCTCTCTGTGTGTCTCTCATGAATAAATAAATTTTAAAAACTTTAAAAAACCCACAAAATTCTAAGATCACTTCAAATAAACTTTCTATTATTCCTTCATTAACTCAAATATACTTCTCTTTTTCTCGTCTATGACTGTTTTCCAGCCCACCCTGTAGAAAGGTCCCTTCTTTATCTTATACTACAGAAATATGCAAAGTCACTAACTGTAGGGCACCAAGAGTGCCCTTCTAACATATAGGAGAAAACAACTAATATTTTTATACTGAGGGTGACTGGAGGGGAGATAGGTGGGGCATGGGGTAACTGAGTGATGGACATTAAGGGGGGCATGTGATGTAATAACCATTGGGAATCATATAAGACTGATAAATCACTGACCTCTACCTCTGAAATGAATAATACATTATATGTTAATTAATTAAATTTAAATAAAATTTATAAAATACTAAAAAAATGAAGAAATGATACAATGACCAACTTCATTGTCTATTAAATTCTGCTTCGTTAGCTACTAAGTTTTGAACTTAATAAAGGGAATGAAAAGATAAATTTCTTTACAGTAAGGCTTAGGAGACCAAAATAAATACTATATGGATTGAATTTTAAACACAAAGACAATCCTATAAAATACTCACCGATAGATCGGTGAAGAACTTAACTATAAAGAGAAATTTTCTAAAAATATATGCAATTAAATAAACCATAAAGAAATTGAAAAATTTAAATGTTGATAAAATTATTTCCATATCAACACATAAACCAAACTAAATGGCAATAAAGCAAAGGGGAATATTTATCAAAATACTACAGAATATAATTGATACTATTCTCTAGAAAGCTTATGTATTAACAAGTATTATTAACTAAAACGTCAATAGGTGTGTAGGAAAGATAATAATGTGATTTACCAAAAACGTATATGTGAGTAAAAATTACTAAAATGTTTAATTTTATATGTGTTTAAGGAATTAAAACTAATAAAATAGTGATATAGTTAGATAGCAAAAGTTCAGAGATTTTTTAAAAGTTGATCACTTTTAACTGTGCAAATGGTATTTACTCTTACCCCCAAAGTGCATTTAAATATTCTCATTATTCTGTAGGAAACAAGGTAGAAATGTTTTATCAACAGCCTTAAGGAAGTCTATAGTATTTGATCCATTATTTTACCTTATAGGAATCTATCCAAAGAATGAGAAAATCCGTCAAAGAATTATATAGAAAAATTCTGATATAGCTATAAGATGACATAATATTTTACTATTAAATTCAAAAAAGTAAACTTTAAGTGGGAAAACTGTACTAATAAAATATATAATACAAATACAACATTATACTATTAACGCTAAACACATACCTTTATTAATATTCTGGCATTAACTTTGAAAGTAATCTTGTGAGTTTTTTTCTTTTTTATATCCTCCAAACTATTTCCAATAATCATAGTTGTATTACATTTGATTTTTTATTATTTTTAATTTTATTTATTTACTTATGAGAGACACAGAGAGAGAGAGAGGCACAGACACAGGCAGAGGGAGAAGCAGGCTCCATACAGGGAGCCTGACATGGGATTCGATCCAGGGTCTCGAGGATCACACCCTGGGCTGAAGGCGGCGCTAAACCGCTGAGCCACCGGACTCATATGTGTGTTTTATGAGATCAAGCAGGTTTCTTTCTTTTTCTAGTTTGCTGAGACTTTAAAAAAAAAGAATAAATAAACTTTAAAAATATTTAGGTGCTGTCAGGTAATCTTAGTAGTTGGAGAATGGCTTTATATTAAGATGTGAACAGTCACAAGTAGAGCACAATGATTTGGCTTTTGAAAGAGCAGCAGGTGCATCAGTTTCCTTTTCATTCCTCTGTCAGTTATGCTGATATGTGGCTGATCCCAGTCCTATGGATGTGTTCATTTGTACATGAGCCTGGTGTGCATTTGTCAGGCTCAGCTCAAGTCTCAACAGGCAGGTTGGATGCTTCTTGACATCCATATCGAGGTCAGTCCAAAGGAGGCATCCTGTCAGTGACTGGATCACCTGTGGGAACTCTAAGGAGTTTTACATTTTATGTATTTCCTCTTTCCTTGGGAAATATGGCATTATCTGTGTTCTATTATGTATCTGGCATAATAAATGCTTTCTAGATAAATACATCCTAAAATTGTCATTGGCAAAATGCCCAAATTGTGTTCATCTTAAAATTGTGTTTTGTTAATTGAAAAGTTTTAGGAAACTCAGTTATAGTCTTTAAACCTTAATTTTAAAACTGACACACAAAATATACACAATCTGAGTAGCTTAATGTTTATTAAGGGAACCAAGTTTATATTCAAAAAGTATCCCACAATTAAAATTACTCCAAATAGCTTCACCAGAATTTTCTATTAAATATTTATAGGAGAGGTAATGCCAATTCTACATAAACTATTTCAGAAAATGGGAGAGACAAAACCATCTCCAACTCATTTTATGAGGCCAGATAGTTTAATAACTTTAGTACTAACACCAGATAACATAAAAAAATACAATTACATCCAATACTCATGAATTTAAACGCAGAACTTTTAACAAATTGGTAGCATATCAAATCAACATTATATAAAAATGAAAAAAAAAAAAAACAGTTTACACCAGGAGTGCAGTTGACATTTGTAATTAGGTAAATGTAGCTTACTGCATTAGCAAAAAAGATGTATACATGAAAATATAACCAGTAGTAAATGTAGAAAAAGCATTTGAAAATGTCGACACACATTTTTATTTTAAAAGTCTCAGCAAACTAAAAAAAGAAAGAAACCTGCTTGATCTCATAATGTGTATGACCTACACCCAACATAATATTTAATAATAAAATATTAAGGGTTTTCTTTTGATTGAGGACACACCAAGGATGTTCACTTTCATCATGTCTTTTATTTTTTTAATATTTTATTTATTCAAGAGAGATACAGAGAGAGAGGCAGAGACAGAGAAGCAGGCTCCCTGTAGGGAGCCCAAAGTGGGACTCAATCCTGGGTCTCTAGGATCAGGCCCTGGGCCAAAGGCAAGGCGCTAAACCACTGAGCCACCCAGGCTGCCCTCATCATGTCTTTGAAACACCATACAAAGGTTTTATCTATCATAAGATAATTATAAAAAATACAGACTAGAAAGAAAAAAGTAAAAGGTATTTTTCAGACAATAGTTATGTATGTGTAAAACCTTAAGGAATGCACAAAAAATGTTCACAGTTTAAAAAGTGAAATTAATAAAGTCACAAGAAACAAAGTTTTCTGTAGACTAAAAATAATATTCGAGATATTAAATTGAAATATATGATTTGTCACTCCCTAGACAACATAAAATACTTAGGCATAGTTATAGTGAAAGATGTGCAGGAATTCTACATTGACATCGAGACAGCTGGAAGGTACACACAGCTGACCCTCATTAAAGTCTATGAATTTTTAAGATTGTAGGAAAGATGAACCCTTGCTGGAAGAAACTAAAGTAGGTTGGAATAAACTGAGAGATAAACCATGTTAATGCAATGAAAGCTTCCATATAATTAAGATGTCAATTCTCTCCTACTTGATCTCAGGATTAAGTTTAATCTCATTCTGGGAAAAATCAGAGGGAGACAGAACATGAGAGACTCCTAACTCTGGGAAATGAACAAGTGGTAGTGGAAGGGGAGGTGGGCGGGGGGATGGGGTGACTGGGTGATGGGCACTTGACGGGATGAACACTGGGTGTTATACTACATGTTGGCAAATCAAACTCCAATAAAAAATATATTTAAAAAAGTTTAATCTCATTCAAAATCCCAGCAGGAGTTTCTTCTTGGCAGAAATTAACAGGTTTATTACAAAATCTAGAACTTCCAAATTAACCTTGAAAAAGAAGCAAAAAATAGGAAGATTTACACTATCTAATTTCAAGACTCATGTAATGCCACTGTAAACAAACTAATTTGTTAGTAAGGATAGAAAAATAGATCAATGGGACACTAGGAAAAAACCCACTGTGGTTTGATTTTTAAAAGATGCCAAACAACTGTTGGTTCACAACCTGGCCTCCATACATGTAGGGTAAGGAGCAAATGAAGAAAGAGGCCAGCCACTCCTTATTGGTAGGTGACAGCCTTAATAAGTAAAGGAACTTACTCAGCTGATTTCTCTTGGCAGCAAGATGAGTAGATCTCCCAGGGTGCCGGCTAGAATCTTAAAAATTCATAGACTTTAACGAGGGTCAGCTGTGTGTACCTTCCAGCTGTCTCAACAACACCTCACTCTCATAAGGCTGTATCCTTGAAAACATCTCCCACTGTGGGAACAGTCGGCAGAATGAACATTCCAAACACATGAGAGGAGATGAGGAGCCTCTGATCGACCAGCTCGCAGGTCACCCAGAGGTCTAGTCCTCTAGATGACCTCCTTCAACAGCAATTGAAAGAGGAAATATGTTTTAACTTATGGTACCTGAATAATTAAGTAAACCTCAACCACTACCTCACATTATATTCAAAAATTAACATGAGACACGTCATAGATGTGAATATAAATACTACATTTTCAAACATCCAGAAAATACTGTAACTAACTTTATGATATTGCAACAGAATATTTTGACTTAACAGGACACTGACAGAACTATCATAAATTTAAATAAAATAACTCCACCAACATGAAAACATCAGCTTTCTCAAAAGACACCATTAAAAATGAACAGGTAAGGCATTGGAAAGGAAGACTTACATCTGTCAAAAGGCTGTCCATCCAGAGCATAGTAAAGCACTCCTACACATCAGTAAAGAAATACAAACTGTGTAATAAAAGATGGGCAAAAGATTGAAAAGACAATTCAAAAAAGAATATTTACTTATTCTTACATAAATTCAGCAAAGAAGTGCATGAAAAAGTATTCAACATCATTAGTCATCAGTGAAAACATATGATTCCACAGCACACCCACTAGAATGCCTTCAGTTACATGGCTAATGTCAAATATTCAAGTCTGTAGAGCAGCTACCTATCTTAGGATTATAGAGTAAATGCAGTTGCTGCAAAGGGGAGCTAAAGGAGGAAACGGCTATGAAGTGGAAATGGAAAAAGAAGCCCCAAGAGAGAAAAGCAGTCAGAGAAGTGGGAGGAGAGCAAAATGGCAGCACAGAGCACTTGTCAAGGAAACCAGGTGCAAAGAGCCAACCAACATGCTCACTGATAAAGCAGTTTCAAGAGTGTCTCCTTAGGCCCACTTTGCACCCTTCAAGAAATCAGTGATCACAGAGGAGTGAGGATAAAGGCTAGAGTGAAAGTAACCAAGGGATTAATGTTAAAAGGAGAAAGAGAGAAAAATAGTCTATAAGACTCTCCTGAAAAGTATACACTGCAGGAAAGAAGAAAGCTTAAAGTGTTGCTTGCGGATATATCCTATTGGAGAAAATCTCTCAAAAGAAAAAAGTCAAGCTTGTTTATACGTGTGGGGAAATGGCTAATAAAAAGCCAGGAGTTTTGAAGATACAAGAGAGAATATTGACAAATCTTGGAACAAAGTTTCTGAGAAGTCAGAAATAAGAGTAGGAAAACACATGAAAAGTTTATCAGGTCATTAAAGAGACAGAAGTGGCATTTGTGGCCCCCAAAAAGGAGAGCTTCATAT
Source organism: Vulpes vulpes (assembly GCF_048418805.1). Lineage (NCBI taxonomy): Eukaryota > Metazoa > Chordata > Mammalia > Carnivora > Canidae > Vulpes > Vulpes vulpes. The sequence goes on from NC_132794.1 coordinate 96,943,635, forward strand.
TGTTTGAACTTGAGCCCAGAAGAGAAGGAATGGAAGTTATTTTGGGAGAATAAAGGGCTCAGAGGTGGAACTGGTGCCTGCAGAATATTGGAACACATTTGTGGCAGCAGTTATAAAGAAACAGGGAGTAAGGGGCACCTGGGTGGCTCAGTCAGTTAAGCATCTGCCTTTGGTTGGGGTCATGATCCCAGGGTCCTGAGATTGAGCCCAGCATCTGGCTCCCTGCTCAGCAGGGAGCCTGCTTCTCCCTCTGTCTGCCACTCCCCCTACTTATGCTCTCTCTCTGTCAAATAAATAAACAAAATCTTAAAAAAAAAAAAAACAGAAAGAAAGGAAGAGAGGAATGAAAAGAATGGCAGAGCAGCAATGAGAGACCCAAGAAAGTAAATTAATATGGAACTCATGAATGTATATCATGGTTTTATAATTTCATGCACCAATGCAGTAGTTGAGGCATGCTTGTAATAATTTTTTCCTTGGGAATATATATCTATATTTATATCCATATCTCTCTCTCTCTCTCTCTCTCTCTCTGGATATATATATATATATATAGTCTTTATCTTTTCTAATTCAGCCTAGTCATATTATTAAACCTGTGAAACTCTATCAAACCAGTGAACTTATCATGCATTTAATCATAAAAACATGAACAAGGTGAGGATAGAAGGATATAAAGACACAGATAAAGGAGTTAAGAATTTAGGAGACATGAGAAATGAATCAAATATCAACTCCAATGTGACAGCTTCCTCCAACACCTACAGACAGTTAACCACTATGGCCAAAAGCATGCTGGAGGTGACTTACACAGGCTTATGAAAGCCAAACGTACATATCTCTTTGCGACTTCTCACTCAGTGATGTGATTTTGATAGCTTGATGTCTTCCAGGGTGGAAATATTCACAACTTGGAAATTGGTAAACACTACATATTGTTTATTTTTTCCCCTCTGAGATCTGGTTTACCAAATCCCACTACATCTACTCCTTCTGAGTTCCCATTGCACAATTTCTTTGCTGCACTTACAATAATGGATTTCTATTATATTGTCAGATGCAAAGAATATCATTTTTTTCTTTATCAAAACCCCAATTTCTATCAGTGTCTGGCACATACTTTCAGAAACAGGGGAGTAAGAATGAATAGAAGGAAGAATGTACAGAGAGAGGGAGATAGAAAAGGAAGTTGCATAAGGTAATTCTGAGTATGAGGTTGTGACCAAAAATCTAAATAAGCTGTTCCTGAGGTAGAATTGTGATCTCAGTTTATCAAAATGCAACAGTTGTGAGATTCTCAAAAACAAAGATGGCTGGGGATGTAAGGTGAGTGGAGATTATGATAGTCATTGAGGAAGGCAGGAGACTGGCAAATACTAACAGGATGGGAATGACCATTTTAAGCAAATGGCATACTCATCTTCACTCTGAGATGAAAAGAGTTAATATCCCCCCTCCCCAAGAGGAAGCATCCTAGCTTTGAAGTTATATGGAAGTAACTGATCATTTTAGAAATGGAGACAAACTGTTTTGGCTGACCACCATTTTTTTCTCATTTGAAGCAAGTTCATAAACACCTTGGCTATGATTCTCTTTGAGAGACAAGAGCAGGATCTTATCATCTAGACAAATATAAACCAAGAAGGATGAATTTTATTATTCCTCCCAGACAGTTATATCTTGGATTTAATTAATGAGGAGCTGTCAGGAGGCAGGATAAAGCACTCACCAATGAGACAGGTTCTGTGGTCAGCATCTGAGTTGAGAACCTAGCTCTGCCCCTTATCACATCTATGAACTTGTACATGTTATTTATTTGAATGTTTTCATATGACGAGTGGGATTAAAACTATTCATTGGGTTGTTTAGGGAATCAAATAAATGAATGAGTATATCACTTGGCACAGTGCTTGGTATATACTAATAATTCAGATGTTCATGATACTCATGATGGTGAAAATGTGGTTATGGGACAGGCTTCTAGATCTCTCAGTTGTGTTTTTTGCCCACAGATACTTGTGGCAAGATATGATTCCTTTAAGAAGGAAAAACCATGCATGTTCCTAGGAACATCAGGGACAACTCATTCACATCTCTCTTCTGCTCTTTTTAGTGATTGCTCAGAATTAATTTTAGAATTTTGTTCCTTCGAAAAATCTTAAGAGCTCAATATCTGGGTTTAATGGGAAAATGAAATACTTCTGTATTTGGCCTGAAATTCCACACTTAAAAAACAAGAATATTTTCCACAGAGTGCTTACATTTCTTAGTTTCCTCTCCTTGTCCAAAAGACGCTTGTTTGACAAAAACTAAACAAAAGTTCCACCGTATTTATCACACACTCCATCATTATTGTTTGAGTAATATCAATGTTTAAAATAATTGTCCAAGGCAAAAGTTATTATTCTCTTTGAATGATTTCTGGTATATCTGCAAGAATTGTTAATTTCTGTAATAAAAGCCTGAGTCAATCTAGTTCTTACTGACTTTAAACTCAAAAGTTATAAATAACTATTCTTCTGAGAAGAGTTTTGTATTCTTTGATTCTTTTTCTAAAGTTTAAAAGATTTGCCTGAAATCGAAGATGATTTATGCCTTAATAGACTGTAGTGCATGTGAGGTTACAGTAATAATAGGAAAGCAACTTTCATCCACTCTGATTTCAGATCCTCTAAGAAAGTCCTCTCTCCTTTCCAGCCAAACATCTCTGGGATCCGCACACACGTTGATGAAAAATGTGCTTACAAAGAAGTCTTCTGCTGGCTCCCACTGCTACTACTCCATGGAATTCTTAAGTAACTGTAAGACGCTAATGAGACATCACTTGCCTACGAGGTGCTGCTGTTGCCTCTGAGAATACCCAGGGCTTCTGCCTCTGCCACACCTGTAGGATGTGCTACTGTGAGAAGGGAAATAGTATCTCTTCCCTCTTTGGCTCCTACTCTGTGAGAGTCAAACTCAGGAAATTCTGTTGATGCCCGCAAGCGTTACATAGATTCCTGGGGGGGGGGGGGGGGGGTGTTAGTGTTGTTTTCAACTTAAAAATCTTTGTTTTACATTCAATTTAGAAATGAACTGTGTACAGGATGGACAAGAACATAGCCGAGTGATAGATTCTATGCTGTAAAAGGAATTATCCCTCTTCTCCTCCAAAAAAACCTTCTCTCCCATGAATCTCTCAACCCTTCTTGGAAGTCAATGTTGACAGTTCTCATCATTGGGAGGCATATATGACTCTCACCTCGATGCAATTCTTGGCCTGCTCTCCCCACCAACTGCTCCCCCCCTTCACCTTCCAGCACACTTATGCCCTGGCTACCTAACCACCAAGCACTATGTTTTCCTTATTTTTTCCTTACATTGAACCTATCTTTGTCATTTTAAATCTAAGGCTAGTTGATTTGATTCTTTGTAGGGACACCAATGAAATACTTTCAGCTTAGTCACAAATATTTCAGCCTAATCTGACCATGGCCCATACATTAGGTCACACTACTTATTCAGATGCCATTTATAGAAAATAGAGTGTGCTTTAGAAAGTTCCAAGGAGGCTGATCTTTAATTGAAGTCAGTTTTACTCATCATGTAACATCACTGCCTCTGCTATTAAATAGTGTTCAGTTTATGTGGGAGGACAAATTGTTACAATGAGCTTCTAAGCAAGAACTATAGGTAGCACAAAATCAAGGATTTACTTTGTTAGAACAGAGTCCATCATGTGACCTCAGTGAGAATGAGAATAGGCGTGGACAAATTCGCAGAGGGTAAGCATGAGAGCTAAATGTGAAAATAGTAATAGAGATGGGTAAATGGGAGAGGTGATCATTCCAAGTGAGGAAATGGTGCTTTTATATTCCAAATGATTTTCATTGATTCGGATTCTACTGGTAGATTCTCATCGCTAGTGATGGATTTTATGTGATATACAGAATAGCTTTAAATGGGAATCCAATGAGAATTAAGAGAATGGTCCCTAGGCAAATGATGCTAAGACCACATGCCATTGAGGAGCCAAGTCTTTAAAAAGAAAGGCATCTTTCCATAGGCCATTTGGCAGCAGATGATTTCCCTGTACTCTCCATAGTTTCACCCCAATTTAAGATGATATTTCTTATTAAAATGGGACCTTTATACATGAAGTGCATTATTTTGCTAAGCTTTTCAAGTGTGAAGCTAAATCTTTGCTAATTTTAAGTCTAGCTTTACTTTAACTAGAAACTGAAGCTTATAATCTTTCAGTTAAGGTTTTATAACCTTATGTACTTTCATCCGTAACCCTGATGCTTCACAAAACCAAGGAAAAACACAGTTTATTTTAATAAATTTTTGATTTAGCAGTCCAATACACTCACTAATAACTTGCAAGAATAAGTCATTGTTGGACTGAAACCAACAATGTAATTAGCCTGGTGTACCCCTGGCTTCTTTATCATAAAATAGTAACTTCATAAGGCTTGAGGGAATTTAACAGTAGAATAACCAGAAGAAACTTTCTGTGGAGGAATAAGATTTTTTTTTAATTTATCTTCTCTTTTATATATTTTTACAAAAAACATAAACAAAGCTTTCTTTGAATAAGTACTGCTTTATGCCATCCTGAGCTCAGTAAATTTGGTACAATTTCTCTCTGTTAATTGTTCCATTTTATTCTCCCACTGTTTTATCATACAGATGAAGATAGTATAAAGCATGGGAAATTTAATAGTCTCTCATTATACGATTATATCTATCATCTATCTGTCTATAATTTTATTAATGTTTACTTTATGTATTTTAAGATGACTTTTGAATGACAAATAATTAAAATAATTGAAAACCAAAAAGTCCCTATCTTTAGGATTTATTTCTATTAAGAATCAAAATCAAGGGTGCCCAGGTGGCCCAGTTGGTTAAGTGACTGCCTTCAACTCAGGTCATGATCTCAAGGTCCTGGGATCGAGTTCTGTGTCAGGGTTCCTGCTCAGTGCGGAGTCTGATTTTCCCTCTCCCACTGCCCCTCCCCCTACTCATGCACTCTCTCTCTCTCTTTCTCAAATAATTTAATAAAATCTTGAAAAGAAGAATCAAAATGAAGGAGAGGAAAGAAATAAAACATATTTGGGTTGCAAAAGACTGGTGATCCCCAATAGAAGTAGATTGTGCTTCATGAAATCTGCAAAATAGGGAGCCATCAAACAAATCTGGACACTTAACGAGAATCATCCTAAAAGTAGCTTAGTTATGTCTTATAATTTTAACCTTCCCTTTAGAGAGGGAGAAAACATACTCAGCAGTCCCTAACCTAGACACATTGTGTTGTTCTAACTGCTTTGATTTATTGAGAGCCTATTATATATATGGCCCTGGATACTTGATAGTAGAGGCTGCACATTGTCTCACTATAACTTTAGGTGGAAGTTCTACGAGCATCTTCATTGCACTGATGAGGAAGCTGAGGTTAAGGGTAGTAAATTGCCTGCTTAACACAGCTTTATAAAGAGCATGTATCTAAGAAAACAGATGGATTTGAAAACCCCACCTCTTAATACTAAGTCATACTTCAGTTGTGAGGAGGCTGAATAATTTCATACCACATGCTTCTTGTCTAGCTTTTCTTTCTTTCTTCATTGTGTTAATTTATGTGTCTACCAGCCCCACTTTCAGCTTCCTGAAGTCAGATGCCACATCATAGAGGGAAGGAATTTCAAAATGAATACAGGACTCCTCTCATAGTCTGGCCAATGGCACTGCTGAGTCCATGGCAAAGTCCTTTCTTCCCTTAGTAGGTACAGTTGTGCACGAAGGCAGACATACTGAAGGCCCCTGGTTAGCCAGGACATCTCTCAGCTCAAGACACCCACTAATGATCAGGACCAAGAAGGCCCTTTAGGCCTAGATGCTTGTTACCAAGGGAAGGTCCTACAAGTGCAATCCAGCAGGACAGAAATCATTTTGTGGGGAACCATTTTTATCCTGGACCCTATGCTGCGTAAGCATACAAAGACCAGATTCATGAATGTTTATAATCCAACATTTGGTATAGTGCCTCACACAGAGTTGATACTTGTTGAAAAAATAATATAATAACATTTGAGAATAAGTAAACACTAACAACACTTTTATGAATGCTTTTTGTTCATTATTTAATACCCTCTGAATTCTGCTAATTTGCATAAATTACATTTTTAAGTAAGAAATATGAGGTGCAGAAACTAATATTAATTTTCTCATATTCAACTTCAAATAGTGACAATTAGTTAAGCAGTTTGCGTGAATCTGGAGCTCTTAAACACCAAACTGTTTTTTTTTCTCCTATAATCTCAAGACATAGCCCAACTCCTGGCACATATTTAAGTCCCATTAAATTTTGGAGGCTGGCCAAATAAGTATAGAGCAGGTGTCAGAGACAGCAATTATAGCCAGGCATAGAGCCACCAGAAACGAGCGGTCAGTTAACTATAGGGAATTTTGGCTCAATCTTCATGGCTGTTTGAGTAATGATGTTGGTAGAGATGGAAATAGTTTCTATTCTTGTGCCACAGTTACAACATCCTTTCTCCTCTTACCTATCTTTACCCTAGTTGCTTATGAAGATTGAAATCCGGATAAGGAGTCTTGGTGTGTTTTAGGAGTATAGTGATAAAAAAAAAAAAAAGAGTATAATGATGCAAAGACGTGTTCAAGGCAAAAGGTGAGAACAATGACAAGAGGTGCCCCACCCACCCTGTGTGTTCTATAACCAGATCTAACACTTTATTAGTAATTGATGGGGCATTTCATGTTCTCCAATTTCTCTGTACTAATTGCCTGCCTCAGGGTCATCATAGACAATTAGAAAGAACCACAAAGGCAGCAGAACTCTCTCATCTTGTACATCATGAATGAGATTTAATTTCATCCTTTGGGAGACACTTTAGATAATACTAAAATCTTAGAGAATCTGAAAATCTATGTCTTATTTTCCTTATTTTCCTTAATTTCATTCCCAGGTCACCAGCTCCAGGAAGTCTAAACAAGATGCTTAATTCTCGCTGCCATGAAATTCAGGTGTCATATTTCTGAAATAAGAAATGACAAAAAATCAAATCTTTAGAACATCACCTTCACCCATCATGCACAGTGGGCTTGGCCCCAAAATAACTTTGATTTTAATATTGTGAGAATAACTATGGAGCACCCTGTAGTACACATTGTTTCCTCTATTTGTTGTTGTTTAAAGTGACAACACTTTTGAATTTAATAGAAAGTCTCCACTTTTTGCAACCAACTAACATTTGACATTTGACAATTTGTCCTGTAAACATAATTTATTATGCTTACTAGCGCTACTATAGATATTGGTACATCTGGAAGCCAGTAAAAGTAAGTGAGGTAAAAAAAAATACATGCATATTTAACTTTGAAATGCATCAGTTACTCATGACTACAAAGTAAGTGGCCCTATACTCAGAAATTGAAAGAGGTTGTTCCAGTAAATCCTCTGTTAAATTCCCATCCAATCCTTTAAATGTTCCTGAGCATTCTTCTTTCTTGCAACATCTTTTGTCCTAGCCTCCCTACCCTAACCTAGTTTATCTTCCCATTCACCTAAACTTCCTTTCAGAAAGAACTGGTTTTGAGTTCATACTGGGTTTTGAACACTCAAAGGAATTCAAAATACTGAGACATCCTAGAAACTGCTTTCAAGAATATCATTACCTGGTTATATACCTAGGCACACAAACACATAATAATCAAAGTGCAATGATAAAGCCACTGTAAACAGTTTAAAACAAGACATTGCAATTCAAATATATTGGTGTGCTGTTAATTATTTCTTTATGCAGTCTTTGTGACTTTGTTCTGCCCCATGCTAGCTAGCTCATTCAAAATTTACAGGAAACCTCAAGAAGAGGGCTAAATATAACTTGTATCAAAAACACATGCAACTTTTATCAATAATGAGAGCTTCATTGCTTCTCTTATTTTATTTGTGCAGCAGGTAATCATTAAAATTAAGCCCTTGGTAAGATGAAACTGAAGGTAATTCATCTTGGGCTACATTTCACATATAGGGGAAATGACTCATGAATAGTTATAGAACTCAAGCTTTTGGGATAAAAAAATGTATTAATGGAAAGATCACAATAATTAAGTGGAAGCCAACCTTTGGATATCAATAGCCACTAACAGACTCATTGGCAAAGGTAATGAAGGAATTACAGCTATCATGAATATTCCATATTAGGTTTTAATTACCAAAGCAGGAGCCTAAGCCTTGATGATTTTTTAATGAAAGGTGGGATGATTTCCTAATTTAGCATTTTTCATTTTAAAAGCTCATTAGCCCACCAAAAAAAGAGGTGCGTGAGATGTATATGTTAATTAGCTTGACTATAGTAATTGTTTCACTATGTGCATATATATAGAAACACCATGTTGTATACCTTAATATATAAAACTTTTTTTAAAGTTGCTTAAAAACGAATAAATAATAAAAATTGGGAAATTTTTAAAAGATAAATAAAAGTTCATTACTCCATTACAGTAACAATATTCCACAATGATCAAGACTTGACAAAAAAACAAACCAAAACCAAACCAAACCAAACCAAAAATCAAATGTACCAACCAGAGGTGAAAGTATTTAAGCTACATTTTACAGAGCAGACTTTTTTTTAAAAGATTTTATTTATTTATTCATGAGACACACACAGAGAGCAGAGACATAGGAAGAAGGAGAAGCAGGCTTCATGCAGGAAGCCTGATGTGGGACTCAATCCTGGGATTCAATCCTGGGACTCTGGGACTACACCCTGAACCAAAGTCAGACACGCAAAACCACTGAGCCACCCAGGCATCCCAAGAGCAGACTATTTCAACATGTATTTTATGATTTTTGTTACCCAGTAAATAGTTCTTTGCCAGTTTGTCCTGTCCTCATTGTACTACAAAATATTAACCCTTTATTCCCTCCCAAAGAGAGAGAGGACTTTGTGTTACTTAGTACTAGGGGCATTTTGGATGCTGCAAACTTTAAAAGGCCAAGTTCAAGTGAGAAAGAGGTAGAGTTAGATCCATTGCCTTGAGGACCTCAGATAACCCAATACTTAGCTTAACACATCACTAGGCCACCAGGGTTCAAAATAGTCACTCACAGAAGCAAAGAACTAAGTGTTCAAAATTGAGTCTCACAAACCCATCTGCCATCTCAGCTGCTTGGTAACTAGTGCACAAAAACAAACGGACCAAACTCTTATTGGTTTTACAGTAACAATTTCTATTAATTCAGCAAAGGAGAAGAAGCATAGGTTACTGTCAAGAGAAGAAAAAAGTTTAGCAGGAGCTGATGATCTAGTCAGTATATTTGGGAATAAGCTTTTGCTTTCTTTAATCCTTCCTCTGAATTATGCAGGCAGGGCTAGGTTTTTAAATTACTTTAGTGTGGACTTTTCATTTTTCATGGCGAATACATTAAAGGTAGCCACTATTAAAGTTTTCTTTCATATATATTGAAAAGGAAATGAATTGCCACCCTATTAAACCTGTTTTAATGTTCTCTAAGCATATTATTTGCACATTTGATTGTAAGCCATCAATAAGCAATGTCTGGATTAATTTTTTTTCAGCATGAATAAGAAAAGTAGGGGTGTATTTTTAATTATGGTGACATGCACCCTCTGTCTTAAACACCCAAGAGAAGCATAATTTCATAAATCCATGTGATAAGGGGAAAGTGGGAATAATTGTTCTTTTCCTATTAATAATTTCTTTTTCTATAAGGGAGATAGATTGAGAATCTTATCTGGAGGTTATACTTTTAAATAGTCAGATTAAAAGCAGTTATGAAATAGCTTTTGAAGTTTGGATGCAATTGGAGTTCATTTGCAGTCCATTTCCATCATAATAGGATCTTAGAAGTGAGCACAGGGGAAATCTGGCTGATTCAGCCCTTGACACAATGTAGAGTTGTTCTCTATAGTAATATCTGTAAGGTTTTGTCCAGAATGGTAAGACACCCGGATCTCATGGTCTCATTATTTTTAACTTGAAAAACTGTTTCCTAATAATAGTAATGACTATCCAAAGCCTTTCTCTCTCATAAAAAAGCAGTATTTTAAGAAACTAAACATGAAGGAAAATTGGCACACTGGTCTCAGCTACAGCAAGGCAATGCCTGAGGTAGCACAAATCCTTTTGTTATCCCAACTTAGTGCTTTCTGGTAGAAGCAGCATCATTTAAAAATGGAATTGGGATAATAAAAGGGAACCAGGGGAGGGCAGCCTGGGTGGCTCAGTGGTTTAGGGCCACTTTCAGCCTGGGAGTGATCCTGGAGACCTGGGATTGAGTCCCCACGTAGGGCTCCCTGCAGGGAGGCTGCTTCTCCCTCTGCCTGTGTCTCTGCCTCTCTCTGTCTCTCTGTGTCTCCTATGAATAAATAAGTAAAATATTTTAAAAAGGGGGGAACCAGAGGAAACTGAAAGGATGATTATAAATTGGGGGTGGTAGAGAAACATAAAGGGAGGTATAGATTTCGATTTTTACACTTCATCCAAACTGGTAAAATTATGACATCAGTAGACTTTGATAAGTCATGTACATAAACTATAATTCCTACAGCAACCACTAAAAAAGACATATGAACAGATACACACAAACACACTAAAGGTAAGTTAAAATAAATGTCTTAAATCATAATCTGAATAACCATAATCTTAAATATGGTTGCATAGTAGAAAATATGTGAAGTAAACCTGGTATAATTAAAAGGAAAAATAGAAAAATCTATACTTAGAGTGGGAAGAATGAAAATCTCATCTCAGCAATTGATAAAACAACTACATAGAAAATAAAATATATATATAGAAGAACATAGCAACATTAACAAAATCGAATGGACATTTACAGATTATTCCACTAAATATTAGCAGAATATGCATTGTTGTCAAATGCTAATAGAATATACCAAAACAAACAATATTTTGGGTCATAAAACACCATTTAATAAATTTGGAAGAATTAAAACCATATAAAGTATGTTCTCTGACCATAAAAGAATCAAACTAGATATCAATTAGGAGAGATAGAAGAATCTTCCAAAATCTGGAAACTAAACTTCTGAGTATTTCATAAATTAATAAAGAAATTTCAACACATTAAGCTGAATGAAAAGAGAACATATCAAAATATGTAGAAAACAGCCAAACAAGTATCATGCAAGAAATGTATAATATTAAAATAGATATTTTAGAAAAGAGGAAAGTGTAGAGTCAATAATTAAAGCCCCTACCTCCAAACCTGGAAGAGCAAAATAAAGCCGAAACAAGTACAATGAAAGAGGTAATAAGGATAAGATCATAAATCAATGAAATTGAAAATAGTTTCTTTTTGGAAAACATTTTTTATTTTTTTTATTTTATTTTTTAAAAAGTTGACATACCTCTTGAAAGACTAACAAAGGAAAAAAAGAAAAAATCTACATCAGGAATAAAATGAACAATGAAAATCAATATCAATATCAGATAGATTATTCAATACCAGAAGATGTATGAAAAGGTGCTCAATATCACTAACTATCAGGGAAATGCAAATGAAAATCACAATGAAATACCATCACATCTGTTAGAATGACTATCAGCAAACATAAGGGATTACAAGTGTTGGTGATGATGTAGACAAAAGGGAACCTTGTATACTTTGGTTGAGATGTACTTTGGTGCAGCCACTAGGGAAAACAGTTTGGAGGTTCCTCAAAAAATTGATAGTAGAATTACCATGTGATCTATCACTTCTGCTTCTAGGGTATGTTTGAAGAAGATTAAATCACTATCTCAAAGAGATACCTGTATTCTCACATTGACTGCAGCATTACTTACAATGGCCAAGACATGGAAACAACCTAAGTGTCCATTAATGAACAAATAGATAAATAAAAAGTGATATACATATACACATGCACTATGGATTATTATTTAGCTATTAAAAAGAAGGAAATCCTAAAAAAAAAAAGAAGGAAATCCTGCCATTTATGACAACATGGATGAAACTTTGAGGTCATTAAACTAAGTGAATTAAACCTGATGTAAATGATATCCTGTATAAACTCTGAATTTTGCTACAATCCTCTGGAGGATGTTGATATTTTGTCTTGAAAGATAAGCAAGTTAGTTAGTGTCAGCTTGGGCAGAACGGTACAAATGTCACTTGAGTTCTCAAAGCCTTTGATCTGCTTTGGGGCTATCTTGTACTTACTTGCCAGGTTCAGGAATCAGACTGAAATTAAATGGATCCATACACAGAATTAGGTATCATCTTCTCTGCCTTTCTCCCTTCCATGGTTTCCCCTCATCTTCTGGCTTATATCATATCATCTTCTTTCTATAGTTCTTTTGGTAAGGTGGCTACTGGAGTTTGAACCATACTGTTTTGCTCCATTATTGGGGAATACTCTTGTGATGAAGCCACAGGTGAGGGAAAGTCACGAATTTGATACAACTTCATGTGAGTATTTACGTACATTTTATTTATGTATTTATTTATTATTTTATTTATTATTTTATTTATTTATTAATGAGAGACACACAGAGAGAGAGGCAGAGACATAGGCAGAGGGACAAGCAGACTCCCTCAAAGGAGCCCAATGCCAAACTTGATCCTGGACCCCAGAATCATGTCCTGAGCCTAAGGCAGATGGTCAACCACTTAGCTACCCAGGTGTCCCATTACCCACATTTTAAACTTCCTTCTAACAATCTGCCTAATTTTTATTTATTCTGTTTATGTTCAGGTAATCACTCTTTTGATTTGTGTCCATGTCATACTTGTAATTGTCTGGAAGGCTAGTCTTTTTAAGATTTATTTATCATAAGGACACAGAGAGATTCAGAGACATAGGCAGAAAGAGAAGCAGGCCCCCCGTGGGGAGCCTGCTGTGGGACTGGATCCCAGGACCCCAGGATTATGATCTGAGTCAAAGGCAGACACTCAACCACTGAACCACCCTCCAGGTGCGCTTGGAGGGCTGGTCTTAAGGGGATTACACTGAAGTAGTAGAACTGGACCTACAGACATATATTTTCATAGCAAAGGTAAATGGATTTTTTTAATATGTCAGATACTGATAAAGAGAAAGGATTCAAGAATGAGTTCATTGTTTGGCCGACAACTGGGCTAATGCCATTGCCATTATTTTAAAAATGGAATATTTCAGAAGGAATAGGTTTGTGGTGGGGGTGTAAAGAAGTTCAGTTTCAACAAGCTGAAATTGAGATTGCTACTACATATCCATCTGGAGATTTTATGTGAGAAATTCATTATACAAGTCCTTATTTCGGTGGAGATGTCAAATTGGAGTTAGTTTTGTGAATCATCAGCATGTAGATAATATAAAAAGATTTGGAATAAGATTCTCAAGGGAGTGGATGCAGATAAGAAAGAGAAGACACCAAAAGAGACCCCAAAGCTGAGATCTGACTCACTTTAAGAAGCAATATAACAAAATGTGAAAATGTGCTCAAAACAATATATAAGGTAGAATTATGAAAAAGAGTAAGTGTTCCGGTTTGAGGGTATCAAGAAGGTCTCATACAGGTACCTCTTAAAATGAATCTAAATGTCCAAGTAGAAGTTAACCAAGAACAGAAAAGGATGAAGGCTTTCCCAGATGTGAGGACCATAGTGAGGAAAGACAAATGATAAAGAGCACAACTGCTGTTCAGCAGTGCCAGAGAAAGCATAGGACAACAGAGGGGTAAATGTTGCCTAGGAGAGGGAAGAATAGGGTAAGCCACCCTAGGCCTATTTGTCATGTTAAGAAAAGCTTCCTTATCAAGAGAGTTTGTGGTCTTAAATTCATCCTGCAGGTAGAATATTTTATTTGAGTAACCTGACGGAGAATTTAAATTTAAAAAATAAAAGGGAGTTTCTCTGTTGAAATTAGTGCACTTAGAGGAAGGGAGGGACCTTCAACAATATTTCACCTACCCTGGGTGGCAGCCCCTAAAATACCTGCAGACAATCTGTAGAATGCATCCTTTGGAACACACAGAGATAATGAGGCATTTTCAATGGCACGATCAAGTTTTCAATATAAATACTGTACTATCACATGCAATGGACTTGAGGGAACTATCACTGGAAATATAATTATCAAATTCATGAAAAGAAGAAAGGAAAAGAAGGTCACGTAATAGTCCCTGAAAGAAGTTACAGACTCAGGAGAAGCAGCTTCTTACAGAAAATTCTATGAAGTTATGAGGATAATAAGATTCAGCAACTATCTGGTAAGCTGAGTCTTTCTTAGAAACTAGAATCTAGTACATCATGATGGGAACTCTGCCATTCTAATTAGATTTCAAAGAACTCTAATTCATAAAACAAATGCAAAGGGAGTTTCTCTTTGAAATAGAAGTTGCATTAGTTTGTATTTGAGGTAGATGGAAGCTCCTTCCACAAACTCTTCCGAGTACAGCACCCACATCCTTCAGGGTCTCTCCAGAATACAACGTGGCATTTACACACAGTAACATTTACTGATAAACACTGGACCATTCTTATAAGTTTTAAGAAAACATATTAATTAATATAATCCCTGTCACAATAAAGACATGAAATAGTTCCGTTACTACCCAAATATTCCCTCTAGAAATTTGGGGTTATCTTTTTCCCCCAAATGCAGCCCTCAGCAATTATTGATAGGACATCAGTTTCTAGGGTATTGCCTTTCTCAGATATTATATAAATGGAATCATATAGTATATGGCCTTTTCAAAACTAGTATCTTTGTTTTTAGCCCTGTATATCTGAGATACATCCACAGAGTTGAGTGTAAAAGGATTTTCTTCCTTTTTATTGCTCAGTGCTCCTCTACTGTGTGCCTGTACCGTACTTTGTTAAGCAATTCCTTAGTTATGGGCCATTTGGATCATTTCCAGGTTTGGGTGATTATAAATAAAACTAGTGTAGTGTAGACCTTCAACTAGAGATTGCTGTCTGAACATACATTTTTATTTCACGTGGGTAAATATCTAGGGAGAAGCAAGGTGCCTGAACTGGGTGGTAGATGCATGTTTAGCTTCATGAAAAATTATCAAGCTATTACTGTATTGTCCAGAGGTGCTTTCACATGAGGACAGCAAAGATGAGTTGTGGTGAATGAGATGCTATCGCTCACAAAGCCCAACATATTTATTATTTTGCTCTTTGTAGAAGATATTTGCTGACCTTTGTCCTAGTGTATGGTTTTATCTCGGTGAACATTCTGTGTGCTCTTGAAAAAAAATTAGTATTCTGCTATTATTGGATGAAGTGTTCGCATTCATTCATAGCAATGCTCTGCTCTTCCACATTCTTACCAATTTTTCTAGTTATTTATTCTCTTGGTTACTGAATATGGAGTGTTGAGGAGCGTTGAGGTTTTTCCAACTAAAATTTTGTATATGTCTCTTTCTCCCTTCAGTTTTATCTATTTTTGCTTCATGAGTTTTAAAGTTACATTTTTAGGTTCACACCCATTTAGGATTACTGTGTCATTTTGCTGAATTCAATATTGCCCCCCTTCCTTAATCTCTGGTAATATGTTTTGTTTTTAATTCAATTTTGCCTGATATTAATATAGACACACCAGCTTTGATTAGTGTTTGCATGGTGTATCTACTTTTATTCTTTTTACTTTTAATCTGTCCATGCTTTCCCATTCAATCTAAATTTCTTATAATTACCATGTATGTATATGTTGCCTTTTTATTTATTTTTATTTTTTTATTTTTATTATTTTTTTATTTGTGATAGTCACACAGAGAGAGAGAGAGAGGCAGAGACATAGGCAGAGGGAGAAGCAGGCTCCATGCACCGGGAGCCCAACGTGGGATTCGATCCCGGGTCTCCAGGATCACGCCCTGGGTCAAAGGCAGGCGCCAAACCACTGCGCCACCCAGGGATCCCATATGTTGCCTTTTTAAAATTAATACACCGTTTTTGTTTTTTTAAGATTTATTTATTTATTCATGAGAGAGAGAGAGGATAGAGAGAGAGAGAGAGAGAAGCAGGCTCCATGCCGGAAGCCCGACGTGGGACTCGATCCCGAGACTCCAGGATCGCGCCCTGGGCCAAAGGCAGGAGCTAAACCACTGAGCCACCCAGGGATTCCCCTAATACACCGTTTTTAGAGCAGTTTTAAGTTCATACAAAAATTGAACAAAAATTATGGTGTCCTTGTAGAAACTCCTCTCTTTTTCCCTACCCCTTTCTCCAGTATTATTAACACCTTATGTTTAGTGTGGTAAATGTATTACAATTGATGAACCAATATTGTGCATTCTTAACTAATGGCCATAGTTCACAATAGGGTTCAACCTTTGTGTACATTCTATGGGTTTCGACAGAGGTATAAGGACTTGTAACCACCATGATAGTATTATACAGAATCATTTCATTGCCCTAAAAATCCCCTGTGCTCCACCCATTTAGCCCTCTCACCCGGATAACATCTAGTGATCCACTGATCTTTTTACTGTCTGTATAGCTTTGACTTTTCAAAATGTCATATAATTTGAATAACACAGTACATAATCTTTTCATTTTGACCTCTTTTACTTGATACTGTACATTGAAGCTTCCTCACATGTTTTCATGACTTAATTAGTAGTCATTGCTTTGTAGTTAGATTAGCTTCTTTTATGGCTGAATAACATTCCATTTTATGGATGAACCACAGTTTGCTTATCCATGTTGGTTGCTTCCAATGTTTGGGGATTATGAAAAAAGCTTATAAGTGTTTGTATGAAGTTTTTGTTTGTTTGTGGACATACCAAGGAGTGTGATTTCTGTATCATGTGGTAAAAGTTTGCTTCATTTTTAAAGAAACTGCCAAACTGTCATTGAAAGGGGCTGTGCTATTTTGTATCTGTCCATAATGAATGACAGCTCTTGTGGCTTCACACTCTTTCCAGTATTTGATGGTGTCACTGATTCAGATATTAATCATTCTTATAGATGCTTCTTGTTAAATACATGACGTTATGGTAGTATCATCCCAATTCTTCCCTCCTAATTTTTGTTGTGTTTCTGTCATACATTTTATGTTCACAGTCTACAAACACAATGCACTACTATTGTTTTTGATATACAGAGTCATAACATTTTTTATATTTAAAATTAAATATGTCTTTTCTGGCTTTATTTCTTTTTTTAGACTTGTGTCTTTGAGGTTTCTTTAATATCTTTTGCAGTACAGCTCTGCTGACATTGAATTCTCCCAGCCTTTGTCGGTAAAGTTCTTCAGTTCTCCTTCATTATTGAAAAATACTTTCCCTGGGCATAAAAATATGAGTTTATAGGTATCACTTCATTATCCTCTGGTTT
Source organism: Vulpes vulpes (assembly GCF_048418805.1). NCBI lineage: Eukaryota > Metazoa > Chordata > Mammalia > Carnivora > Canidae > Vulpes > Vulpes vulpes. Next base: position 96,960,955 of record NC_132794.1, read on the forward strand.
ACTGAGTTTTTGATGAAAGTCTGCTTTGAACATTTTCTTTGACCCTCAGTATGTCATGTGTGTTTTTCTTCTGGGTGCCTTCAAGATTTCTTCGTTGTCTTTCATTTTGAGCAATTTTAATAAAATATGTCTAGGGTTTTTGTTTGATTTGTTTGGTTTGCTTTGATTTTATTTGGTATTTATCCTTCTGGAGTTATATCAATTTTTTTGATCTATGACATGGGGTGTCTCTTTAGTTTTGGAGGCTTCTCAGCCATTATTGCTAAAAATAATTAATTTTTCCCATCCTCTCTTTCATCTCCTTGTAAGATTCCAATTACTCATGTATTGGACTATTTGATATCATTCCTGGCCTCTTAAAGTCTCTGTTCTTTTATTTTTTTTTAACTATTTTATCTTCTTGTGTTCCTACTATTGTAGTTTCTATTGATTTTTCTTAAATTACAAACACACAATATATATTGCATTTTATTAAATTTTGTTGAATTAAAATTTGGCTCTTTAATAGTTAAATTATTTCATCATATCAAAACATTAACTTCCTATTTTAAACATTAATCATGAGTATTGGATAATTCTGCTTCACATAATTAAGGTTGACATATTCCAGAAAGTTATACATAAATTAAGTTTTTTATATACAAATGTATATAATTTAATGAATATGAAGAATACTGTGGCATGCCCTTCAGGAAATAAATAATCTCTACTAAACATATTTAGCTCATAAATTACTTTTTTATGTATAATTTAAAAAATGAATCCAACCCATAAGACATTTTGTCAAGGGGACAATTATTCTTGTGCCACAGTCTCAATTTCAATGGTTTTAAGGGATTGTATTGAGTTCATTTAAAATGTCTTAATAGAAGGCTACATTTAATCACATTTTAGCAACATTATCTTTTGCTGCAACATACTATTATATTTTATTTCCTAGCAAGTACAAAGTTAAAATAATATGGACCTCAAGTTAGAGTTCTAATCTTACCTACAGTTACCAGAACACATCTTGAGTGTCATGCTTTTGTTCTGTCAGTTGAAAGTCTTTGACAAGGTAAATGTAATGTAATCCAGAGTCTATATGCAAGTTGACAGGAGCTAGAGGCCATCTCCTCTAAGGAATAATTAATGGAGCAGAAAGTCAAAGTGAAGATTCAGTTTAGATGTAATAACACTTTCCAAATATCTGCAGATTTATTATTAGGGAAAGGGTGTAGGCATTCAAATATTTCAGTGAAATGAACTAAGATCAACAGATATGAATTGTAATATGAATTATAATAACAGTTGTCTTTATTTAAAATATTTTTAAATTAGAATTTTCCAACCATTGAACACCTGCCTCCCAGTCACTGGTAGTGTTCAGATAGAATCTGGGTAACTACCTACTCAAGATCTTATCTCCCGTATAATTTCTAAGCACTCTACCTACCTCCTGCATCTAAGACTCTGGGTATAGAAACAATGCCTAATAATAATTAGATTAAAATAATATAATAAATTCGAAAAAATGGTGGTTTTAGTTTGCAAAAGTCAAGAGATTGTAGAGATTTCTTAAATGAGATATGACCTACTTTGCAACCTGGCTGTTGAGTAAATTTTAATAGAAGGACAAGGGAGTATGGAGCAGGGTATTTTGTGAACAAAGTATATCAATTAAGGCTCTTAATTATATGAAACAGATTACAAAATTCATGAGTCTGATCATAAAATATATACTCTTTTATATTATTTTTGGCAGCACTTTTTCTGAGGTCTATCCATATTACATGTAGTCATTTTTTCATTATCATGTATACAAAACTATCCAATGATAATAGAAACTAGAATACTGATTGCCTTAGGTGTAATGAGTAGTAAGGAGCATCAGCAGGTTTCTGTGATATGCGAAATATTTTTTATCCTGATTTTCAGGTGTTTTCATAGGTTTATATGGATGTAAAAATTCATCAGTCTAGACTCTTGATATTTGTATAGTCTATTGCATATGAACAGCACATCAATAAAAATGTGGTACTTTTTTTCCTTTCATTTTGTTGTGCTTTTAAATTGCGTGGAATGATCTAATTGGCCTAGGAGGGCCTCACCCTCACTCAGGGGCTTGGGCAGGACAGAGTACCATGAGTAAGAATTTAACAAAACCACATTAAGGAGAAAGGGATTTCAAAGAAAATTACAACAATTATTACCAAAGAAGGAGAAGGGGGGTTGTACAGGCAAATCAACAGATGGCCACCAAATATGATAATGGTAAGATATTAATAATAACTGACACATGTTTAAATAAGGTATTAATATAGTCTTACCTCATTTGACGTTAATTCTATAAGCAAATACTGTCTTGATTCATATTTTACATTTAAGATCAATGAGACACAGAAGGCCCTTAAAGACAGATTTGGGATTTGAACACATTCCCTGTCTCAAGAGTCTACATTATGAACCTTTTTGCTACACTGCTTCTCAAATGCGCACTGTGTATTCAAGGGTGTTGAACTATACCAGGTAGAATGGAGCAAAGGGAAAACAAAGACATGGATGCTTTAAGCTATTTTATTGTTCCATTTCATTCTGCTTATGGCAAACATTTTCAAACCTTCATCTTGTAAAAAAAAAGAATCTATACCATCTGACTGTAATGTCAGCTCTGAATTAAAATATTGTGTTGTACCACAAATAGTGAAAAATAAACATTTTCATTTGTTTTACAAATGAAAACAAAAAAACCCTTCATATTATAAATAAATCTGAAATTTATGGCTGAAAATTCACTAAAGTCTAGGAGATTATAAACACACACACAGATACACAATGGTTTCATTTTTAATGATTTATCATATATAATTTTAAGTTGGGAGTTTCTGTCCTTTCTAAAGCTCAATATCTTCTTTTTCAAAATTAGGGGCTTTAGTGTTTGGTTACCCAGATGCGTTTTGCTATTCATTCAAAGATAAGAACTTATACTTGGGAGTGGATAACTGAGAAAATGTGTCATTCAGGTCCCTCATCATAATATTGAATAGGGTCACATAATTGGAAAATTACTTAAGCATAGCAGGTGTTATCAGGTGGTGATACAATCAGATATCATAGTTATCTTACTGCTGGCAAACCCAGGTCATTTCACAGTGGAAAGGGTACCAACCTCAAAAAAGACAAAGGAAAAGAAAGCTTATGAAAGAAATCACTCTACAATGGCAAATATACCAATGCCCTCAGGAAATTGTAGCAACAATCAGGGTTTAATCCAACTAAAGCACATATTGCAGGACACAGGAAGGTAATGTCAAATAAGAGGTTTTTTTGGATTGGCTTGCAAAACAGATAAATGAGCAAATGCAAAGCTGATGAAAAGAAGTGTTTGCCACTACTCATTAAATGGATCAATATGAATCTGCTACCTCTAATGTTTTTATGGCAGTTTTCATTATAAATAATGACCTTATTTTTAAACAATCCACCATCAAAAGTCTAACTCTGAGTGAAATTAAGAGTTGCCTTTACATATTATTAATGTACTTGCTTCTGAATATTAACTCACAACACGTTTGTCATTTCCCTTAAAGGCTGCTCACCTCTGTGGTCTTTCAGGATTCTTATATTTGTGTCACTCTATTCAGCTTAAAATATTCTGATCTTTTAAAAATGGGCAGAAACCATAGCAGAAATTCATGAGCTTCCATAAATGGTTACAATTCAGATAAACTCTTATGTATGCCTTTATGACAAAACAGCTTCTCAAAGTCACTTCTATTCTGGTGTCAATATTCTCATTCAAACCCACCCATGGGCAATTTGGAGAACAGTGACAACAAAGGTCCACATAAAGAAGCTTCATTTAAGGAAGATAGAAATGAGATAGAAACAGGAATAAGAATGACCTGATATATATTTTATATATTTAAAAATATTTAAAATATAAAATATTTAATATATATTTTATATAAAATATAAAAATATTTTAAAAGCTTTTGTTAAGTTCAATCTAGAATGGGAATATTTGCAAATATAATTTGATCCATCTTTCTATTCTCAAATAAAATTTACTTGTGTAACATCTTTCTCCAAAATGGGGAGTAATAGCAGCCCTTAGTATGAGGAAAGAGAATCTCTCATATGCAAGTAAGATATTTCTACTGGTGTAGCAGAAGCCAGGATAACTATCTTGTATATTTCAACCTGTTGTTTAGGCCACAAATCTTGTCTATTCCTAACAGTTGAAGAAAGTTCCTATGATAGCATAGACTTGCATAGCAGAAACCTTCATTAGGAAGGTACTACATTAACCTACAATCTTGGGAAGACAGGAGAAGGGAAGAATATAAACTATAATAAAACAGGTTATTATACAATAGACATAAATTAAAAAAAAACACAACTATCTAGAATCAACAAAGCAATAGAGTTGTGGAACAAAGGTAAATTGGAGCCAGACAGAATAAAGTATAACTTAGGAAGTAAATAAATACTTAAATGATTTCCCAAAGAGATTACATAAAGCTTCCAAGCTAGTTAACAGTTTTTTTTTAAGATTTATTTATTTATTTATTTATTTATTTATTTATTTATTTATTTATGAGAGACACACAGAAAGAGGCAGAGACATAGGCAGAAGGAGAAGAAGTCTCCCCATGGGGAACCCAATGCAGGACTTGATCCCAGGGCTCTGGGGTCATGACCTGAGCAGACGATCAACCACTGAGCCACCCAGGTGCCCCAACAGTTCTTAATATTAGAGACAAGAAATAGTGGAACTTCTTTAACAGCAGCTAATAAATTAGCAGATGTTTTAGAAATTAAAGGAGGAGAAGGCAGAAAGAGACAGAAGAAAGGATGAAGAGAGAGGGAGAAATAATAATCCTGATAATTAAAATGAAAGAAAAAAAACTTCTGGTCAGATATATATATCCATTTATATAATATAGATATATATGTATATACACACATGTAGATTTAACACACATGTAGATTCATACAGTGAAAACATGTGAGCTTCTATATGCCAGACATTGTGCTGAACTATGAAATCCAAAGATGTAAAATACTATGCAGGTCTCAAAAAATTAAAGTCCAGATTCTGATTATTGCATTAGAGGAAAAAGGCCCAGCTCTGACAGATGCAGTCCTAAGGAAAGGATGGAGCAACTTTTCTAGGAGATGGACATGGGCATTTGTTTAAAGGCAAAATTGGAAGCAGAAAATCCTCAGGGTCTCTCTGATTATATTTTATCTTAAGAGGAAGAGTAATTGTAAAAGAGTGAAACATTTTGATTTTACCAATCAAATCTTTGGAAGTTCACCCATTCTTAATTTAATATCCTACATATGCCTTTGAAGGTGGTCATATTTAAATAATCCAGATCTAACATCCCTGCCTAGTTCTTCCTGTTTTTATTCACATTTCCAGGGTAGATTTTTAATTTGGAAGGAGGCAAATTTGAGTAACTACATTTTTAATATAGATATAATTATTTAAATCTGCTACAGAAGGACATATATTGGTGGAGGGAGGAAAGAATAAACACACTCCAAAATAAGACCTGAAATTTAATCTAAGTTCTGTTATTTATTAATATGTGCCTTTGACCAAGTTTAATTCTCTTCATATTCAGTTTTCTTATCTGTAATACAAGAGTCATAAAACTATAATGTCTGGGCTGCATATATTAATGTATAAACAGGACTAGCCCAGTATCTATGATAGGATACACCCTGAAAACATGGATATTAGCTAAATTCTATTAAGCAATTACTGTACTTTAAATAATATCATGGCAAATTATTTACATATATCATCTATTTTATCTCTCAATGCAAGCCTATAAGTTAGTAACTATTATTATCAGCAGAACTGAGATGCAAACCTGTCTCTCTGTCTTCAGAGTTAGGACTTCTAACCACAATTCTCTACCTTGCTCCATACACTGCTGTATTAGTTTTTTTGCTCGTTTACCCTCTGTTCTGTCTTTTGCTTCTCCTTCTGGTACTCCCATTGCATATACATTATACCAGTTGTAATTATCTTAGAGTTCTTGGATAGTCTGTTCCATCTTTCTCATTCTTATTTTTTGTTTGCATTGCAGTTCTGGAAGTTTCTCGTTAACCTATCTTTATGCTCACTGATTCTTTCCTTGGCCATGTCTAGTTTATGGATGAGTCTATCAAAGGCATTCTTAGTTTTATTAGTGTTTTCATTTATAGCATTTCCCTTTGATTCTTCCTTAAAGTTTTCATATCTTTGATTACATTACCCATCTGCTTTTCTGTTTGTCCACTTTTTCCATTAAGGGTCCTTAGTTTTTTAATGATAGTTATTTAAATTCCTAATCTATAATTCCAAAATCTGTGCCATTAACTATGTCTGGTTCTGGAGTTTGTTCTGTCTCTTCAAATTTGTCTTGCAATTTTTTGATGGAAGCTAGACATGATGTATTGTGAAAAAGGGCCCTATGTAAATAGGTCTTTAGTGTAAAGTCTTATATTTATCTAACTAGGAGTTAGGCCATGTTTCCTGTTTGCCACAGCTGTGGGTTTCAGAGGCTGAATGTTCCTCTGTTGCTCTTATCTTTGTTTTTCCTGTTGTCTTGTGTTTCTCTAGAGAATTCTTGAATAATTTCTGACATGTGCAGTTCTTTCTATTGCAATTCTCTAATATAGGAGTACTGTTGATATGGTGGTAAGATGTGGGAAGAAGGGAAGCCTTTAGCCTTACAATTAAGTCTCACTCATTTTGTCAGACTGTGCCCTACGTTGTGTCATCCACAAATGCTTTTCAGCTCTTCCCACCACACACATACACTTAAATGAGATAGGAAGACTAGAGGGCACCAGAGTTTGGGCATTTCCCTTCCTCGAGGTCAGTTAATCTCTGGTAAAACTCAAGGTAGTCAGGCTTTAGTGAAATATTTTCCTGTAAGTCACACTTTTGTTAAGACAAACAGAACACGCTGTGTTTATCTCAAAATGGCTACTTTCCCCCTCTCCATGCCTGAAACAGAGGCAACTTTTTTCTTTTTTTCTTTTCTTTTTTTTCTGACTTTCACCTTGAGAATTTGATGGGACTCTCACAGGTAAATCTTAGGAATATGTGAAGTCCCCCTAAAACTGGGGGTTTTTAACTCTCAAGCTTGTCCATACTGAGCTTCCAGTAGTTCAACTAAAACTTAAGCTTTTGTACACCATTATTAGCTCAAGTGGAGAGCTTCTGGTCCTAGAATTCTGCTATAGTAAGTCCTGATTTTCTGTGTCTACCTATCTGTCTCTTCAATTTTCAGGGCAGCATTTTGCCTTGTGACCTCAATTTCCCAATGAATCTAAGAAGAATTATTAATTTTTAGTTCAGTTTTTTTTCTTTTCTGTGACAACAGGAGTGACAACTTCTAAGCTGCTTATATGCCAGACCAAGAACCAGAAATATTCCTTAACTTTTTTGACACATTTTTAACATCTTCATATTCACAGTCTTCTCTTCTCTTTTTCCTTTATCTTCCTTTTCCCAAGCTATCATTCTTTCCTCAGGAGTCGTCCCTGATTCTTCATTCCATTGTTTCTTCCTCATCAAAACTTCAGACATCTTCCTTCTATCCATTGTGATTCATGGGATAAGTCTGTTCTCATGAAAGGATGAGAGATGCCTCCATTTCCACCTAAGGTGAAAAGAGGGGGCTTCTGGTTTCTGAATTTAGCATAGACTGAAATCAGGCAACAATTCAGAAAACTGTTGAGATGCTGTGATTTTAGGAAAGAGCATGGATACTGCTTCACATAAAATCTAAACAGAGAAAAAGTAAACAGGGGGCCTGCAACATTTTCCTGAATAGAAGCGTAAGAATAGAGAACTAGAGAGCTGGAGGAAATCTAGAAATACTGCCCTGTTTACCTGCACACACAAACATGTTTGAATAATTTCTTGGGGGAAAACGTTTAAACTATTGACTGAGTAAAGTGTTCTTGTCCACTGAACTGTCAAAGGAAGCACTGAATGAATAAGAATGAAGAGACACTGCCCGGGTAGACAGTATAAACACAGGCTCCTTTCAAAAGTGATATGAGTACTTTGGAGTTATACACAACAGAAAAATAATTAAATTTGCATGTTGGCTGGACTCAAGCAATCCCAGAAATATAATGGAAGAAAGACGACAGGATAACTAAGGGTCTCAACACCAGCCTGAAAGGGTAACTTGTGTTTGCCAATTCTTGTTAGGTATCAGGTCCTGTTTGGCACTTTATGTAGAATTTCTTCCACTTAATCTTTACAACAACCCTATCAAAGAAGAATTATTAGCCTTACTCTAAGGATGAAAAAACTGAGCTTCAAATATTAAGTAACAAGGTCATGGTCACCCTGCTACTTATTTCTGTAACCAGGATTCATACACAAAACAGCATTATTTCAAAGTTCATGCTTTCAAACCACTCTGCTCTCTTCTTAAGAAAGCTACTTTTTGTTATCACCACTCCCTTGTCAAATCAGGAACTGAATTCTCTAGCTGGGACCTTCCTCTAGGAAAGAAATTGAGAGCTCCGTTGCCTTAGAGAGGCAGGTTCAATTTCCCAAACTGAAAATCAGAGGTTTGGTATGTTACTAGTATTCATTTAAATCCACATGGCTCTTTATGGATACATGGCTTTTAGGTATGGCCTGTTAAAAACATATCACATCTTTCTGGGTCATGGGAATCCACTTAAATATGCAATTGAGATTTATTTTTATTTTATTTTTGACTTCTAGCTCCACTTACCCCTCATTCTATAGCATTAAGGCAAATTCCATATTAGGCTTAAGAGTACATGAAAATGTCTCTGGGAGCAGATGAATCTAATTATAGTGAAGAGGAATGGAGACGGTTTCCCTTATAATGCAGTCTCCTTTATTAGCTAAATCTTTTCCTGGAATGTATTGGAGCACCATGCTTTGTTGGGCCCTTTATTACTATGGAGGGGTATAGAGAAGGTTGATCATGAGTAAGGTAACTGCAAAATGAAATAATTTATTTCCAAGACACTTTTGAGAGAGGAAAAAGGTCTCAATCAGTCAAGATGTTAGGACAACTGTAATAATAAATAGGGAATTCTCTGGGTGAAGTAGAGCTTTTGGCAATTCTGTTTGTTACTATATGTTTGTATTACCTAGAAGTCTCCAGCAAAACAAACCAGTAGGAGATATATGATGGATGGATAGATAGATAGATAGATAGATAGATAATTGATTTATTACAGAAATTGGCTCATATAATTATGGAGACCAAGAAGTCATATAATCTGCCATCTCTAAACTAGAGAACGAGGGAAACTACTGATATAAATCCATCTAAGTTCAAAAGCCTGAGAATGCAGGGACCAATGTCAGTCCATGTCTGAATCCTTAAGTGTGAGAACCAAGAGTGTGGATGTCTGAGGGCAGGAGAAGATGAAAGTCATTGAGAGAGTGAATTAACTCTTCCTCCACCTTTTTATTGTATTGAGCCCTTCAATGGATTGAATGATGCCCACTGGCATTGGCAAGGGCCATCTTCTTTACTTGGTCTGATTCAAATACTAATCTCTTTCTGAGATGCCCTCATAGACATACATAGAAATAATGTTTTACCAGCTATCTGGACATCCCTTAGCCTAGTCAACTTATCACATGAAATTAACTATTATAACCTTCAAGTAAGGATTAAGGAATTTGGATAATTTCAATTCTTAGAGATTTTTTGGTCCAGGCCAGGGCTCATCTTGTGTCAAATAGTTTTTTATTTGCAATTCAAGAGACAATGATTCACTACAAGAAGTCAGTTTGTTCAAAATCAGAGCAAAAATCAACATTAGCAACCTGTGTCCTATTTGAATAACAAAATAAATAGATTTATTGCAGTTGTTACACATCATGACTATGCTTCACAGGAAACAGACTATATGTACTATTATCTTCTCTACTTATCATTTATCTTAAAATATTAAAGTTTAACAAGATCTGTTAAAACACTCCACCTACAGATATAAACCTTGTTCAGTTATCTTTTCAAACCAGACACTTTTTAAATAGTTCAAAATATATTGGTTCCTGTAATATTATAATTCATAATAAGAAATATGTATTTGGTTTTTGTCCCTTTTCTGGTGCAAAATACCTAAAATCCCAGGAATTTCCATAAATGATAGGAATGGTAAAGTGCCTTCTGTTATATTGATGGAATGACTTTTGGAATACCTCAAGGTCTTCTAAGGATGAGGACTGGTTGCCAGGGAAACCAACCCTAAGACTGAGGGTTGGATTTTTCATTGCCATCCCCTGACCATGGGAAAGGGAGAGTGGCTAGAGATTCAATCAATTGACAATGGCCAATAAGTTAATCAAGCATGCTCATGTGATGAAGCCTCTATAAACAAACAAACAAACAAACAAACAAGCACAAAAGGTTGGATTCAGAGAGTTTCTGAGTTGGTAAACACACTTAGATATGGGGAGAATGGAATCTGTGGTGAGAGTTTGGAAGCTCTGTGCCCCTTCTCCATACCTTGTCCTATGCTTCTCTTCCACCTGACTGTTCCTGAGTCAGATCCTTTGATAATAAATCAGTGATCTAGAAAGTAAAATGTTTTGAGCTCCATGAGCTGCTCTAGCAAATTAATTGAAGCCAAGGAGAGAGTTACGGAAAGAGAGCCAGTTAGTCAGAAGCACAGGAAACAACCTGAGCTTGTGATTAGTATCTGAAATGTGTGTGTGTGTGTGTGTGTGTGTGTGTGTGTGTGTGTGATGTGTTGGGGGGGGGGTGTCATGTTTGTAGGACTGAACTGTTACCTGTGGAATCTGTGGGGTGACCAGGTCCGGTAGAGGTAAGTGGTGAGGTAGTGAAAGAATTCACCCAAGGCAGAACAAAGGATATTGAAGTTTACTGAATACACTGTAAGGGAGCAGTGGACAGGATAGCAAAGGAGAGACTATCAGCCAGGAGGTGGGGGGGGGGTCGGGGAGGGGCTATCAGCCTCCTATAAGTAAGAGGGGGAAGTGAAGAGATATGAGAACATATGGAATTTTCTTTTCCTCCTACCTGTGCTATGTTGTAAGTAGGCCATTGGTCAGCTAGGGCTGTTGGATGTTTTGAGATGGATCACCTAATGGGTCTATGTGGCTTCAGCCCGGTCTCACTGTGAGCCCTTTTACCTTACTCAGGTTTCCATTGTCAGGCCTGTTGCCTAAAAGCTGCCTCTGCAGAATCTGTTATCTCCAGGTAAACAGTTCAGAATTGAGCTGAATTCTAGAACGTCCAGTCCAGAGAATTGCTTGGTGCTGAGGGGAAACCCTTCTCCAATATACATTTTGGAATTGGGTTCAGAACCTAGAATAGTTACCAAAAGACATAGTTCAAGGCTATACTCCAATTTTCCTCTATAAGCAGTCCTGAAAATTATAGATTTTCTGGCATTCTACATATCCGGGTCAACAAGTCCATTAAATGAATAATATTAAAATCCTATAAACCAGTATATGAAAGAATAATATAGAGCTTTGAGGAGGTAAAAGATAATCTTTTAATCACAGATTCTATATTCTTAAAACTGGCAAGATGCCTAAAACATAATGAATACCACACACACACACACACACACACATACACACACACACACACTACACACACATACTATGTATACACACAAACATATGACATGACAATAGAAAAGCATTAGAAAATTTAGAGGTGCTTGAGGTACTTATGCTGTCTATTGGCATATACTTTTTGCAAGGATATTTTATAGGAACATATTTCCATTCTAGTTCTAAGACCCCCTAAAGTTATTTTCTAATACCCCCTAAAAATGATTTGTGAAATGCCTGGTTATAGCGTGTTGCATAGAGATTTAACCACTTAGGCCCACCATTTCTTCTGGCCCCCAGATGTGTGGGTCAATTCATTTTATAATGACCACTAAAGAGTTATCAGAAATAATTTCTGATGACCACATTTTATTTCCTTAGTGATTTCCTGACTCTTTGATCTTGAGTCCACAGGCAAGGTGTCACGTCATCAGTAGTCCAGCATAGGTAGAAGGAAAAGTGCCAGGTGAGCAGTGCTGATAGAACTCTGCTGAAAGCCTCTAGGCCAGTCTTAACATAGCAGCAGCTTTGTCTCCTTGCAACTCTCTTAGCAGCCATTCATGGTCACAATAAAAAATAATGCAAAAGAAGAGTCAAACAAAGCAAAACAAGAGTTATTAATAATGGTATAAATATGAATTGAGCTGGTTGCAGAAACTAAGGAGCACAAAGTATTTTGGTAGTTTATTTGTATAGATTGCTTTAGCTAACAGTATAACCTTTATTCTACAGAGACAGACACTGAGGCTCAGAGAAGGGAATGGATTCATCCATTTCTCATTCAATATCATAAATCCAAGTGGTCAAGGAACATGAAAATACATATCTTTTCATCCTTATTTAGATGATGTGCTCTCTTAAGACAGAAATTTTTATCTGTTTTTCTCAGTTAAATGTACTGTGACTTGAGTTACTGAATTTCTTCAAGTCTCAAATGGAAGGCCAAATAAGATAATGCATGCAGAATACCTTATACAGACTGACACATGGAAAGTACTCAATAAATATCCAACATGAACAATGGGAATCATAATCCTATATAATGTCACAGATACAGATTGTGTTATGACAAGAATAGTTTTCACCTGACTTTAACAAAAAAACTAAAAATGAGTCAGAACAATATGATGGATTACTAAACTGATATTCAGAAATAAACGATTTGTCCAGATTTACACAATTTAGTGAGGCCAAAGAGTTCATCAGTAAATAAATATGAACTTCATCAAAGCCCTCCTTCTTCTAATACTTTACAATATTAATTGCTGAAGGGCACTGGGCTCCATATGAAAAATGTCTCCTAATGTTAAGGTATAAAAGGCAAATTAAAGAAATTGATTCTGAATTCTGATGAGGATATCCCATGGGCCAGAAAAGTGTCTAATTATAGAATAATTACTAGTTAAAATTTGAATGATTCATTTTTAAGCTGACAGATAAAAAAGAAAACCCAGCAGATTGAAAAGGAAGCATGCGTTTTGTATAGAGACAAAAACAAAAACAATAGAAAGTAAGGGGAGAACCTTCAAAATAATCCATTAAAAACAGAGAATGTTTTTCCAGAAGCCATATTTGGAAGGAAATGCATTGGGGAAGATAAAGAGGAGAAGCATAGAATACTGTAGAAAACAAAGATGCAGAATTAACAGTTAATGAGAACAATCCCCAATTGCTCCTGTTGACATATGCAGCATCTGTCTTCAGTGCTTAGCTCACTTTGAAATCACCTTCTTAAGGTGAGGACTCAGTCTGCTTTCCATCACAACATAACCCACAAAAAAAAAAAAAACCCACAGTTACACCTGCTATGTCTAGAACTAGAAAATAAATTTCACTAAGAAAGACTTACAAGATAATGGCAAGGTATATATACCTGGGAGTCAGATAGACCTGCATCTGGGTCTGAGATAATCAGTCCAGGATTACACATGGACAAAATGGACATAGTCTCTTCATTCCAGAAACTCCAGTTATTAAAAATGTTTCCAAACAGGGAGACTGGGAGATACTGGCACTGGCCTCAGCATTGTGGGGGTCAATGTGGTCATGACCCACTAGGGAAGATAAGACAGATACCAGAAGAAATTATTAATCTTCAAAAAGGCATCATAAATATCAAGGATTCAACAAGGATTTCAAGGATTGAATGAGTTCAGAAGGGGAAACCATACGTGCAATCACTGAAAACCTATGCAACTTTATCAAAATAAGCCATAGTTTGATATTTTACTTGAAAAAGAGTCACATGTCCAGATAGGAACTTGACGTAGCTTCATTCTTAGGCTTGCATACACTTAGCTCCAAAGATTTTACTGAGAATCAATATTGTGTCACCAAAGTGAGTCACTGTTAATATTTCTTAGTTTATCGGTTGAAAAGTATTTATTGATTGTGGACATACTATACACTTGCTCACATGCTCCTTTTCATCCTGGTAAAATTTCTGTTTGTAGTTAGATGCCTTCTTCTCATAAATCATACATGCCTCAGCATAAACGGCTGTCTTCTTGGGTCATTTTCTCTAATTAAATCACTTACCCTCATCCCCACCCCACAACACACACACATATATGTTGTTTTGTTTCCTAACATCTGGACTTATCCTGGTATGTTTCTCTGAAGAGTGACATTTCCCTAATGACCAGTTAACTTGTTTATATTAAAATTCAGGACTCAGCCTCTCCTGCAGGGGTCAGTAGCTGAAATTGTCTCTCAATTCTGTGAGGTTCCAGTCGTTGCTTTTACATCAGTTCCTCTGGGATCTTGTTGACACACACATAGGTTAGCAGTCAGACAAGTCTCTGTGAGGAATTCAAATGCACATTCCTGGGCTTAATTTTTCTGTGGCTCCCTTTCTTGACTTTTCCTCCAAACTTCTGCTAATCTACAAGACTCCAGATCTCTGTCCTCCAATGCCCTGTAAAGTTAATTTTGTTATTTTGCCTAGAATCAGCTTTCAGTGTGTAAATATACAGGAAAAAGCCTCAAGCTTACAGATCTCATCCTTTACAGTTTGTTTTTCAAAAGTTGATTTCCCTCTACTTGATTTCTATTTTTGATTGTTCCCTGGAATCCCCTCACACTTCTTTTTTTTCTAGGTTTCATAATGCTATTTATAAGAGGTGTAGTCTATCCAAGCTATGCCACTATTACTAGAATCCAAAATTTCCTGAAATATTTCCATAAGGTTGAAAATAATTTTCTTTTCTTTCCTAATTAAATAGTTATATTTGTTTTTACTACATATAGCAAAATCCATAGCAAATATAGGGAATAATTTTTGGAACAGAGAAGGAAGGCCCTGAGAGCCTAAATGGAAGATGAGCGGCAACACAGAAAGAAAGATGAAGCCCAGTGGAGGCAATGGAGACAGAAGTCTGAGCACATGAAATGAGAAAATCTGTTTTGTTCCTAATTTGTTACGATGACCAGTCCCAGATACACCTTCCTGCAGGGGGACCCCCTTACCAAGTAGCCCAACTGGAGCCTCTAGGACTTCTCTGACCTGATCTCTTGCTCTCCATGGTATCTACCTGCAGAACTTCTCACCTCTCTTTTCGGAGCTTTCCAAACCCTGGTCAGCTCTATCAGTTCTCTGATTCCGTTGAGACAAACTACTTCCTTGGGCATCCCCCAGTCAAGCCAGAGTTTTGGATGCATGATCCAGTCCAGGCTTTTATTTCTATCTTGAAGAAAGAGCTCTAGTTGTGTGCGTCTGTGTGGTGGTGGTAGTGCGGGGAGGTGTTCCCTCCAGTTGCTCCACACAATCCTGCAGAAAGGGAGAGGCATGGATGAGCCTGCAAACACCTGTTTGAGCCTGGAATCCTCTTTTGGTTTTACAAAAGCCTGTGTGCTATAGCTTCTCAACTCATCTCTAGAGTCCTCACAGCTATTCTGTGAGGACTCTAGAGATGTGTCTCTAGACACATCTCTATACACAATATAGAGATACACATATACACAATGTGTCTATATACACAATATAGAGATATATTGTGTCTAGTTCTATATCTTTGTTGAAGAAGGAGGGGCTGAAACTTCCTAGTCCACCATCTTGTTGACATCTGGTCACTATAATACATTTTTAGCGAGCTTATTTTCATTGTTTTATTTTTTTAGTCATTGATTTCCTCAGCTTATGACAGTTGATTTAGGCTAGTATTACATTTACTTTGTATGATCTGAGAACTCAGTTACTGAAAGTAGAGAAAAATGACCAAGGCCTATGCTGAGTATCAGAAAAGGATTAACCTGCTATTAATCTTACTATGTATTTGAACGTAATAGTACAATCAATTCAAATCATGCTCTTATTCCAAGACTCACAAAGCAGAGATCACATCATAGTTTTATTCAGATTTCCTGGAATTGACTCCGACCTTAAATACCTATTAACCATGTGTTCTTGGGCAGGTTATTTAAAAGGCTCCTACCCTCAGTTCCTCACCTAACATATAAGGATGATTATAGTACCTTACAATGTAAGATTTTCATCAAGATTAAATAAAGTGATGCCAGCCATGTCTTTCTTACTAACTTGGGAGCTCCAGGTAAGATAGCTAAGGATTGTGATGGTCTTATTTTAATATATAAAATAAAATCTGCTGATGTCACTATTAAATAGCATGAGGAAACATAAAAGTGTTGTTTACTTTTCATAGGTAGCTGAAGTCATGGTAGCACTGGGCTATGATCTCACTTATTCCAATGGTATCTTGATGAAATTCAAAGCATACAGCTCATTTTGTCATCATTCTCCCCTTGCCCCCCAACCATTGACAAAAATAAGGCATAGACATAAAGGGAAAACTTGTCCCAAATTATATAGCAATTTACATAATTTGTGTCAAAACTGAATCCTGAGTTCCATGTATGAATGTGCAGTGTAAGTTACAATTTTTTGCTTTTTTTGTGAAGCATAAATATATAGTATTTCTTAAATGAAGGGATCCAAATAACAACAACAAAAAAAATGATAAAAAAAGATTATTGTTACTAGTAGTCACAGAAATACAAGATCAAATGTCACTATTGGCTTATTCAAATTCTATATGTGGGTGTGTGTTGTGTTTGCTAATAACTACTCTTGGCCATAGTATTTATCAATATTTCAAAAGCCAAAATTTGTCCATGTTCTTTAATCTAACAATTCTTTATATAGGAATCTATCTTATATGTGTAATTACAAATATGCAAAAATTATAAATGCTATGACTCATAGAAATCTTGAAAAATCTTAAATTCCAATAAGAGGCCACTGGCCAACTAATTGCCATTACATAAGAATTATGGCTAACAATATTTAGCTGATAAAATAAAATTGTAGAAGAACAATTAATTGCAAGAGGAAACAGTCACTAACCATTGAGCAAGAAGGCAGGTGAAATTAATAATATTAATTTTTAATATATTGGGTGAATAAAAAGAAAATGTAATGAGTTTTCATTCTGGAGGATAGATTATGAGAAAATTTTGACTTTTATTGTTTGGAACTCTTATCTTTATTTTCTAAAACCCATTGACAGGCATAGGGAGTGAGAGCGGAGATAATTACTACCTACCACATGATTTGCATTAAATTTCAACATAGGAGTTCTTAAAACTGAGTTATGAAAAGAGAAATTTTGCTTCTTGGACATGCCGCTTGCTGTGGAATTCAAATTAATAAAACTCTTTTCTCTAGCCTTTTCTTTCATGAAGTAATGACATCAGTCAGATGGTGTGAAGAACTACATATGCAAGGAACATTTTATGTTACTACCTACCCAACTATGACTAAAGTCATCATTAGATAGAGCAGGTGTACAAACAAATTAGGAAGTTTCTTAGCACACAGAATCAGTACAACTCTTTTAGAACTTGGTGATTTTTTTTAACTTTTTTTTTTTTTTTTTTTTTTTTTGGTTGGGGGATTTCCTAAACACTTCCCTGGCCCTTTCCTCTAGACTGAGCAAGCTAAACTTCAATTAGTTATTTTTTAAAAGTAAATTACATTTATAAGTGGACTTTTATATTATACTAATGTTATAAACCTTAGAGAATTTCTACTTTGTAACTATGTACAACTCTGTTTTCTCTTTCAATTACCTAAATCACTATGTTAAGAATCACTTTCTTAGTGATCAATTTGTTATTAAAATATCAAATAATATGGACTCAAGATCCGTACTTCCTGCATAGACATATGTAATATAGTTGTTTTCTCACAGCAAATAATCAATTCAAAAGCTTTCTTTCATTAGCTTCTGTGATCCATTATTGGCTTACATCCTAAAATTTTCCTACAACATCTGCAAAGTTAATAAACCAATTATGGAAGCCATCTGGAACTCAAAGAGAGATTAAAAAAATACACTAAAAAAGTCTCTCTTCTGAATAGCTGGTATTGTAATAGATGATATATTACAGAATAGAGATGCTACAAACCCCACTATCATTAAAGAAGAGAGGAAATATTTTTATATAAAACAAATACGAATAGAGCCATGGTAGAGCTTCATGGAAATTGACTCCTGAAACAGTTTGAGCATCTATATCTATTGGTTACTTGTCCAAAGGCATGGAGCCCTTATTTTATTTATCATAGGAATCAGCAGGTCTCAATTGTTCTTATGGGTGGGAACACATTTAGTAAACTTGGGTAAGTTATTCAAGCTCTCTGGGCACTAGATTCATTGATAAAAATGGGAAATTTTGCCATTAACCTACCCTCTAAACTTTTAGTAACACATTTAGTAACACGTTTTGCCATTAAACAAAATTTTGCAATTAACTTACCCTCTAAACTTTTAGTAACACATTTAGTAACACATTTAGTTACACATTTAGTAAACTTGGGTAAATTATTTAAGCTCTCAGGGCACTAGACTCATTGATAAAAATGGGGAATTTTGCCATTAAACTACCCTCTAAACTAAAGAAAATGTGACTGTTGTTCTAATGCTGAGCTTCATTACTTACAGATAGCTGAGAAAACAAGGCGAAAGCTAAACCCCAAACTCAGAATGTGTCACTAATAAATCTGAAATATTCTTAATCCATCAGTGCTGTGTTATAGCAGTAGGGAATACTAAATTTGGGGTTAAATTAAATGCTCTGGTGTCTCAAATATCCTGTTTCTAATTCTAATTCTGCAACCTACAGATCGCCTGGCATCTCTAGGTTTCTTTTCCCTGAATCTTACAGTGGAAACATCATATGATT
Organism: Vulpes vulpes; assembly: GCF_048418805.1. NCBI lineage: Eukaryota > Metazoa > Chordata > Mammalia > Carnivora > Canidae > Vulpes > Vulpes vulpes. Next base: position 96,979,745 of record NC_132794.1, read on the forward strand.
TTAGTTAGAATTAATTCAATGGTATAATTCAAAAAACAATTAATATAGTACTTTAGGACTCCATAAAAGCAGTTTTATATTTTTACATTTCATTTTTATTACAATTCAATGATACATTTCTAAGTCACTGAAGGAATTTCTTCTCTCTCTTCTTTTGACATATTCCCCCCAAATCTTGTAATTAGCCATAAAAATACCATAAAAATCGGAAAGGAATCAATAGCAATTTTAAAATAAAGAGAAAAGATATACTCTCCCCTTGCTATCCTAGTTTACAGAAAATTCCTAAGACAAGAATATTTTTGTTCTGGGTCTGCCTCTGATACCTGCTATTTATTGGACCTTAGAATATCAGTTACTCTCCTTTTAGAGATTCAGTTTCTACAATCATAAAATATGGAAGGCGTGCATTACATGCTCAATTCACCTGGCACATGTGAAAATTAAAGAGTAATATTTATGGTGAAAAGTCTATCAATTTAAAAGTTTTATTTATTGTTCAGATCTTTTAACTAGTTAACCCATTCCTGAGAATTTATTTTTAGAAACTAATTCTAAGAAGAAAAAATATTCTAAAATGCTTACAGTGACCTTTCTCAACAATTTATTGTATTTCTCGTTACAGAAAATTTGAAAGAATATTACAGTGAATACTAATATAAGAATTAAATGATGTTTACTTTTAATGTTTAATATATGAGCTTTATCACAGATATCCCCAACTATCTGTTAATTTATCTAATCATATATCCATTTTATTTTTTGTTCATGCATTGACATGATTTTTTTTTTTAATTCTCTGGAAATGGTGAATTACATTGATTGATTTTTATATTCCTTAAATAATCACTACTTGGCAATAAAATATTACCTTTTTATATGTAGCTGAATTTATTTTAGCTAATATTTCATGAAGAATTTTTACAATTATGTTTATGAGGGATATCTGTCTGAAATGTTCTTTATTGTAACACTTTTATCAGAGTTTGGTAATAATCCCCTCTGGTCTCATAAAACAAATTGGGGGGTGCTTCCTCTTCCTCTATTTTCTAAAACATTTTGTGTTAGATGGGTATTATTTCTTCCCTAAATATTTGATAGAAAAATATGTACATTTAAGTAAGTGCTAATGAAAGTCCACTATCATTCTCACTATTATTCTTTCTCTGTAATCTATTTTCTGATTGCTCTTAAGATTTTCTCTTCATCTGTGATTTTTATTGTTAGCCTATGATTCACATATCTAAAATTATCTGTATATTTATTCTTTTTGATCCCTTTGACTCCAAGCTCTAGGATTCATGGTCTGGATGCATAGTTTGATATTTTCACCAAATTTAAATATTCGATCCATTTCCTTAAAATAATTTTCCTGGCCCGTTTTTCCTCTCTTGAGTTAGTGGGAACCCACTTATCTAGACCGCTTAATATTACACCACAATTTTCTAAGCTTCCACTTATTTTTGTAAACAATTTTTCATTATTTTGCAGATTGTATCTTTTCTGTTGATCTTCATAGGCTCTTTCAATTACACTCTTAAATATATTGTTCAGTCCATCCATGATGTTCTTTTTTCCCCTGTCTTTTGAGAAACGGTGCCTTTCATATCCAGAGCAGAATTAGAGGTTTCATTTCTCTACTGGGATTCCCTACCACTTTGTTCATTTTTCCCACATTTTCTCCAACTTCTAGAGCCTAATTTCAACAGTTCCTTTAAACCCTTTGTCTTCTAATCATAACCTGAAGTTTATCTTGGATTCTTTTTCTAATTGGCTGCATTTGTTTGTTTGTTTATTAATTTTGGGGACATATATTCCTTTTTACCACCCCCCTCCCCTTGAGGGTGGAAGACAGGTGGAGAGGGAGCAAGAGAATCTTAAGTAGGCTGCACACCCAGTGTGGAGCCCGATGTTGAGCTCCACCTCAGAACCCTGAAATCATGACCTCAGCTGAAATCTAGAATTGGATTCTTAACTGAGTGAGCCACCCAGGCATCCCTATATATTCTTGATTCTTCCTGTGTTTAGTAGTTTTTGTCGCATGTCATATATTGCTTATTATATATGATAGGTAATCTGAAATATGTCTTTTTTTAAGAAGAGTTTTCATTTTGTTTAATCAAGTAGTTTAACTAATTGTAAACCTGTTGTCATTGACACACTTCTTTTTTTCTTTGCTATTGTGGTTTTATTTTCTTGTTGCTATTAGTTCTAATCCTTCCCTCATATTCTAGACATGCTCTTTCTTTCTCATTTGGCTTTTCTGAAGTCTCGATTAAATGCTTGAAGTGCTTAGTCTTCACTTTGGTTTGGCTACAGTTCAATGTCCTCCAACATTGCCCAACCTCTGGAGAGTTTCTCAAGTTCTGTGATGTGGAAGCAGCTCTTTGTGAGGCCTCCTGGTGTGTGGTCCTATATAGTTGCAGCCTATCTGTAAGCCAAGAATGGTCAGGGAATCATGATCCTGGTCTGCTCCTCATTCTGCACAGCATTCTCTTCTCTGTTCCTTCGTTCAGCCCACACTGGTTGCTCAGTTGTCTGAATTCTACCTGTGCCTTTTGTGTTCAGTGAAACACCTATCTGCTCTAAATCCTGCTGCCCCTCACTTCACTGGGGAAGATCTCTCAGTGCCATGTGTGCCTGGTCCAGCCACAATCCCCTTCTTTTCCCTTTATTTCCCCTGAATTCACTGAATCTAGTTCCCCAATTCCTCCCAACCCTGTCCCTCATTTTATATCACAGTCAGGGTAGGGAAGAAAATATCTGAATAACTGAGCTTTACTGCTACTACTCTCACCTATTTCAGTGAATCTAAGTTAAGGTTAGGTTAATTTCCCCATGAAGCTGATCATGGATGTGGATCCCAGTGGTGATCCTTGAACTTCTGCTCTCAGATTCATTCATCACTGCTGCTTTGACCCTAAAATGAATGACCTCTGATTCCTCACACTGTTCATGTATTCCAGGCCACTCCCCTGTGATTTTTCTATCCTGCCCACAGGATGCAGGCAGCCAAGCTCTTCAGCTATATACCCCACCCTGCATTCCAGTGAATCTCAGTTCTGAACTTCTTCATTGATCCTTTCAGAAATCACACTGATTTCTGAAATTCCAAAATTTCTAGGCACAGCTTCAGTCATAGAGCCTTGAACAAATGGGATGCCTCAGTTCAAACATGCCCATCCTTTACACAAGATATCTGATTTGTTTGGCTATACAAGCTGCTTGTAGAATAGTAATAGTAATAGTAATAATAATAATAATAAATTAAAAAGTGTCTAGAAGCAAATGAGCAATATTCTTAGGATCTCATATAAACCTGATAGTGGTCTGTGACCGCAACTGTGGTAGTATTAAACACATTCAACAAAACTAAACATTCTTACAGATTCTCTCTGTTTTTCCTTTGACAGTCAATCAAAATATGTGTTATGCCTACATAGATATGTTTACTTTTATTTGCTTTGTGATGCAGAAGGAAAATGTACTATAGTTTCTACCCTTAAAATGACCAACTTGTATGGGACTCAAGGCTGACACTCCTGAAATAATGGTTGCTCTTTCCAGGAAATCCTATGGGAATTTATATGACTCATATTAGAAAGAAAGGGTTTTCAGAAGGTATATTTTTCTTGGGTGGGAATTTACTGGGAATAAGCCGGAGTGAGAAAATATGTCAATAAAATCGATATAGAATATGTATATCTATATATCTACAGATATAAAATAACTACCGAAATATAGTAGATATACTTACTACAAATATATAATAAATTTGCTCCAAATTAATGAAATAATCCCCACTAGTTCATCAACTTCTTATGAGAAGATAAATACACAGTAAAGATAACATAATTTTATTCACATTGCTCATTATATATGTCCATATGGTTTGTCTCATTTAAGTATCACAATAACCTAGAATGAGGATGGGGCAGGTATTCCATTTACCAATGGAAAAAAGGCTCAGTGTGGTCAAGTGACTCATTGAAGGTCACACAGCTAGTTAATTATCCTATCCAGTGCTCTTTTGATTACACCACTCTAATTTGGATTCTCCAACATGATTGTGACATCAAGACACTTCAGTAAGTTTAAGGGTTTGATCAATAATTCAAGCAGCTACTAATTGAATGGGGCGACGTTTATGGATTCATTAAAAGGTATCACTTCTCCACAGAGCACTACCAAAGGTCATGTGATAGCTGCCCTTACCTTGTCATAATTATCCCTCAAAATAAATTATTCAGATTAGGAATTACATGCCCATTAGCTTTAGGAAAAATGCTGATAAGCACATTTATTCTCGAGCTGCTCACTAGGCACATAAATATGTATTTTCTCAAATATAAAAAAACAAATAGACTTGGACCATAAACAGGTGAAGGCATCAGGAGAGCCCATTCAGAAACTAGGAAAGAGCAAATTAGTTTGCTTTCAGCAAACCTACACTATTAGGCCTGCACTTCCAGCGTGTCATTTTAGAATAAACATCCTCTGGGAGGCGGCTACACAGATGCTTTCATAGCAGAGTGAGGAGTGCTGGACGCTGCTATCAATGAACAGCAGATGTTTGCTGGTGAGCAGGGATCACTGACTTCAATTGCAAGAGTAAAATGATCTTTGAAAAGGAAAAAAGCCCAGTGTTATCAGTCACTTTTGTGAAACTCCTGCTCACTGAGTAACTAATTACATGTGAGAACCAGCTCTGTTCTAAAGGATGCGGGAGCGCGGGTGGGGCATGACATTTACCTACTTGTGCCCTTTGGATAATTTTACCTTGTCTGGAAACCCTCCGAAAAAGAAAAGCCTACCTTCTTCAAACTCTCAAGAAATTCTTTTGAACTTAGTTATTTGGCTATTGGTAATTAGAGAGTGGATAAAATAAGAGCAAAAAGTTCTAAAGCAATTACAATATATCTTCTTCATACTTCAAATAGAACTGAATACAAAGAAAAATAGATACATTGATTTAAATTAAAAAAAAGAATAAAAAATAAATTACAAAATTGTTAATATTATTCTTCAAAGTAATATTTACAGAGTATTATTCCTAACTGAGGAACTATTATCATTGACACTGTTTGAATTCTAGAAGAAATTGTTTCAAATCTTGGAGTCAGATAGATCTGGGCTTTAATCTCCAGTAGCTACCCAAAAGCTGTGTAATTAAAATATACATTAAAGGTTTTTTTGGTCACAACAGAAAATATGCTAAGGCAAATACAAAATGGTACTGGGTATCATCTTGAATCCAATAAATATTTGAATAATTAATTCATGGGCATTTCCAAGGGCCTCAACAGTGAACATAGAGGAAAAAGCTGAAGCTCTGTCATTAAATGTACCAATTTCTCTTGGAGGTCACAGTCATCTTCATGTGAAGGAGAGGTCGATGTTCTGAACCTTTTGTTAAGTTGAGTGTGTTGGAATGAAGCTTGTTTTATTGATGCATTATTACCTTTGGGTCACACATCCAAAAGTGGTGAAAGGTCTACTGCAGGTGTGGGAGCATTCCCACAAGCACAGCAGTACTTTTTTTTTTCTTCTACAGCTAACCAGTTTTCCCTCCATCAGAGCAGCTCTTCAGGTACTCACACAAACCCCTTTTTTAAACCATTCCCAAGGACCTCCTCCTACTCTCTTTACTAACTCTCAGTCTTGTGAATAAAGCATTAAGCCTTCCCAAATTATCTAACTCCTTCCTCCCATATCTGTATAGTAAACTCCAGCTAAAAAGACAATCCCTCCTCTTTCAAGGAATTAAAGTTTACTGGGGTTCTGCTTGGGAAACCTTAAGATAGAAGCCACAGCACAGTCATGTTAGAAACCATAATGAATTGTGACCAAAGAGAACTTCTCAGGGTTTTGCATTCCCAGAAAGATGCTCAGACTACTAGAATTTATATGATTTTAAAAGTGTGTTATTTGTGATCTCTATTTTATCTAGCCATTGCTAACCTGAAGCGTGTTTTCTTCTTCTGTAAAATATGAAGGAATGTGTAATAGGTATTATCTTCCTCCACGTAAGGCAGAGACACTTCCCCGAGCTATAATGCTGGGAGCATATTGATCCTCTTCTGTGGGTTATATAGCAGCTTAATTCATCTCAAACAGGGTTGGAGAGATGGGGGGAGAAAGGAGAGAGAGGAAGGGAGAGAGAAAGAGATTGCTTAATCCATTGTAAAGAATTGGTTCATGTGGTTATGGAACCTGACAATCCCCCATGCTATAGACAGCGGGGAAGAGGGCAGGACAAAACCCGTGTCCCAGCTCAAGGCAGTCCGGCAGGAGGAGCTCCCTCTTACTTGAGGGAAAGTCAGACTTTTTGCTGTACTCAAAGCCTTCTACTTTGTACCTAGCAATCTTACGTTAAATAACAGCACAGGAGGGACTAGGCTGATCTCTCCATGGATGTAATTTTAGAAACCCCATCAAAGTCCTTGTGTACCCCCAAATAAACATCCTTGCCAGTTTTGTATTTGAAATGTCTTTCATATGAAATAGCATTTGCATCTCATTATGAGACAGGGATTAAAATGTGATGCAAATCCACCAGAAAAGTCTATGTCAGTATATTAACCATGAGGCTTTTTACTCGGAGTGATGGAAACCTAATTTCAAGCTTATTGAAGGGAAAAAATGAATTCATTTGATTATGTTACTTAAAATTATATATATATATTATATATGTATATATATATAATATATATATGTCAGAAATAGCTGGAGCTAGGGGTTCATATTATGTTTTTAAGACATACAGAAGTACATCTCAATATATTATCTCTCTCTGTCCCCCATACTTAACTCTGGGACACCTTCATTCTCGGAAGGTTCTCTCTTCTTGGTAGCAAAGACCGTAAACCTTCCAGGTGCATGTTCTTCTCACAGCTTGTGATCTCAGGACAGAGGTCCTGAGCCTCTCCGAATCTAAATCTATCTCCTAAAGGAGGCCTCTTATTGCCCCTATAGGGAAGCAAAGCCTTTGATAAACAGCACTCCTCTTTTAGCATATTGAATTTGGGAGGGGTCGTTCCCAAAAATCGAGGCCTGTGGGAAAGACGAAATGGGTAAAAGACTCTGACAATGTGACATTCAAACTAGAGTTTGAATGACATGAACATTCAGAGGCAGATGAAACCAGAGATGCCCTTACTATATTATAGGATTGACCCATTTCATCCTCAAAACAACACTATGACATTTATTATACATACAAGGAAAACAGCCTCTAAAAATGCGTTTAGGGTTCTTAACACTTTTTTTCTTTGTTTGTTTGCCTGTTTCCTTGACTTAAATATATCGACAGATAGAAAATATACCTGTCAGAGTCACTGAATAACTAGCAATGAATTGCAACATCATATGTGCACATGTGTGTACACATTTAGGGGGGGAAGTTTCATTAGTTTTTTCTGTGTAATGAGTCACCTTGAAAGTCAATGGCTTAAATTACAATGATTTATTGTTAGTTGTATAAATAATAAATACTTATTTATATAAACATATAATTATATATTATTCATATAAGAAATAATAGGAGGGGAAATAATGGGAATCTTCTTGTTTTTGCTATTCTCAAAAGGAGGCAGTGAGCTGGGAATCTTGGTTCTCTACACAGCTTCTCACTGTTTCTTTGTTTAGGAAAGTATCCAGGCATGTGCAAGTAGAAGCTGTGAGTCTTTTGAAGATAGCTTGGGGAGTCTCCTAATCTCCTAATGTGACTTCAGGTAAAGTTCATTCATCAACACAAACCATAAGGACAGTTTAGTTTCAAGTCTTAGTAAATAGACTCTGCACCTTAATGAAACAATTGATAATTCACATTGAAGACTGGCATACATACTGGGGGGGAAGAATCTGTGGCCATATTCTGTGACTGATCATATAGCCTGAATTTCAAGGTTCAGGCAAAAAGTAATTAGGAAAAGCCCTTCAGGTTCATAATTGCTATATCTTAGATCTCTCCTAGATCTTTATTTATTTGTTTTTAAGGATTTATTTATTTATTTATTTATTTATTTATTTATTTATTTAGAGTTGGGGAGAGAAACAGAGTAAGGAGGACAAATGGACTCTGCACTGAGTGTGGAACCTGATGCAGGACTCGATCCTAGGACACTGAGATCATGACCTGAGCTGAAACAAGAGTCAAATGCATAACTGACTGAGCCACCAAGGTGCCCCTCTCCTAGTTCTTTAAACCTAGATTTTTCTGAGATTAATCACCACATTCTATTCATCAGAAAACACTGGTGCTCAGTCAGTGGCCATCAATGAGCCATCTAGTGTTCAGCAGTTCAGTAAACTTTATTTGCAAAGCTCAGCTTTTAATTAATAGTGATTTTTAAAATCTATCTTAATTTACACTTGTCACATCAATTAGCCTTGGGGATGAGTGAGTAAACACAAAGATAATTTATCACTTTGTCAACTTAACAAACACCATGTTGATGTGCTCAGAGCCCCTAATACAGACTCATGAATTCACATATCTGACAGTTACTTGTTAAGTCTATTTGCTAGCAAGGTTGGCTGTGCTCTTGCTAGAGATTTTAAGGTCAAGAAGATGGGAATCTTCTTGTTCTTGCTATTCTCAAGTCTAATTTTGAGGCTGAAATAAAGGTTTCAGTAAAATCCTATGGAAAATGAGGTTAACAGTGGCAGAGATTATTCAGAGAGTGAAAAAGGAGGTAATGTTCCTTGAAAGCTTACTGCGTGAATTAGCTCTTTTAAAGTTGACAAACATCTGGTGAGCTAACACTTATGGCCATGTTTTATTTTAATAGTTTAAGAAGTTCATTTAAACTCAGAGACATCAAATACATTTCTGAAGAACACAGAACATAAAGCCTGTGGCCAATATCCCAAACAAGAAAGATCTACCTGAAAACTCCTTCTTTTATGCAAATCATACACACTTTAACAACATATTCAAATTCTGGTATCTATTGTACTAGTTACATTTTGCTGCATAACAAATTATTGAAGGATTAATGACTTTAAACAACAAAAGCTTATTGTCTCACAGATTCAGTGGGCCAAGAATTCAGGCACAGTTTTACTAGTTTATCAGCTTCAGATCTCAACAGACTCCAATCAAGGAGTAGCCAGGTTCTGTTCTCACCTGGATTGTTGGAGCAAGAAGAATTCACATTCAGAATCCCCCAGGTTTAGGACACATTGTATTTTCTTGTGTTTGTGACTGAGAGCTTTAGTCTCCTCCTGTCAGCTGGACGCCACCCTAGGCCTAAAAGCTGCCCACTATTTCCTCTCATGTGGCTTTCTTTATAGGCAGTTCACAACACAGCAGCTCGCTTCTCTGAGGCCAGCCAGAAGGCAAGAGTAAGTCAGCTAGCAGGAGGAGTTTTATATAATGTATGTAGTCATGAAAGTGAACTCCCATCACCTTTGCCATGGTCTACTACTAAGAAGCAAGAAACAGGTCCTGCTGCAATCAAGGGATTGGGGAATAATACAAAGAGCAAACACTAACACACGGTGGGCATGGGGCTGCCCTAAAGTCTCTCCTTCACATTGATGGCAGACATTGGTATTGAACTTCTAAGTTTATGAGTTTTTAGGTGCCACAGGGAGTGCATGCATTCACACACGCACATACACACACACACACACACACACACACGTAACACCTTCTCATACTCATACACTCACATGACTCTCCTAAGCTTCACAAAACACTTTGCAAAAACATTTCATTCATGGCATCAAACCGAAATTTCAATCCAAAACTAAACAACCTCTATCCTCACTATTTCCTGGGCAGCTAAGAGTTGGGGGAAAGGGAAAGAAGGGGAGATCCGCTAAGGAAAAACATTTAGTTATGTTCCCCTCAAGCCTGAAAAGCAGAAAGGCATACCTTTCATCAGGGAACTTGGCAGGCCACAAAACAGTCCAAAACATACACAGTTAATGGCCCCTTGTAGAATTCTATCGGAAGGCAGCCCCCCAGCCCATTGAAAATTTCCTTAGCTGGGCTGGCAAGCAATGTACATTAAAGGAGCTTGGTGTCAAATCGTCATTTTGCCTTGAGTGTGGTGATAAGCATAGGGACGCGGGGGGAGTATGGATGTGTTGCATAGAATGGAGAAGCAAAGGTAAGACATCTTCAAGGTTTTAGCCACTCCCCATGGATCTCTCTGGACTTAGAATCTTTAACTCCACGAGACAAGAAGGTTGCTCTTTGGGGGCCAGAAAGTCTATTCCTCTCTAGTGGATGGGGCAACATCAGGACTATAAAATTCTATAATGTTATCCTTATTCCCCAGAAAAATTATGATCCAGTTGGGGAAAGAACAAGATCACTCAACCATGTACCCAACACAACTGCCACCAGATGACAGAATAATCAATAGAGTAGTAAACCAGTGCGTTGAAATGTAGACTTTGGAGTCCAGCAGATCAGAGTGAAACCTACTTTGCCACATTCTAGCTCTTTGATCTTGGGATAATTATTTAGTTTCTCTGAGCCTTAATAAAATAATATTAGATGCAAGAATAAAGGGAGTCGCCCCTATGTGTAATATTTTGTGTTGAGTGTTTTTCATTTATCACCTCATTTAATATGGTGACTCTATTGCCCTTAATCAGAACTTTTAAAATTATAAATAAGAATAGTCTAAAAACTCAGTGTCAAACAAAAATAAAGTATAACATTAATATTAAAAATAATGAAATGAGGAGGACTTACAGGTAAAGATTCTGCTGAAATAAGTGTATTAGGTATTATTAGATCCATTGCTTGCACACTCTTTTTCCTCCCACCGACTTTTTGTGCTTTAGCTTTACTCTGTCATTCCATAGACATTTTTCCTCCCTATGATAAGGAAGATGGGTAAATGCAGCTGAAACAGGCAGCTAGTTATGAGTACATCACAAGGTAAGGCTTCTGGAAGACATTAGCTGGTCTTCCTTGAAAAAACATATCCAGCCTTATATCAATCACACCAATCTTGGGGTTGGAGTTCTCTGGTTGGCCTGCCCTAGGTCACATGTTAAACCCTAAGGCCCAGGGGTGGGATCTTTCCTTTAGTAGGCCCACTATAATAGATCCAATTGGTGAAAGGAACAGACACACACACACACACACACACACACACACACACACACAATCGATTAACCACAACAGGGAGGTATATTTAGTTAACTATATTATAGATAAGAAAACTATTTCAAAGTTTAGAACAATTAAGTAAATGGTGGAAGATCATCCATGTATAGGTGGGAAAGCAAGGTTTGATTTGAGTCCAGATTATGTTTACAATCTATTGGAAGAGCTGGCATCCATACACTCTATGATTAAGTCAAGACAAACAGATTATTCTTATTGATATTAAGAGTGAAATATACAGGGAGTATTTGAGTGGACTAAGTATTATAAAATATTTCTTGGGGAAAGGTATCTTACATGGATTTGATTGGTAAAACAGAAAAGCAAGAGAAATGCTACTTTTCTTAATTAGGTTTCACCAAAACATTTTTCTTTCAAAGATTTACTTTTAATAGAAATATACTATGAAATTTAGAATTAAGGAGAGATTGGTTTGTTCCCCTTCTAGTTGAAGGTTAGAAAACTGAGCTAAAAGAACAGGTCCAAATCTAGGCTTAGCTACTGACCTCACATTTGATTTTGGACAAGTTATATTCCATGAGCCTCAAACTCATCTTCATCCAGAAAATAGTATTACTTCACAGAATTTCTGGAAATTCAAATTGGGAAGGAAATTTAAAAGTATACTGAAAACCTAAAAACACAACCCAAATGGATCTACTCCCTTCAGGGCACTATGTGCCACTGTTTATGGATACGATATCTAATATCGGAGAGAAGGTCGGTTTTTATCACTATAGTAGTTTTATAATTTGGTAACGGAAGATAAATCTTTTGAGCTAACTAATTTACCTATCAATTTCTACTATTTTCTTCTTACAGATCAGTACTATTATTATTCATTGGGGTGAAGATCACTTTCATAAGTAGTGCTGTGGAACAGGATACTTAAAGATTAAGTGTCAACAAAAAGCTTTGCTCTAACCCAAATTAAATGTATTTTTCTTTACATCTATGACTCTTCAGCAAACAAGGATATCCTATTGACTTTCTTTCTACTGGCCCTTCATTTATATCCCTTGGCACCATTTCTCCTAGAACTTTTCCACTATGAGCTCAGCAATGACTTTCCCTTGAAAGAAATCTCTCCTCCTCTCCAACATCTCCAATCATCTTCAAGGCTCTCTTCCTATGTAATTCTAGATAAGAATAGGGTATTGATTTAGAGTGAGTGTTCATCCACAGCTGTGAAGAAAAAAGTGAAGTGCTACATCTTGTGAATAATTACTTTAGAAAACAAACCCCAAATGCAGCAAGATAAAGCAATGGGATTCATGCTCCATCTCATTCATTTTGACGGTTGCAAGGAATCCAGGTCCAATTGTGCTGCCATGAAAACTACAGGCAGAGGCTGGCAAAAAAAGAAAAGACATGTTCTTGTCAAAGCGACTCTCATTGTAGCTGAAAGAACATTCAGTTTTGTCTGAGAAGGGCACTGAGTTCCTTTCTGTGTTCTTGGCTAGCTAGCGTTAGGAAGGGGATTCTGAGTAATTTTGCCTGTGTCATAGGTAAATAACCCACTAATAGCTGTCACACAGGGACCCCATGTTTCCACTGATATCCCCAGTTGACCTTTGGTCCCAGGACAGTGCTCTCTCAGGGGGGACTGGTCGGAAGGGAGGTCAATAATGATGTATAGCCTTGGGATGTGGGGAAGAGAATGGGAAAAAAATTATTTTTGTCTTTTTACTTGGTTTGTCTTTTTGACACAAGTTTGGGTCAGGAAAATAATTAGAGGTGTTCTCAGAAGTTGAGATGAGGAAATATAGAAAATAAAGACAATTAGGTCTAAATTTAACAAATTAACACATAGAGTTTTAAGAATAATGCTTAAGATCTATGAGTTAACAACCAAAACACTTAAACAAATTATTAAAATTAAAAGCCAGAAATTATTAAAATGAAACTTTTCAAGGAGTGAGGGTATAGGCAATGAGCAATAGGATGAGAAATTGTTACATTTCTTAATAAATCCACCAATTAATTTTTACTATGCCATATACTACTTTAAAAAATGTAATTAACAAAGATACTATAAAATATGGATATAAAATAAAAAGTCATTTTCTATGGAATATAAACGAAGCTTATTAATTGATAATATAAATTTTAACATTTATCTTCTAACTGGAACATTATAATAATAATATGGGAAATTCAAGATATATTGCTATATTTGTCAAGTGAAATAAATGAGATTCATGGAAGTTGAGAAATCTTCCATGATTATTCCAAAGTTAGAGATATACTGATTAGGAAAATGCCCATCTCCCTAACTCAGACATCAGCGTTCTTCCCGTTTCCCCCTCATCTGACAAAGGCATGTTCACAGATACCACTCACTAGAGCTAAACAATTCTAAGGCACATGGCAGGAAGAGAAAGCCACAGAGACACTAACCTCAGATTTAAAACAGGGTCAAGATTGTTTTAAGTAATGTGTAAGTGAGCCACGGAGTCATGCAGGTTATGAGATACTGAATGTCAGTGGGAAGCAGCCCTAAGACTGCGGGGGTGATGAATATGCCATTCAACTTTATCATCTCTGACAGAAAGAGAATACTGGGATTGATGGACCTTAAGTCCACTTACGGATTTGCATGAATCCACTGCCAGGTACAGTGTAGCAAAGTTGGAATTGAGGAAATAGGGGAGCCCAGGAACATATTTGTGTCACTGAAGCAGAGCCCATAGGAAAGAAGTAAGGATGAAGACGGTACATAATTCATGCAGATAAATGGCAGGGGCAGACCTGGCAGCGTGGGCCCCTCCCTCATCAGTAATCCAACACACTTGTTGGAGGAAAGGGGTATCTGTTCCATCCAGGACTTTTCCGATTGTCTTTATTTCTCTGAAGTGTAAAGCCTGTTGCATTGAGCTGCCTCCAGTGATGCTTGAACAGTTTCTCCTAGGAGATTAATTCAGAAGGCATCTGTGCAATACTTATTTTCTCTCTCTCTCTCTCTCTCTCTCTCTCTCTCTCTCTGCATATTTGTGGAAATGAGCCTCTTGGGGAAAAATTTGGAGTTCAGGCCTTTTACGCTATGTGTCTGACTCCACCTCCTTTTTGTACATCTCTGCATTGGCCTAGCTCTGGGTTTGAAAACTCTGTGCCATTTGTACTTCTAAAAATAATTTTATCATGATGGCATTGGATTAAAAGTGACTTAGGAGTAATACAGAGGATAAACCAGCCAGAGACCTCTTGTTGCCCTGCAGTCCCCTTTGTCACCCTGGTGCTGAATACAGGGAAGGGAAGTTGTGGAGTTGTTCTGGAAATAAGATTTTGTAGGTTAAAAAAAGAAAGATGTCAGTGTCTTTTTATTACTAATATGGTGTGTGCACACACACATACCCCTCATGCCCATTCCAGGGTCCACACCTCAAAAAAGTATCCTGAATCTCCTTTCCAGTGGAGGTCTCAACAGATTATAACAGCCCATCGCTCATCTGGTAGCCAGATCAGGGGTAGCGTAGGGGTGGTGGTGGTAGTGTTAGTGTGTGTGTGTGTGTGTGTGTGTGTGTGTGTGTAGTGGAGAAGATAAAAGCAATAAATGCACTTCAGTTTAAAGTCCCATTCCTCTCTGTTACAGATTGGGACCCCCTTCGTAATTTTGTCCTCACTCTAAGCATTCACTGGAAACAACTGGAAATTGAAGAGGGCTGGGAGCAAGTTTAGGAATTTTCAGGGACAAAGTTGGAAGTGGTAAATAAAGCAAGTGGCTATTAACTTTTCATCAGGGATCGACAGGAAACAAACAGCAATTACTCCACGTAGAAAGTCACTCTCAAAAGGTCTGCACTTTGCCCTATCCCCAGGCACAGTGAGGATGACATAGCTAAGCAAGGACGTAGTCTAAGATGCACCACGGTGGGGAAGTGAGGGATGGGCAGCAGACAAGAGCACCAGAAAGAGAGGCACTCACAGAGCACTCAGTGAGGGGAGGGCAGGAACAGAGTGGGAAAGGCAGACACCAACAAGAGCGAGAAAAGCAGTATGTAAATTTTTTCCCCCTGAGCTACAATGTGCTGTTATATGTTGTTATGGCCCCGTGCCATGCAAAATAATTTCAAGCTTCACCCGAAATCGCCTGCACCAGATGTGTGAATAACACACTTAGGAGAGTCACTGATGCAGTGGTTAAGAGCATAAGTGGGCTCTGGACATGGAACTGAACTTAATACTGGCTCATTCATTCCAGAAATGTGTGGTGAGAACCTGCTGGACATGTTAGGTGCTGTACAAGGTGTTAGGAACAAATGGTAAAATAATAAAATAGCCCTCCTTTATGGGCGCTTTAAAAAATTACAGTAATCAAATTTCGTATACATAAGAAAATTTACCATTTTAACCACATTTAATTGTACAATTTAGTGGCATTAAATACATTCACAATGTTGTGTAAACATCTATCTCTTTCCAGAATATTTTCCTCATTCCAACCAGCAACCCTGTATCCATCGAATAACTCTCCATTCCTCTCCCATAGTCCCTGGTATTCTCAGTTCTTTCTATCTCTGTCAATTCACCTTTTTTTAGATACCTTATATAATGAAAGAACACAATATTGACATTTTTTGGTCTCTGGATTATTTCACTTATCATGTTTTCAAGGTTCATCCAAATTCTGTTGCATCCATGCAACAGAATTCCATTCCCTTTCATGGGTGAATAATATTCCATTGTCTGTGTATACTGCATTTTGTTTGTCCACTCATCTATTGATGAAGACTTAGGTTGTTCCCACCTTTTGATTATTGTCAGTAGTGCTACTATGATCATGGCTATACAACTATGTATTTGAATTCCTGCTTTCAATTCTTTTGGATACCTACCTACTTCCTTAATGGGTCTTGCACTTTTTAAAAAATATTTTATTTATTTATTCATGAGAGACAGAGAGAAAGGCAGAGGCATGGGGGGAGAGTCAGGCTTCCTGTGAGGAGCCTGATGAGGGACTCCATCTCAGGACCTTGGGATCACATCCTGAGCCAAAGGCAGATGATCAATCACTGAGCCACCCAGGAGCCCCAAAGGATCTTGCACTTTCAGAGGAAGTAAGAACAGATAAATTCTAATGTTTGAATATTATGTTACTTAACACACATCCTGTGACAAAGGAGCACAAAATAGCCAGATAGAACCAGGGGGAGGATATTCTAATACGGGAAAAAAAAAAGGATGGCATAGGTAAAAATTCTAAATTAATTTGATGCATAGTCCATTATGAATAAAAGAGAAATTCAGGAATGCTTAGAATGGGGGAAAATGAGATTAGAAGGAAGTGCAAGGAACTGATCCTACAGAGATTTATGGACTATATTAAGATCACTGAATCTCCCAAATAGCGTCTTCTTTATATGGTCCTCTCCTTCACATGATTCAGGTCCTTTAACTGAAAAGTCACATTCCCATTAATGTCTTCATTGATGATTGTATGCAAACCGACATGTTATCCTCATCAACTTCTAGTCCTTATCTTGTTTAATTTTTCTCCATAGCATTTAAGTTCAAATGTATGTGTTTGTATGTATGTGTGTGTCCTTCTGCCCCTCAGAATAAAAGTTCCATGATGCAGAGACTATATCTTTTATTGTACTGCTGTATCCCAGGACCAAGGACTGTGACACATAAGTGATCTCTAAATATCAGTGGAATTAATTAATGAATACGTGAACTGACTCTCCTTTATGACCTTGAATGATGTAGTTCCTTTTTTAAATTCAAGCAACTTCTGCTAGGTAGTTGTGTGGATAAAATAAAATGTGCATAAAGCATGTAATATGGGGCAGCTGGGTGGATCAGTTGGTTAAGCATCTGACTCTTGATTTCAGCTCAGGTCATGATCTCAGAATCTTGAGGTTGAGCCCCATATCAGGCTCCATGCTGGGCCTTCCCCACCCCACTCACATACACTCTCTCTCTTCAAAAAAAAAAATCCATAACACAGGGCCAAGAACCTACTGAATGTCCAATAAACATTAGCTTATAGAATTTAGAGAAAAGGACAGGAGTAGCAAAAGGTTTAGGGAGATAAATACAGAAAAACAAAACAAGATAAAGCTATCCATTCATTATCTGTTTTGGTGAGAACTCCTTTCTTGCATTAGACCCATCCATCACAAACAAAAAGAAGCAAAATTAAAGAAAGCCAACATGTTACACTTTTGACTGTCAGAGAAAATAATAATAGGAATGAGGCTTATGTTGAACACAAGTAGAATTTAAACCTTTATTTCATAGAATCAAATATCAGTCAGTGAGTCATGAGTTTTGCTTTCCTACCATGATTTACTGGTTTCCACACAAACTAGGGTGAGTGAGTGAGTGAATGTGTGTGTGCACACACGCTCACTATATATGGAAAAAATATCTGTCTCAAAATACATAGATGATATGTTTGAAGTAAATTTGAGCAACACAACCCAAGTGAGTGTATGCTAGTTAATCTCTGGTTCCCTTGCAGTACATTGACAGACATAGAATTATCAGAAAAATCAAGATATTTGAAGGTATTTTTCATACTCCCCTCCCCACTCCTCCTCCTTCCCAAGTCACTCTCTACTTGGGAATTAAAAACTGCAGTGATGCCTGTTCCTAATTTATGAAAAACAAAAATCAATAATACAGCACTGATCAACATGGACTGTGGGAGTAAAAGAGAATCACATCATGCAGGTGTTAAAACACATATTAAAGTGGTGATAATGAATAAGGTATTTTAACTGTAACTTTTGGCTTGGACCTGATAAGAGATAATACTCTCCCACAAGGAAAGGCTTTCATTTCACACCTACGTTGTGGAGCTGGCGGCAATTCTGAGGCAGGTTGCAAAGACTAGGACTTACTTTGCCAATTTCATAGTTACTCTTGGATCTAAGCAATAGATTCAAGCCTCCTTTTAGAACTCACTGGGTTGTTGTTGATTTTCTAATTTATTTATTCATCAGCTATATTTTTTCTACTTACAAGAGGAATTGGCAATGGTTTAAAGCCCACTTTCTTATGTATCCACCAGGGCTGTCTTTTACCACTCTCCCCACTCTGGGGAAGGAGTTGGTCCTGGTTCTGATGACTCTGGATATGGACATGGTCAGAGGGAAGATGAGGGGACTTTCATTTAATATATCAAAATAGGGATCCCTGGGTGGCGCAGCGGTTTGGCGCCTGCCTTTGGCCCAGGGCGCGATCCTGGAGACCCGGGATCGAATCCCACGTCAGGCTCCCGGTGCATGGAGCCTGCTTCTCCCTCTGCCTGTATCTCTGCCTCTCTCTCTCTCTCTCTGTGTGACTATCATAAATAAATAAAAATTAAAAAAAATTTTAAAAAATAATATATCAAAATGGAAAACCATTTATTATGAAAATTTTATTTATTTGTACCCCATTTAAAGCTCCCACTGTAACAGGTATGTATTAGGTCAGTGGTTCTCATACTCAGATGATCCAAGTCACCTGGGATCATGTTTTAAAAGCAATTTTTCAGGGCCCAGCTCAAGACCTTCTTTTGCTATGATTCTGGAATTAGGTCTAGGAATCTGAATATTTAGCAAGCATTGAGGTGAATCTGCTGGGCTGGGAAACACATTTTGAGAAATCACATAGTCATCAAAACTCGCTGATTGATTTGTTAATATTCTGTGTATAACTTGCTCATCAGTTTCTGTTTCTTTCTCCCACTGATCCTAACTGATATTTTTATGGTCAATTTGGGGGAAGTTAAGCTGGTTGCTGGTGGAAAAACGTCCCTATAGAACTAAAACCATCTGTCCCTGTTCTCTTCACAGTTCAGTGATAGCAGTAGAAGTAACCAGATACAGACTTAGAAAAAGAGATATTATGGTACCCTGACTTGAGAAGGTCCATATTACAATCTATTATAAATCTTATTTTAACAATTGAGGAAAGTATTGTTTGGAGAAGACAAGTGGACTAAGCCAATGTCAAAGAGAAATGTGAGAGGTAGGAAGAATACAACATGTGTGGGTCCTGTTAACGATGGCTATTTCTTGAGAGGCCAAACAATCATCATTAAAAACTGACTCTTAAATCATGTCCCCTTGATAAAATCACACAATAAGAGATAAGCGAAAGGTAGATTTTATCATAAAAGTCAAAATGGAAAGCCATTGGGATGTAAAGCATGAAAGAATCACGGTGAAAAAATAAGGATCCGATTTCTCTTATACCTAGAGTCAGGCCATTATGGGGGAGATGAATGCATGTGTGCTCATGTGCAGTAGTCTGTAGACTACCAAGAAAGATTAGAGTCTTCTCCATGCAAAGAACAAGTTGAATCAGTGTTGATCAAAGATTGACATCAAACATACAGCCCCCACAATAAAACCTGCTGTTTGTAAACCCTCATTCAAAAGCAAGAAGGATCATTATGAGTTTCTCAGGTCACAGGTATTAACTCCACATTCTAATTTCTAGTCCTTGGTCACTTTCTGCCACATCCTTTTGCTGCATCTCAAAATCAATTTGCAATGTAATGATGTGGGGTCCGCCAAAGAAGTTACTTCTCTCACCAAAGTTGCAAGTATAAGTCATCTGCATATGAGGCACTAAAAATCAAGGTGATGTGTGAGGGTCTGGTTTGATTTCTACTCACAGAGTATCTTAGAAGAAGGGGCCCAGCCTAGGGGTGTTGGGTATGAATGTGCATATGTACAGGTAATAAACCTCCACACAAGGAGATCAATATCTTCTTCATAGACAGAATGAGTTGAGTTGGTGCTGAACAACAGCTGCATCAAATATATGCCCTCAATAATGAAACCTGCTCTCTGTAAACCTCCTTTTGAGAGGAGGAGGTCTCATTATGAGTTTCTCAGGAACATGTGTTAACTCCATGTAGTTTTAATTTCCAGCCCTCAGTCACTCTCCAACACATCCTTTCTCTTCCCCCTCAAATTCAATTTGCAATTTAATGCCATGAGGTCTGCCAATGGTGAGGTCTTCCATGTCCTCAGTCACATGGAAAAACATACAGCATTCTGTGCAGGGACTTTACCCATAAAACACCAGTGGCATTAAGCCATCAGAATGAAAGAAAATCACATTTCATAAATTCTAAGTTTAATCTATATGTAAATTTAGCCAACATTTTTAAAGAATAATAATTCATGAGTATTGATGTTTACACTGCTTGGCAATTTTTTTTATTACTTTAAGTAATGATCCAGATACAAACAACATTCTTTTATTTTATAAAAACAGGTGTTTGGTTGACTGAAGAGATGCAGAATAGAAACCCATATCCTACTTTCAGGGAAACAAAACCACCAGGATGTTTCCTGAGCTAAGAAGAAAGAATAGTGATACTAAACAGAAAGCTACCAATTTTTAGTAACTTATATTAAAATTTTACTAAGGAAAATGTAAAAATGTCCTTCAAATGCATACTTTTTTCATAATAACTATAAATCAACAAGAAAAAGCAACTGGCAATAACTGAGACTTTGAGATTGTTCTGACACAGACTTATGTTATTACTTTCAAGCATGAATATATATCAGCATCACTAAAACTTGGTGAGTTTATTTAAAAATGCAGATTCTTTGACATCTGAACAACAAAAAACTACATGTGATTTAGTAAGTGTGGTAGGGTCCAGAATTATTATCACTAGAATTACTGAATTCTAATTTATCCTTTATCTCCAATCCAAAACACAGCCAAATCCATACTAACATAACCACATCATCCTGTAACTTGACACATACGTGAAAATCTTGAGTTGGGAGTCCATGGATCGACATTTTAAAAAATTATCTGGAAAATAATAATGCCTAGCCTTCCATTTTTTGGCTATTTTCTAAATGCCACTAAGTGTCCTAAAGGCTTTATATAAATGAACTCATTTGGTCTATCCAATTATTTTCTTATTTTTTAAAATTTTATCTTTAAGAAATCCAATGAGATATTATTGTTCCCATTTTATATAGAAAAAGACCTTAAGGTACAAAGGCCAAGTTGCCCAAGTTTATTCTAGAAAGTCTCCAAACTGATTCAAACCAAAGCAGATGGAACCTAGAGCTTTCATCTTCCTCACTATACTGTACCTTCGTGATTTTTATGCATGTTAAAACCTGAGAAGAATTGAATTATGAAATAGATATGTAGGGCCTTCTGACATAAATTGTTTAAGGAACACTTTGAAAAACACCGAAATAAATTTTTTAAATATTCCTTACTTTTGCTTTCAAACTTATATCCCCCGTCCTAACATTTCTGAATTCCAGATCTGTACATTCAAATACCATTTTTCACATATCTCAGTTCAATTCTTTATGCCATAGAACAAATTCAGAAAATTCTCTGCTAATTTCTTTCTCCAGTGCTCCCTGCTGCCTTCCACAGAGTTGAGCAGATCTGAAAAGGAGGCAGTCATCCTTACTCTTTCTTTCCCTCATCATCAACCTTCCCTGCCATCAGTGAGTGATCCCTATCACTTTCCTATTAAATCTCTAGTAAATTCAGCTGTCCCTTTCTATAGTCCATGCCATTATTGTCATCATCACCAACATCACAGTCATCATCATCATCACCATCATTTTTCTAGACTTTTGCAATTGTTTTGCATCTTGTCTCCCACTTGTCCTCTCCAAGCTATTCTTCACACTGTGGCAAGAGTGATCTTGAAAGCCCCAGGTTCTTGATATTTCCCCCCAAAAACTTGCATGTACCATCCTTCCTATCTCCTTGGCCACAGATCAGACCACTCTCCCCCAACACTTGTACTCCATGCATGTCAGCCTTCCTTTAGTTCCTCCTCCTCCCCACATTCCTTTGGCTTCCCGTTTTCATATGTGGCCCTCTGCCTGGAATGCTCCCATTAAAGGAGAATAAATTGTGAGTAACTCCAGGACTAAGCTGTCTCCTCTATGAAATGGGAATAATGTTGTTAAATCAGGGTATTAGAATTATGAAAGATAGGTATTATATATTCAGTAAGTTTTAATTTCCCTAAACAGGTTTAAACATTTTTAAATATATTCTAATAATCCTCATGTTAAAATATATTGAATAATATATTTCTTCCCACCATTTACCAGTTGTAATTTCATGGACTCTCAAGGTTAGATGTGTCCTTTAAAGAAACTGTTTATCTCATTTCAGGAATTCATTAAAATTATCACAAATCTTGCTGTGAAGTATTCTTGCAATTTTTAATTGCTGTCTAGTTAGCAATATCCTTCAGAATGTTGCATCTTTCTAAAAATGTAGGTGTTGGATAGCTATAATTTTCAAAATTACTACTTTGTTCTATAATCCATCAATGAGTTAGTAAAAATAATTAATGGAATTTTCACATTTTTGTGGGCCCTGACAGGAAAAAAAAAAGAAGGCTACAAATAAATGAGCAAGTAAAGGAGCATTAATTAGCATCTAATTTGTAATAGCCGAGTTCAGTGCTCAATAATTTGAAAATTAATTGAACTTTTATGTTGATGTATAAGGTGAAAATATAGCCAACTTCTTGTTGAGAAAAGATTAATATTACCTTAGTAAAAACTCTCAAGACCACTAATTTGTTGAAGAAATAAATGCATTGTATAGGGGCTATCAGTAATATAATCCACCAAGAAGGATGTTACAGTATCATGCATGTGAAATATGGAAATGGAAAGAGATAGATAGAAGGGAGAGAGAAAGACAATAGAAAAATTGTGAGTAAATATTCAGAAATGTATAATAGGGAATTCAGGATTAAGGGGATCCATGACATGTTTGTATCCATCTTGCAGCTTTTTTTATACATTTGCATTAATTTCAGAATAATATTTGTGGAATCAGTATGCAGAGTATTCTTTTAACTTTTCCATAAGTATAAAATTATTATACAATTTTTAAAAATTGCAGTTTGTCTCTGGATCACTTTCATCCATGTCCCAATTTTCTCTACAGCACCTCCTATTGTTTAATATACAGTTTACCCTGGAACAACAGGGATGTTAGGGGTACCAACTCAACACAGTCCAAAATCCACTTATAATTTTTAATATTTTTAAAGTATTTATTTATTTATTTATTTATTTATTTATTTATTTATTTGAGAGATAGGGAAAAAGAGAGCGAGTGCATGAGCAGGGGCAAGGGTGCAGAGGGAGAAAGAACGGGGAAGCAGGCTACCCACTGAGAACTGAGCTCAATGCAGGGCATGATCATGACCCTGAGATCATGACCTGAGTCAAAACCAAGATCAGATGCTTAACTGACTGAGCCACCCAGGTACCCCTCCATCTATAACTTTTGACTCCTACTAGAATATAGGTTTGTGAGACTCGGGATTTTTTTTTCATTTTATTGGCAGCTCTATCCCCTAGGTCTTGACCAAAGCTTCAATACAATAGGCACTTGAAAATATTTTTGAATGTATGAATGCTTGAATAAATGAATGGACATATGAATCTATAATATGGTGGTACTGAGGGTCAGCATAATATATTTACATCATACATACATGTGAAGCACTTAGACCAGTGTCTTGAGGGCTTAATAAATATGTTATTTTTATTGAGGAGTTTAGGAGGGTTAGATTTCCTGCTATGTGGTGGTAAGAGATTAGGCTGAGCCTAGGGACAAGGGCTACATAAGGAAGAGACACATGGCTCATAATATGAAACTTATACTTAATTCCATAGCGAGTGAGGAGTGGTTTATTCAGATTTGTTTACATGGATTACATTGTTATGGGTTGAATTGTTTCCCACAAAATTCATGTGTTGGAGTCTTAATCCCTAGTACGTCCAAATGTGACCTTATTCTGGAGATAGGGTCTTTATCAAGGTAATGTTAAAATGAAGTCATTAGGGTAGTCACAATCTAAAGTAACTGATGTTCTTGTCAAAAAAGAATATTTGGAGACAACGTTACATAATAGAAAGAATGTCATGTGAACACGAGGAGGGCCGTCTCCAGGCCAATGAAAGAGATCTGGAATGGACTGTCCCTCATAGCCCTCAGGTGGAACTAATCCTGCCAACACCTTGATTTTAAACTTTAGCCTCAAGAACCATAAGGCAACAGATTTCTATTTTTTAAGTTACCCAGTTAGTGAAATTGGGCATGTCTAGAAAACAAGCATAATTCTTACAGCTATCATTTGGGGATAAATGAGGGCGAGGCTTGACTAAAGCAGGGCAGGTCACTTAACCCTTCCAAGCTTTAGTTTCTTCATCTATAAACTGGAGATAATGCCTAATAAGCAAACCTCATGATACTACATCAAAGAGAACGTGTGAAAATGTGTAAGAAAAGTATGAAGAACAGGGCACATAAGGCATAATATGTGCCTTCTAAATACATAGGAATCTTTTTTAATCCATTTGATCTTCTTGGAATATTCATTACAAGTAATTCTCTCTTATCTAGAGGAAAATATTGTCAACAGCAGTTTAGCTACCCTTTTCCTGAGAAGAATTTCTCACCAGGGTATCATCTCCAATTGCGAATGGACTCATCACTGAAATGTGG
The DNA here is from genome assembly GCF_048418805.1 of Vulpes vulpes. Lineage (NCBI taxonomy): Eukaryota > Metazoa > Chordata > Mammalia > Carnivora > Canidae > Vulpes > Vulpes vulpes. Next base: position 97,004,361 of record NC_132794.1, read on the forward strand.
TGTAGACAAAGAATGAAATCTCTGTGCCAACATGATATTTTTCTCCCATAGAACCAGTGAGATGTGAAGAAGTCTGTCCTGAAAAATAACTGGCAGTGAAAGTGGGGCCAACCACTTATCTTGCTCTTGGATGAACAAAAATGACTGAAGGGCTTAGAGGGTGAAGGAAACTGCCTCAGGGAGAAAGAATCTTTGGGAATACCTTACTGGCCCTGGATAGTCTGAGACCCAGTGAACTTTGTTGTTTCATACAAATGAATGAACATGGTGCTTACAGCCTGAGGTAGCACAAATGAATCAGTAGTTTAACTTCCATTTTTAAATTAAACAAATGGAAAACTGCGCTTTCCAAATCTATTAATTAGCACCTTATAATTAAGTCCTTAACAGAGGTTTAATCATTGAAGACTCCATTTTTTAAGGAAAATAAATTGTTGACAGGTCACTTTCAGGTTGTTAGTCTTTTACCTTAATTGTGGCTTGTGGAGAATCAAATACTTGAAGACACACATTTTGTTTTTAGGTGTCAGTAGGGTGTAGGATGAAGGAAGGCCCCATCAGCAAGCAAAGATCTGGGCTGAACAAGGGTCACAAAACTGTGAGCTTCTTAATGTCCAAGACTGTGTTTTATTTTGATATTCACCCCCAAAGACCATAAATAGGAGAGCTTCATAATATTCTTTTTGCTAAATTAGATGACAGATAACATATATGTGAAACAATAAGAAATGTTAGATTGCAAAGATAAGAGCAGAGGCAAAATGTAAGAAAAGGGGGATTAGTCTATGTCATTCCAAGCTGTAGAGGTTAATATCTTTATGTCTGAAACCTCACCTTCACATATTATTCAGAAATCTTTCCTTACTTCTCTTCCTCCAGTCACCATTCCATTAATACCAATTCTCAAGAAGGAATCTGAAACTCATGGACAGGGAGGAGTAATTGACCGATGAGCCAACTTAATGATCATCCTAGAATTCTAGCAGGAATTAAATTCTCAATTGAACTGAGCTAGACACTTTTGATTGTCACAACCCACCAATGCAGAGTGGTGGGTGGGAGGTCCTTGGGACTACTGAGTAGAGGCTAGGGAAGCTGTTAAATATCCTACAATTCACAAGGTACCCACCCCCACTACCCCAAATAAAAAGAAGAGTTATTTGAAGAATTAATAAATAGATACAGTTGATGATGTTGATAAATTCTGGTCTAGGGAAATAAAATCTAAGCTGTGTAATTCTAAGCAGTGAAGAAAGGAAGAAAAGATATTTGTTGAGAATAGCTTGTCTTTACAAGGTATCACAGTTTATAAAGACAGCACCAACCTCCTAGACAGGCAGTCTCTATAAGCAGCAGAATAGTCAGATCCTTACCTTCAGAAGGGAGGGTCAGCATGGCAGCACAATGGCTGAGCCTTTGATGGGTATCGAAGCCAGATTTCAGAGTGCGGCACTGGTGTTGTTTCCAATCTTGGCAACCTTGGCCTCAGAGTCATATCTCTTTCTCTTAATTTTGTGCTTTCCATAGAGTAAATCTCAGTCCTCCTCATCTCCACACTCCCCACTGATGGTCTTTCCAGGGGGCTTGTATAAGGCTCCCATATCTCTTTAAGCCTATGTTGTCTCATCTGTAAAATAGAACAGGCCACAACAGTAAAAGTGATTCACCAAATGGGTTTCTGTAATTCCTGAGACTTACCTGGGACAAAGAAAGGAGTTGTTGCATCTCACTTTCAGCATTTACTATCAATTTCATTCTTTTTGAAATGTAAATTCCAGTGTAGTTAACATAGTGTTATATTAGTTTTAGGTGTACAATATAGTGATTCAACACTTTCATATATATTACTCAGTGCTCCTCAAGATAAGTATATTTGTAATCCCCTTCACCTATTTCACCACCCCCCTCCCCTACTTACCTTCTGGTAGGCATCTGTTTGTTCTTTATAGTTAAGAGTCTGTTTTTTATTTGTCCCTCTCCTTTTTTCTCCTTTGTTCATTTTTTTAATAATAAATTTATTTTATATTGGTGTTCAATTTGCCAACATACAGAATAACACCCAGTGCTCATCCTATCAAGTGCCCCCCTCAGTGCCCGTCACCCATTCACCCCCACCCCCGCCCTCCTCCCCTTCCAGCTGGGAAAATTGGACATCCACATGCAGAAGAATGAAATTAGACCACTCTCTTTCACCATACACAAAGATAAACTCAAAATGGATGAAAGATCTAAATGTGAGACAAGATTCCATCAAAATCCTAGAGGAGAACACAGGCAACACCCTTTCTGGACTCGACCACAGTAACTTCTTGCGAGAAACATCCACGAAGGCAAAAGAAACAAAAGCAAAAATGAACTATTGGGACTTCATCAAGATAAGAAACTTTTGCACAGCAAAGGATACAGTCAAAAAAACTAAAAGACAACCTACAGAATGGGAGAGGATATTTGCAAATGACATATCAGATAAAGGGCTAGTTTCCAAGATCTATAAAGAACTTATTAAACTCAACACCAAAGAAAAAAACAATCCAATCATGAAATGGGCAAAAGACATGAAGAGAAATCTCACAGAGGAAGACATGGACATGGCCAACATGCACATGAGAAAATGCTCTGTATCACTTGCCATCAGGGAAATACAAATCAAAAACCACACTGAGATACCACCTCACACACCAGTGAGAATGGGGAAAATTAACAAGGCAGGAAACCACAAATGTTGGAGAAGATGCTGAGAAAAGGGAACCCTCTTACACTGTTGGTGGGAATGTGAAATAGTGCAGCCTTTGTTCATTTTTTCATAAATTTCACATATGAGTGAAATCATTTGGTATCTCTCATTTTCTGACTGGCTTATTTCACTTAGCATTATACTTTTTATTTTTTTTAGCATTATACTTTTTAGATCCATCCATGTTGTTGCAAATAGCAAGATTTTTTTCTTTTGTATGGCTGAGTAACATATTTTATATGCACATGAATATATATATGAATATGTGTGTGTATATGCACACACAATGCCTTTTCTCTGTTTTTTTATACATTCATCTACCATGGACACTTGGGCTGCTACTGTAGTACCATAGTTTGGCTATTGTAAATAATGCTGCAATAAACATGGGAGTGTATATATCCCTTTGAATTAGTGTTTTCATATTTTGGGGAAAATATTCACTAGTGCAATTACCAGATCACAGGGTAACTGTAAATTGAGGAAACTCCATACTGTTTTCCACAGTGATTATACCAATTTGTATTCCCACCAACAACGCAAGAGTTTTCCTTATTCCCCACATCCTCACCAACACTTGTTGCTTCTTGTGTTTTTGATTTTAGCCATTCTGAAAGGTGTGAGATGATATTTCACGGTGGTTTTGATTTGCATTTCCCTGATGAGTGATATCGAGCGTCTTTTCATGTGTCTGTTGGACATCTCTAGGTCTTCTTTGGAAAAATTGTCTATTCATGTCTTCTGCCCATTTTTTAATTAGATTATTCATTTGGAAGGTGTTGATTTTATAAATTATTTATATGTTGTGGGTATTAATCCTTTATCAGCTATGTCATTTGCAAATATCTTCTCTCATTTAGTGTTGCCTTTTGGTTTGGTTGGTTATTTATTTCTTTTGCTGTGCAGAAGCTTTTCATTTTGATGTAGTCCCAGTAGTTTATTTTTGCTTTTGTTTCCCTTGCCTCAGGACACAATCTAGAAGGATGTTGCTACTACTGATTTCATTCTGAGCTAATTACTCAACCCTCAATGTTCTCGTTTGTGAGATGCATGTCACCTACATCAATAGGACATTGTGAAGCTTTAATGGGAAAAGGGAGAAGATCTCTAGTGATCTCTACTCCTCTCATATTGTGTCAAATAAATCATATTGCTGGTGAGATCACTGTTTTCATTGATAATCTTTTCCATTGATTATCACTCATTAATTCACTGATTGGTTTGTTCATTCACTCATTTTATTCGATCAACATCTGGTAATGTCTTGCCATAGGCTAGGTATTATAGAGACAAATGCTTCAAAATGCACCTTTATAGGCCAAAAATATTTTGTGAAGCTGAAGCTCTGAACTTGGGAGAAGCAGGCAGAGCTAGCCAATGTAGAAAATGAATGAAAGTAACCCATGTTGCAAGTCATCTGCACATGAGAGAGCACATCAAACCATCCTGATCCACGGTGGCTTCCTCTTAGCTTTTTTTTTTTTTTTTTCCTTATTACCTTTGCTATTCCCTCTAGGGCTTGACTCAGCACAGTATGATATTCTTTATTGCAAAAAAACTTCACCACGCTAACTCAAGTAAACAGTCTTTTTTAAAAAAAGATTTTATTTTCATGCAAAACAGAGAGAGAGAGAGAGAGAGAGGCAGAGACACAGGCAGAGGGAGAAGCAGGCTCCCTGCAGGAAGCCCTATATTGGACTGAATCCCTGGACCCAGGATCATGCCCTGAGCCAAAGGCAGATGCTCAGTCCCTGAGCCATCCAGGCATCCCTCAAGTACAGTCTTATTAAACCTGATTTAGGCAGAAGAAAGGGCTAGAGAAAAAAAGAGAATGAAAATGAAAGGAGAAAAATGACACTGCACCTTAGGATAAAGGGGCTGTAATCATTAAAAGCATGGATTTCCATTGTGGCCACTCCTCCCAACCTCTTCTACTTTTTTTCCTAACCAAAATTATTAGATAAGTATTTGGATTTTATTGCTGTGTAACCAACAGGCACCAACATACAATAATACATGTTATTTTATTTTTTATAGTGTGGCTCAGCTTCATGCTGTTGGGTCTGCTGCTCTACTACCTTATGCTGCAGTCTATAGTGGGTGGTCAGCTGGGGCAGTCCTGACTGACATGAGTTCATTCTGGGGCCCAGACTGAGGAGGCAGGGAATACCCAGAGAAAACTCTTCTGAGAGATTCCAGAAAAAAAAAAAAAAAAAAAAAAAAAAAAACGGAGCCTGTTACCTATTCCCATGTTCCATTGGCCAAAGGAACTCATAATAATAAGCAGGAAAGCAAGTAGAGGAAAAGTATAATCCATGTTTTGTTTTGTTTTGCTTTGTTTAGTTTTGTGTTAGAGACTGAAAGCATTCACTGGGGGAAAAAAAAGATCAGGAAATGTATAAAGAATAAGGACCAATAAAATGACCTTGCATATAACCTATGGGCTACAATGTCCTGGGAAATGAATTTAGGTCCATCTGACATAATCCAATATGTCAGCCCTGGCCATTACCAATTTGTTTCATTTGATCAACAGGAAATGGGAGGTTAGTTGAAAGTTTTTTGTTTGTTTGTTTGTTTGTTTGTTTATGATAGTCACAGAGAGAGAGAGAGAGGCAGAGACACAGGCGGAGGGAGAAGCAGACTCCATGCACCGGGAGCCCGACGTGGGATTCGATCCCGGGTCTCCAGGATCGCGCCCTGGGCCAAAGGCAGGCGCCAAACCGCTGCGCCACCCAGGGATCCCGAGTTGAAAGTTTTTAAAAGAAAAGTGCTTTGCCAAATTGTTCTGAACAATAAATAAATAAACAAACAAATAAATAAGATCTTGTCTTGTTATGTTGTAGTTAAATATTTTTGCTGAAAATGTTGTCTGTAAAGCATAAATACTCATATTGTCTAACTCACAAGCTACATATAGGAATTTAAAAAGACCATGCATTAACAATTCTTAGCATAGGGCTTGGCACATAATAAGTACTCCATAAATACCAGCCAACAATAACAATGATAAACAGAATACAAAGACTTATTCAACATGTATTTTACAAGCACTAAGTATGTATAAGACCTAATATGTAATAGATTGTTCTACATTAAACAAACATCTGCTTCCAAACACCTACTAAGATTAGAAGGTGAAGTTAGGAGGTTCTTACCAGTTCTTAGTGACATGTTTTCTAATCCAATATATGCCCTCTTTTTCTTCCCTTACACCCATTTCAGTGGTCTAATCACTGGTAACCAAATAGCCCAGGGAGAACATGCTGACCCTACTACTGAAAGGACTGGCAAAGGCAGATCAATAGTGCTGAATGAGGTGGGGCAGATAAGATTTCCTAGAGGAGAGGTGTTCTAAGCAGAAACAATAGCC